>NC_056750.1:605593736-605941236 GCF_019279795.1 Protopterus annectens | reverse complement strand
GATATGAACCCTTTGTAAAATCTGATGTATTTTAGTAGCTAATGTGCAAACTATAATTCTGTGTGGAACCTTTGCTTCAGTTTTGGTCTACTTGATTTGGCATGAGGGTTAAAAAAATATGGGTAATCTTCTAAATAAAAGCAAAGTCTTTATAATTTTGAAGTGAGCTGTATAATCATCTTTTTGATTCTGAACAGAAACTGTTTGTTTTTGATAAAACCATATTTATTAGGGTTTTAAAATGTTGTACCTTACCTATTTTTATAACACTTAATGCTCTTTTACCACCCCTTTTACAACTAGCATTTTCAAAGTATATAATCCAACATTAGGCAAATCACATACATGGTCATACTTCAGGGTTACAAAGTAAACACATACTTGTATAGTAGGCATCGTTAAGTAACAGTTACTACTTGTTTCCATGGGTAACCGTATATATTCTGATAAACATATCAATATAAATATTTTCTGATAAATATAACAAACATGCCACTTCACCTTTCAAGCCGATGCCTGAATAATGTCAGCTGTGATGCCATCCTAAATAACCTATCTTGCGCCCTATGCACTTAGTGTGCATATTGTGACACCTGTCTGGTAATGTCCCAAAATAAACAGATAATAAAATGTATTTAAAATAGCTGTGCTCCCTGCAGAAATTTAATAAGGTTATTTCAACCACAG
Source organism: Protopterus annectens (assembly GCF_019279795.1). Lineage (NCBI taxonomy): Eukaryota > Metazoa > Chordata > Ceratodontiformes > Protopteridae > Protopterus > Protopterus annectens. The sequence continues at coordinate 605,940,549 of NC_056750.1, read as the reverse complement.
ACACTTTTTTTTACCACTGTTAAAGTGCCTCACACTTTTTAGATAATCAATCACTCTTTGCATGAATATGTATAAAAATAACTAACGCCTCACCTAATTTGTCAGATGCAGACCATTAAATTTTGCAGTTTATCTCACTCTCACTCTTATTTCTGGACCTCTTAATGCTGAAATCTAAATTAGACACACTAGACCTAATCTGCAGCTGAACAATGAATGGCATATACATTATTCCGTTTTGATACTTATTTGTTGATAGAGGTCTCCAATTCCATATTTTATTCCTTTCAGTTTAACCCTTTACTAGGTAAAAGGATAAGCATTTTCCACAGACTTACTCTTCATGATGCTGAAGTGGTCACTACCCTCTACAAGAATTAAGAAATTTATGATCAACTGTATAAAAACCTTTATGTTGAAATTTACTGTGAAACACAGTTAATTTGCCTTTTGAACTGCCTAGTGAATATAAAACATTGTCTGAAGTTTTCAGACACATTCCTGGGAATTCGATAAACTCCATGTAGGCTTTGCGCGAGGCCTACATGACGTTTACATGGTGAGCAGTAGTGCTAATTACATATTCAAGCTGCACACTGCATTTAAACATAAACAAACGTGGTTTCGTAACTGGCAACAGTGTTGCCAGCCAGGAAACTGTATAAAGTAACAGGAAGAAGACATAGAGACCCGTTTACCTACAGGCAAACTTGGTCTGCGGGATTACGTGGAATGCCACGACTACCTGAGTTAATAATACAGCAATGCATATTGTCCAAACACATTACATGACAGTGTATGCAGTGCAGAGTACTGTAGAGTCCCATTTCAGGCATTCTGTACAAAAGTTGTGTGAATGATCCATAATGCTACATAGACTACCATATAAAATAAACAGTCAGGGGGAGTGTGTGTACTGAATAGGTCACAAAGATGTAGTGTAGGAATGAACACAGGGAAAGAGGACAGGTGGAATATCTTTATGTATGGCAGATGAGGACATGAATTAAGACAGCTGTAGCAGGAACACTAATCACATATCGACATGATACAGTACAGACTGCACAGTGGAAATGTATATTATGTGACTGGTGACATAACAATGGAGAAGGATGTCTGTGATATAAGCATCCTGACATGAACAATGGAGAGGACACTTATCAGGGATGTTAAATACAATAGGGGTTAGGTGCGTATTGTGAAGCTGTGCAAAATGAGTTGCCTGAATAGGATTGTAATGTCAGTAGAGATTTCCACCAAGTGGGTCACAGTTATAGGTTCACGGACAAAAGTAAACAGAAGCATGCACAATCAAGCACAATGTCTTGACACTACCATCTGCTGGAGGTGTTCGGAGAGACACTGCTACACCTGTACATGACATTATGATCAACCCAGGCTAGCTGTCAGGTATGCATGGCATACATATGGCACAATCCACATGGTCATGAATGTAACCCATGCCATTACTGTTATCAAACAGCTATTTATGTACTGCTGCATCACTGGAACAGGTATCACACATACATCTAGTATAACACATTGCAGGGGTTCCACACCATCAGCCAGTAATGTTTGTGCAACAAAAAAAATACTTAAGTGTGGCCAATAAGATGTGTGAGAACTCAATGTGGCAAAGGTGGTACACTTGAGTTACACATGCCTGGAAGATGTGTAGGCAGGTACAGGAAGGGTGCACCGTACTCCGTTACTGGTGTGATGAAGGCTGTGAACTATGGAAGGATTATGGCCTTTGATATGGATGTCCTGCAAATACTCAGGAGTTGTGTTACATACAAGGGAGTAGTCACCATTGTGGGAACATGCTGGTGGACGTTACGCATACCATCTACCTCAGTGCATAAGACACATACCACTTGGTCTGCTCATAGATTAGTGATGTCTACATCATCACTGGGTTGTCATAATGTACCTCTCTGGACTACATAAAGAGACACATGACTTAACTGTCAGATTGTGTCTCCTAGGCAAGTATGACCCTAACCCTAAGCAGCATTCTACCTTCACCTAAGATGATGACATAACAAACAAAACTGATGGACTTCAACAACTGGCTTAACTACTGGTGTCAATCTAGGGGGATCCAGTATCTCTCAACCTGGGCTTATATGGTCGACAAGCCATGTTGCTTTACCAGAGATGGTCTGAACCTGTGTCCTTAAAGATGTTGGATACTGGCAAAGGTGCTTGCCTTCCCCATAGTTCCTTTATTAAGCAATGTGAAAGCAACAAATGTTCTGACAGCATCCAATGGAGGCAAACTCAAAGTTCTGCTGCTTAATACTAAGAGTCTAAATATGAAGCTGCACTGGAAGAAATGGCTAACCTACTAGCGGACAGATTTGTAGCAAACTTCAACCCCACCAGCCATACACTAAAGCATACCAGACACCAGTCCCCTACCGATCATTATCTCTACACATCAGGTCATATCTGTGTTCTCCAAGGCTAAAAATTTAAACAGTACCAGATAGCATCCCAGGTTGCTTACTAAGCAATCTAAAACAGGACCTAGTGGACCAAATTAGCATCCTCTAACCATAGCCTGAGAACTGGCTTTGTTCCAGCAGAGTGGAAAACAGCATCAGTAATCCCCTTTCACAAAGGGAGGCCATCAATCACCCCTGGGAACTTTAGACTTACAAATCTAACCAGTCTCATTTGCAAGGCTATGGCAAAAATAATCATGGACCTTAAGGAAATAAGTGACCTTCAAACTCTAGACTCAACCCAATTTGGCTTTGTTAAGGAGAGATCATGCTGATTAAGACATAGCAGACTTTTTCGAGAAAGTCACCAAAGCTCTGGATGAAGGTAAGACTGTGCATACCACTTATCTTGATCTGGCCAAGGGTTGTGACACAATCCCCACTCCGGTATCATTGCAAAACTCTCCCAGCTGGGGATTAACCCTTAGATCACTAGATACCAACAGAACACATACTGTCAAAGTTGGTGACTTAACCTCTACCAGTAGAGCCGTCACCAGTGGCCTATCAAAAGAATCTGTGCTGGACCCTTTACTATTCAGAATTTATTTCTTGGAAATCTTGGCTAAAGTAAATGGCCTTTGGCTTACTAAGTTTGCTAATGACTGCAAATGGAGAGCAATCATAGAGTCCACCAATGATTTAAGCATATTACAGGAAGGGTAACACAGACAAATGATTGGTGGCAAGGCCACAAGGTCTGAAAATAAAAGGTCTGAAAATAAAATGCAAAAGACGGTCATTGTTTTTTCCTTTCGCAAACTGGAATTCTCTGCTAATTATAGCACTGACAACATCCCCCTTCCCAAAAGCTCAAATCCAGTGGTGCATTGCCTGGGAAAACAGGTATATTTCAAGCTGAAGTTAGACCACAGTTTCCACAGCTGTACGGAAAGCCATCGTCATCCACCACTAAGTCAGGTCATTGTATCCAGGTCTGAAGATATTATAACACCAATGTACTTGATCCTCATCACAACACAACTAGAGTACAGTGCTCTCTTTTGCATGTACCTCACCAGACACCTGCAGCAGCTGGAGAAACCACAGGGGGTTTTCAAAAAGAAAATACAGGGCCTACAAACCATGCCATGGCATACATGGACAGACTGAAAGTCCCGCCACTGTATTCTGTATCATATATGATGAGGTGACACATGCCTGGCCTACAGGCCAGTCTCTGACCCTGCCCAGATATAAATGTTGCACATCTGCAAATCTAATGGTTCAAGAGTCACTCCCTCTAGAGATCTTAACCTAGTCTGTGACATTAATAGAGCATGCTTGAGAGACAGCTATAAAGGATGACAGCAGCAGAGTCTGGTGAGAGGAAGATGGTAACAGCAGTGTCTGACATGCTAGTGTAAAATGCTCTCTCTAATCTCAACCAAGTGTAAACACACACACACACACACACACACACACACACACACACACACACACACACACACACCAGTTGACTGCAGAGAGAACAGAATCCCTAGTCTAAGTACACCAACTATAGAACTAAGTACTTTACACAAGTGCCACACCATAAATCTAACATTTACAAGGCTGCAGAACAATTTATAGTAGATGACATTACTACTGGATGTTTGAGAGAAGATGATGGGAGGCCTGTGTAAAATGGATGTGTAGGCATGTCCAACTGTGAAAATATTGATGCTGCATTGGACTGTAGTAGCAACTGTAAGTCACACAATTATGCTCTTCTGACTAGACACACACACACACACACACACACACACACACACACACACACACACACACACACACACACACACACACACACACTAGTTGACTGCTGTGAGAACAGAATCCCTACCCAAGTACAGACTACATAACTCAGTACTTTATGCAAGCGCCATGGCACGAGACTAACGTTTACAAGGCAGCTGGACAATTTAGTGGATGACATCATCATTGCATATTTGAGAACAGATGCTGGGAGGCCCGTCTGGTATGCATACTTAGCCATGTACAACTGTCAAGATCTTAAAGTTCTGCATGTTACCAGATTGAGGAGTGTGTAATGTGTAGTACTTGCTGTTGTGTTTCCAATGTGCAGGTACATAACAGCTTTGCAAACTATAAGCAAACAGTTGTCCACATTGCTACAACTACTGGAAAATCTGATGTGCATGGAACATATGAAACATTTCTTATTTCTGTAGTGCAGTTGATATATTTGTGAAGTAGCACAGAGTCCAAGTTTGCAGTGCACGGGGGAGGTAACAGATTGCTGCAGTACAAGTTTGTGTTTTTATTTTACTTAAACAGTGCCTTCCCTTTGCTTCCATTTTTATATGCACTTTTATGGGATAAAGACTACATGTAACATAAGTAATACATGCTATTATGCACTTTGTCATAGTGTTTGTGCATGCAAGATGCACATTTATTCTGCTTTCCCTGTTTGCACATAATTAAGCGGTGAACAACCACGAGCCTCAATGACAAGATTCTGAGATTTCTGGGTACTGAGTTAACAAAACACACCTGCTGCTTAGCTGACACTGTAGCAGCATGTGTAAATGCATTGACAAATTTCTTTTTGAGCCTAGATGATATAGTGTTTGAATCCAGTTTTATCTAACAGTTTTTAAATATGTATTGATAATGCAATTAAATATTTCTTTACTCTACATTCAGTGTGTGTGTGTGTTACCTCTGCCCAGCGTGGTAACCACACCAAGGACAAGCCATTCACCATTGCTTGGCATTAGTGCACAATGCCAATTCTGCACAAACGCAGAGGCCAAAAAGTGATGGGTTCCATAGTTTGTTTGTTTTTTTTAACTTGTGTGTTGTGTGTGATTCTATTTTTTTTACTACATTAAAGGTGTTAAAATGAGGAAGACAGGAAAGTGCTGAAATGGGGAGCAAGCAGGGGTAAGAACAAAGGGAAATCAATATAGGAATGTGCAGGAGGGAGGTAGGAAAGAACCATAGCCATCCACTTCTCAACAGTCTAACATGAAATACATATGGAATATTAGCTGAATTTGGACTGTCACCTCAAAGGGGGATGAAAACAACATAATCATGTTGTACAGTCAACTAGACCAACTGAAGTGTGTCAAGAAGTCATGTGTGCAAACTGAAGAGCTGGGATGATTTTTATTTTTTTTGTGGGACAGGTGCCCATTTTTTTTTACTTCACTAGGAGAGGAATGTTGGATAAGGAATGTACATATTGCGAAGTCAGGTAAGTACAGTAGGTGAAGAACCAGATGCAAACACTGATGTCTCCTCCTATGAACCTGGAGGGAGGGCAGCCTCTCCCATCAGGCACAGGTGTGCACCAAATTTGCTGTGCATGACCCTACACACCAACCCTGCATCTCCTGGCAGGTGATAAAACTCTCACCTCCACCAGTACTCCCATAAGGTACCCCAGCTCCTGCTGCCAGGGTAATGCTACCTAAGGGTGCAGGTAGTGCATGGGCAGCAGAGGCAGTAATGCTAGATTGGGTCCCAGATGTGTTGGGTGTCGGTGCTGCTGGAACAGGTGCAGGCTAAGCCATTGCGTTTGTCCTACCTCCTGCTGCTGTAAAGCATTTTGTGATTTGTCAGAGATGGGCAACATGGAAATGTTTTGATAACACAGAAAAAAAAGAGAGAGAGAGAGAGAAGGGCTGGGCGAGAGAAAAAATGAAAATAGTACCATCATAAGTGGTATGCTATGCATCATCACAACAACAACAGTATTTCATCTGAACTTTTACATTTAATGAATACTTCTTTTCAACTACAAACTATAATTAAGGATTATTCAAAGTAAACCTTGCAATGCACAGATATTGCACATATGCTTGCTCCAGTTATACAGATTAAGTGAACAGCATTGCATTTATGTCACTTATGTAGAAATTAATTTATGTAATATTTTTAAAGGATTGTACTATTTTATACTTGTTATTCTGGTACTGAACCCACAATGTCTAGGTAGCGTCTTACACTTGACTTTTACAGCTGGTTTGTACTAAAGACAAAAGCATGTATGCTTGCTTTTACAGTTAGGATATGCATGCTAACTTTGCTGCAACTGTATAGAAAATATTTTTTTAATTTAAAAACCACTAATAATACTTTTCTTGAGCTGCATACATACCCCTTGCTTCCCTCAATCTCTCTGGATGCTCAGCATGGGCTTCTCTATCCACAGTTATCTCAGCACTGGCTGTAGAATAAATAGAAGAGAACAGAAAACAGTTAAGCATACCAGAAAGCTACATATAGGGAAGACTGTCTACTATAAATTCTATTTATTAGTATACTTACACAACTGTGGGATGTTACTAGTTCTGAACGTATCCATCCACTGGCTGAGTGCATCCCTCTTGCACCTTTTTAGATCATTATAATTATGCCTACTCTGTTCACTGGTGTATGGAATGCCAGTCATACTGGAGACAAGCCTTGGCCAGACTATTCCAAGCCTCAGACTTGTACTGGGAGCTGGTATAATCTCCCCGCAAAAGCCTTCAACTGTGGCGCTTTACAAGGAGACAGTAAAAATTCTGGACTCCTCAACAACCCACCTCTGTACACTAAATTGGGAACTTTCACTTCTGCCACCAGACATGTCCAAGGAGAGAGAACAATAGCCAACAACGATTTCCCACCAATTCCTGTTATCCTGTTTACTGGTAGTGTGCAAAGCCAAATGATGCCAACCAAGTTTGCGTGATGTTAAGCAGAGAGCAACAGTGTCACAAAGAGAAAAGCAGTTTTTAAATGGGAAGTTTAATACGACAGTTGGCAATAGTTTGAGCGTTGGTTGCTGCTGGAACTGTTAACTGATTTTACTTTGCAGATATGAATGGGGGTCATACATTTCATGACCGGAGATATTTTTGCTTTAGCTTTATACAGTAATCAAACTGATTAAATATATGCATAAACGAGACAAAAACATTTTCTTCCACAAGGGTGATTTTACATCTGCCGCAGAAGTGCTTCTCAGACATAGTCATGAATTACATATAAAATACACATGACAGATTGAACAGTTAACCATGTATGTGTGTGCGTGTGTGTATATGACTTGACAAGGTCCTGGTTTATACATTCACTCGTGAATGAGTCTTACTGAAGTCTGAAGGATGTCAAAGGCCAGACAGAAAAAGTATTATTACAGAAACATAGTAGTCTGTATATCCTCAGTCATACATATAATTCACATGAGCTCCACTACTGCAGATACTTATTGTTACTATTTATAATTATGTTTAACTTTATGTGACATTTAATGTAAAGTGAAATGGAACAGTAAAAATATTTGGAATTTGCTGTATTAGAACAGAGGACTATCTGTACTGCAGCCCTACACTTACACCTGCTGCCACAGAAATAGTTAAACACTTGGATACTTCCCTATTCATTGTTAACTTGTGTGCATTAACCGCTGCAGAACGCCGCTTAGTGTGTTTGCGCGGGGCCCAAGAGAATTGATAGAATGCATCCATTTTGAAATTGTTGGCTGTCTGCTTTCTCTCTCCAGGTGTTCTGAACCAGCAGGTGCTGGGGAAGGCTGATAAACACTGCACCACATCGCTAAGCAATGCTGCCCAATGGAAAGCAGAATATGCAACATTGTATCCTTTTTGAAATTAAGAATGTCTGCATCCTGTTTACAAGTGTTCTGTCTGTTTCATGCATGACCCATTACTCAAATTCGGACAATGGTAGGCATCATACAAATATGGCAAGCAAAGCTAAACTTGTTTTAGCCTTATTCATAGATAGGTACTAGGCTATTGGCCCTAGAGTCTATGTAAGCCTAGCCAAAAAGGTACCCTGGATTTCGCCACCCAAGATTATTATTTTCCTGTGCTCTTGTCGAGCAGAGCCACAGAAGTGATCCCTCGGGTGAATTTCCTATTTCCCATCCAATCATCAAGATTTTTCTTGAGTGCTAATGAGAAGCTTTGTTTGATATAAATAGGTAGTTTTTCCAGAGTATGGAAAGTCTCTGGGACAGGAATCTATCCCTCCAGCATGTTCTGTTTATTGTAGTGACAAGGTTTAGATCCCTAGAGCATGTAGCTCAGGGGGATTGGGATTTCTTTAAGTGGAGTATGTCTAATAGCTCTGGGTTTGAAATAGCTTTGTATGTTAGGCAGAGATCACCTTTGAGTAGGCGATATGCAACGGAGTAAAGCTGGAGTTTTTTTGAGACAGTCTGCGTAGGGCATCTGTTTGAGGCCAGTAATCCTCTTTGTGAGGTATTTCTGCGGCCTTTCCAGTTGTTGTAGAGGTCTTGTGAGGTACATAAGCAAGGGACGTTGTACTCTATAATGGGTCTAATGAGTGATGAGTAGAGGGGAACAATGACCTCTTTTTTCCGGGATGAGAAACCTTTTGTGATGAGGTGTGCCACATAGAAGGATTTCCTGACTACTGTGGCAATGATATCAAAAAAGAGACTACTGTCCACCTGTGTCCCAAGGTCTCATCACACTTTCAGTGTTAAGTAGACTACCACCTATGTGGTATCTCATGGGTACAGAGTTTTTACCAAAGGGGACGACAATGCACTTTTTGGCACGGAGCTTGAGGCCATGGCTTTGACACCAGGCATCTGTCTCCAGGAGGCCCTTTTGTAGGATGTCCACATTGTTAGGAGTTTCGAATATGGTTCCAAGTTTGCAGTCAACTGCAAACTTCACTAGCCAAAGACCTTCTGTGCTAGCCTGTACTTCAAAAAAGTAGATAGCAAACAGTGGGTAAAACTGCCTTCCAGTTTATAGCCTGCTACAGACCACCCTCCCAAACCCAGGAACCCCACTCGGTCTTCCTGAGAACACTGGAAAATATGAAGGTCTCTCCAAACACCATTATATTAGGCGACTTCAACTACCCAAACATAGACTGGGAGCATTACCCTAGCTCCAACACCCTAGCCCAAAGGTTCCTAGAATTTATAAATTCAAATGCTATGGAACAACTTGTTACCACTCCCACAAGAGGGGAAAAAATACTGGACCTGATCATCACCAACATGGGGACTCTATGCTCCAGACCAGAAGTGTATCCCTCACTGGTAAGATCAGACCATAAACTAATCTCACTGGATATTCACATCCCAACCCCACCCCCTGCCCAGAAAACCACAGTGAAAAACTTCTCTAAAGCAAATTTCTCACACTTCAAAACAGAGGTAGAATCCTTCAAAGCCCCCGGGCCTGTGGAAAATATGGCCCAGACAGCAGAATCCTTTATAAACGCATTCTATGAACACCTTCAGGAATGCATGGATCATGCGATCCCGAATAAAACCAAGACCCAATCCTCCAAAGGCAGACGTCCTGTCTGGTGGACCCCAGCCATAAACAAACTATACAATAGAAGAAGGAAGCTACTAAATGATAGAGCAAAATCCCAAAAAGGGAAGGCATCACTGATCAGTATTAGCAAAAAACTACGGGCACTCATAAAATTGTCTAAGGCCAGCTTTGAGAGAAAAATTGCACAGGACACTAAGGATAATCACCAAGGCTTTCTTTAGTTATGTTAGGAACCTGGGTGGTAATTCCCAGATATGCTCAGAATTAGTCCAAAATGACAAAAAATACACTGAACCCACAGACATTGCCAACATCCTAGCTGACAGGTTCAGCGCAAACTCCCCCCCCTCCCCACCAAAAGGGCAAATATCTATCCCAGCAGAGTGCTGCCCTCCTGACATCTCAGATGCTCAGGTATGAGCCGCCCTCTCCAAAGCAAAAAACACAGCATCAATGGGACCAGACGGTGTCCCGGGCTGCGTCCTACATGAACTCCAAGAAGAGCTAAACCAAAACATAAAACTACTGTTCAATCTCAGCCTTACTACAGGATATGTGCCCAAAGAGTGGCGTACAGCAACAGTGGTCCCTCTCCATAAAGGTGGTGCCTCAATGGATCCTGGAAACTATCGCCCCATAAGCCTGACTAGCTTAGTCTGCAAAGCTATGGAAAGGATCATCATGGACCTCATAAATAAAGATATTGAGGACCTACAGACACTGGATCCTACCCAGTTCAGCTTTAAGGGCAGATCCTGCCTTTTAAACCTGGTTGATTTCTTTGAAACAGTCACCAAGGTAATTGACGAGGGGAAGGTGGTCCACACAGCCTACCTGGACCTCACTAAAGCCTTCGATACAATACCCCACTCGGGCATTATAGATAAGCTCACCAGCTTAAATATAAACCCCTATGTCACTAGATAGATTGCAAACTGGCTCAAGGACAGAACCCACATGGTTAGAATTGCTGGAGCCATGTCAGACTCCAAACTAGTTACAAGTGGTGTCCCACAAGGCTCAGTCCTGGGACCTCTCTTGTTCGGTATATATATTTCTCGGAGGTACAGGCCAACACAGGAGGACTGTGGCTGACCAAGTTCGCAGATGACTGCAAACTGGGTGCCATAATCGACTCTCCAGCCGACACAAGCATCCTCCAAAAGGGCCTCATAGAAACAGACAACTGGTGCCAGAGCCATGGCCTCAAGCTAAATGCCAAAAAGTGTATAGTCAAGTGCCCACAAATTACCACAAAGGTAGTAATCCATTAAGTACAGAAGACGTAATTAGGGACCTGGGGACCCAGGTTGATAGCAATCTCTCATTTGACAACCACGTGGCCAAAGTGGTTAGAAAAACATTTTATATAGCCCACCTAATCATGAAGGGATTCACATCTAGATCAGGGGAGGTCATCGTGCCTCTTTACTCATCCCTCATCAGGCCCATAATTGAGTACAATGCCCCTTTTGGGATGTACCTTACCAGACACCTGCAGCAACTGGAAAGACCCCAAAAGTACCTCACCAAGAGGATCAAAGGGCTCAAACAGATGCCATATGCTGCCCGGTTAAAGAAACTCCAGCTCTACTCAGTGGCATACCGCCTGTTCAGAGGCGATCTGTGCCTGACGTATAAAGCCATGTCTAACCCGGAATTAATGGACATGCTGCACCTCAGAAAATCCAAATCCCATCGAGCTACATGCTCGAGAGACTTGAACCTCAGCACTGAAATAAATAGGACACGCTGGAGGGACAGATTCATAACCCAGAGGCTCCCTTCACTCAGGAATAAAATCCCAGTCCAGGTTAGGCAGAGTCCCTCATTGACTCTCTTCAAGAGGAATCTTGATGAGTGGATGGGAGATCGTAGGTTTACCCAGGGTATCACTTCTGTGTCACTGTTAGACAGAGGCACAGTATACTAACCTCGAAAAAGGGCATACCAAAATAAATTTAAAATGGGTGGCGAAAGCCAAACACATTCTGGCTAGGCTTATAAATGCCCTAGGGCAGATAGCCTAGTATGAACTTATGAAGGAGAGGACCCAAGACCGAACCCTGTGGTACTCCACTTGTCACTGGTCTGAAGTCAGATTTGGAGTCTGCTACTTTCACAGTGTGGGTTCTGTCAGTGAGCCAGTTGGCAACCCATCTTGTGACATAGGGATTTACACCTAGTTTAGTGAGCTTATCTATAATTCCGGAGTGGGGGATGGTATCAAAAGCCTTGGCAAGATCTAGATAGGCTGTGTGAACCACCTTACTCTCGTCTACGGCTTTGGTGACTGCTTCAAAGAAGTCTATCAGGTTTAGGAGACATGACCTGCCTTTTACAAACCCAAACTGGGTGGAGTCCAGAGTTTGGAGGTTACCAATGTCTTTGTGTACAAGATCCATTATCCATTCCTTGCAGACCAGGCTCATTAGGCTAATGGGGTGGTAGTTCCCGGGTTCGTGGTGGCTCCTCCTTTGTGGAGTGGGATAACCATTGCTGAATGCCATTCAGTGGGCACAAAGCCTGAGGTGAGGCTATGATTGAATTGGCACCCCCCCTAAGCACCATGTTCATTCTGCAGTTCATGTAGAATGCAGCCTGGGAGGTTGTTAGGTCTCATGGATGCGGTGTTCTTGGCTTTGGAGAGTGTGTTTTTTTACCTGTGCAGCCATGATTACAGGAACTTTGCATTCTTCCAGTATAGAGATGGACCCTTTAGGGGGTGAGAGGGGGGTAAAGTTAGCACTGAACCTATCTGTCAGGATGCTGGCAATATCAGTTGGTTCTGTATATTTAGTGTCATTGTGCTGTAACTCAGAGCAGATCTGAGTGCTGCCATTTAGATTCGACATAGCTATAGAATGCTTTGTGTTTGTCTTTAGAATCAGTGGTGATTTTGTGAGCAGTATTTATTGGGTTTTATCCTTAAAAGACTAAAGTGGGACTTCAGCCTTGATCTACAGATAGCATATGCTGTGTGGGTCAACATGTTTAGCAAATGTTCTACATAAAAAAGTGACTCACGGCATGTAGTGGATGTACTGGCTATCAAAGTAGTACTTTATATGACATTTACTGTGTTTTTCCATTTCCCATGTCTGTGCTTAGCTGCATAAATATGGACATTAAAAAATAAATAAATAAATAAATAAAGAGAAAGGAAATCTATAAAATAAACAACACTACAAATATATGTTCGTATACATGAATGATTTTTCCACAAGTCTGGATTTGAACCCTCACACCAATGAGCCTTCAAAACATAGTAAGGGTGTCTTATCACTCTTTGCCAAAGAAACAGCTTTGCAGCACAGAATGAAAATCATTGTGCATACAAACAAGTGCATCATCATCCACAGTATTAACAAGACATATTACACGTACAATTTTGAGATGTTTTTACATGTATTAATTTCAGATATAGTGCAATGAGTGATCACACAACCATTTTTGACTATTGCTTGGAGAAGTATAGCTCTGTCTTATCTTTTTGTGTACATTGTTCATTTTCCCTTATCTGAGCAGTAATTTGAGACATGTGGTTCATAGATTAGTACTAGGCTACAGAGCTACCACTGACACCAAATGAAGAGTTCCTGTCTACTATCAGGGATCTAGATAGCTCAGTGGAACGTTCACAACAGCATGTGATTTATGTTGATGCTGCTATTTCAGTGAGGACAAGTATGTCCCAGCAGGAGCTTCAAGGTAGGCTTACTTACCTATGTCAATTGTTAAATATTTCTTGTATATAAAATATTGACAACAATACTTACGTTAATATGGGGGGGGGACTAGCTATAGATTGATACAGTTATCCAAGTTTCTGTTAAATGTTTTGTTAATGGACATATAAAGGGCCAAAAGTTTTTCACCCATATTACTGTTGATTGTGATTATGTCCTTATCTTTTGCTTAACTTCTTTCAGGACCATCCTCCCTAGGAACTGTGGAGTCAATCTCCACATGGTAAGCTAAACATTTTTATTTTAGTACGAATGAGCAGTTTTATCTGTATGTGTGATGTGGGTGTCAGGACTGTGCATGTATTGCTGTACTGTCTGTAATAATAGAACCAGTGTTAGTTTGTTAGCATATATTGAACTACAGCAATGTAGCTATTTAATGTCTTTCCTGTGCTTGTTGTTTATTATCACAAGTAATCCTATCACTGGAAGTACAGTACTCTTACCTCCTGATGTCAGAGTATTGGCAGACTCTGATGACGATAGTGGGCAAACAGAGGCACAGTTGGGGAGGGGGTACAGAGGTTGAATTTGACACACACTAAGGCTGACATTCAGCCATCCCCTGTAATTCCATCAGATACAGCCAGTAGGTCTAGCCCAACCCATTCTAGTGACCCCCTCAGATACTGGACAGGTGGACGGCCAGACACGAGCAGGGTAGCGTGGTTACTGCGGCTTCAGTGCCTGTTGACTTTGGCCATATCCAAAGTGTGGGCAAGGTGTCACACAAGAGGGTTGTTAGGGGTGCTCAAAGGATGCCTGTTGTCCATCCTTCACTTGATCCAGGTGTGTCTTTCTGAGCCACTAGATGCAGGTTTAGGGCCATCATGGAGGGGCACGCACACTCCAATAGGGCCTCCAAAGAAATGTTTAGGGTTGTAGATGTGGCACAGGCTGACATATGTGACTGCCTCCACCATGTTGCTGATTTAATGGATCAGATGAATGACACATTGGAACTGGCATTGTCTGTGATAGAACATCTGCTGGGTGGGGGAATGCATCCACGTGGGCATAGGTCAGCCACGTCATCTGATATTAGTTGATGTGGCCATGCCCAATTATGCTCCCATAGTGGCACTACTTCCACTGCTCCGTCAGTGGTTGAGGTGTCCAAACCCATACATGGCAGGCCATGGATTTATGGTCCTGGGAATACTTGTGACCAATGTCTGCTTGATAAGTCTTCCTCACATTTATGTAGCAGCAGTGCATCTCAGAGCATAGACATGCCAGTGCAACTCCTGGCAGAGCCAGTTCTCATGGTCGGGAACGACAACGAACTGCCATCTCTACTTTTGCATGTCTCACACCTGTCAGACATACCAAGATGTAGAGCTATCACAGAGTTTAGCTCTGTTCTTCAGACACTGGCACACCAATTTCACATGCAGTTCCCATACAGATAGATACACACACACACACACACACGTTACATGGTTCAGCCATGTGGCTTAAACATCATTTTGTCTCATGGCCACTTGATACTTTATCCAAATGTCTACCCATTTATCTTTCTTACTCACACACACTCACTTAACTTTTGTGTCAGCCTAAGCTTTCTGCCCCCCTCCCCCCCCCCCACAACACCCTGTGCAAGTGATGAAAATTGTGCCATATCCTTGACTTTTACCTTTTGGATTCAGGGATGCAGAAGATTTGTGTCTGATGCTCAGGGTGCATAGCTGACTTAGTGCTTAGTATATCTGTTTCTGATGCTGTTTTGTTAATTGTACTGCTTTCTTACAGGTTTTTGTAATGTGTACATGCTTCCCACACTCTTAAAGCAACAAAGTTGGACCAAGCCATAAATAAAAGTGGGCCAAAGGCTGAACAATAGTGAGATATTTTAAATATTTTGGCCTTACAAAGTTAGACAGTTGACAGAATCAAACAGTTTTTGCATCACTATTTTTAAGATTTGTCTGAGGAATATGAAGTCTGAAACTGAAATATGTATCATTAATTCCTAACTTTTCTCTTTAATTTGCCACTACAAAAGTATGAAGCCAAACTTTGGACATTTGGTAACCATCAGTACTTTTGAGGTATGAATGTGTGAATCTTTGATGCCAGAGACCTATTATGTGAATACACGTGTCCTCTATTGCAGTACAAATCAACCACCTTTTACTTACATTATCAAGTAACAGTATGCAAGGATATGCCATTCATTTATATTACTACACATTTTTTTAATATTCCAGGTTCAACACTTACCTTGTAAATCTGGCAGTTGCTACAGGTTCTAGTTTCAGAGCTGACTGACTGATGGTAGCAGTACACAGCCATTATATGGGTAGGTAAATGTTGTGAACGTTGCCTTGCATCAATGTTACTGTATATACGTGCGTAGGATGAAGTTTTTAGCCACTTAGGTAATGAAGGAGTGTCATATGCATTGCCTCATAGCTAATGAGGCAGCATATTGAGCATGCCTACGTATGTCTACACCTACAGCAGTTGCTGGATGCGCCTCTGACTTCTCACCTGCTAGTGGCTGTGGTGACCTTGTCAGTGGTGGTGAGATGCGTGTCCCTTCCCCTTGTTGACCCTCCTGAAGCTGTTTTCTTAGGATGATGTTGTGAAGCTTGGCAGAGATGATTATGATGATGATTTCAGTACATGTATGTGGACTGTACTGCAGGGCTACCCCCCAGATTTATCTGGGCACCGTAACTGCAACTTCAGCAGCCCAAACACACATACTATGATATTTCTGGTTTGAGCATGTGCCTCATTATAGCATTCTTCAGTTGTCATGTGCACTTCTGATGGGCTTCATCAGCCACGGTTCCAGTGCATAACCTGCATCCTTCAAGTAAATGGCCCTGTGGGATATCACCTCTTGTAAACATCTCATACAGTCAGTTGTGCCAGATATGCGAGTTGTGACAACTGCCTGGGTTACCAGCACACACATTCAAGATGATTCCCTTAATGTTACACAAGACTTAACAGTTAATGGAGTGGAAGCCCTTTCTAATTATGTACATCCTTCCCTGTTCCCCAGGTGGAGCCTCAATTTCTGTATGTGTACAGTCTACAACACCTAGTACTTCAGGGTAGTGTGCTACAGGGCAGAACTCCTGCATATTTGTGGTCCCGTCCTCAGATGTACAGGGAAAATATATGTAGTCACTGGCATGCTGGAGTATAGCATTTAGGAACTGATGGAGGATCCTGGATGCTGATGACGATGACACCCCCAGCATGTCTACATTTGGTCTCTGAAAGGTTCTTGTAGCTAAAATTCTAGGTGCTATACACGCCTTTATCTCCAATGGTATTTGTTCTCCTTGGTTTGCCCTTGGTCTGAGTTGAGGACAACAGATTTTGCAGAGTTTCTGAAGTGTCTATCAACCCTGTTCTGCTCAATAATTTCTACCTCATGCAGACTGTGATAAGCTAAACAGACTCTAAAACCTCCTCTCCTTCTTGGCCTTGGTCTATGAGCAGCAGGATAGACTTCAACCTGTTGCACATACACACGAATTAAAGCACGAGGAGTCCCTAACATTCTTCCTGTTTAGACTCCCTTCGGTTGGCTGTATTCCAATAGGTTTTGGAATTTGCAGGGAAAGCCAGCACCAAGTCTGCACAGTTGCTTTATAGCTTGTTGAATAGCTCCTCCATCTTGGATTGGTTGATCAGCATACAATTCAGCCGCTTATGCTGCAATTAGCTGCTTACTGAATCCTAAACTGTGCGCTACCGTGTGTGTGTTGTACCATGATGTGCACTCTGTCTTCACAGACCATATAGGATTTATGGAATCTGTCCCAGAATCTTTTTGAAATAAAAATGTAGCCATATACTACAAGATATCCAACTTGTGCAAGACTAGTAATTACTAGTTAGCCAGGAGTAAAACAAAGAATCTTACATTTATCATAAATGTAATGTTTTACTTGGCTATTCACGTGAACCAAAAATTATTTGCAATCATTGATGATCTAGCAGTATAAACAGCCTGTTCAGTGCTTAACTTTGGCCAAAAACAAAAATAATAAAAAATACCCTATTTTCTTTCCAGTTACTGACAGCTTGTCTGACATAAAACTCTGTTTCAACTAAAGTTTTATATTGTGCATGTAAAATGGTAGCAACTATCTAGCTTCCACTTACTGAATGTCTCACTCACTTGCAGCCTGTCTTTGTCCTGCCTAGAGATCAAGCTCTGCACATTGTCACCTTTTATGTGATTCTGGAAATATGAAAATGGAAAAGCAGAGATATGTGCATCTTATGAAAACATATCAGAAGGAATAGGGATTCTCATTGTGGATATATTTTTTTAAAGGCTCCAATTAAATCTACCACTGACTTTCATTTACCTAGGATAATCATTTTTAAAAGTACTAAGAAAAAAAATACATGAATTTAAAAATATCTTGTCTCTGTGTGTCAGTTTTTATCTCTCAGCCCTTTAAATTGAGCCATTACTTTAATTTTAAGTCTATACTACTGTCCTAGTACCAATTAAATGTATTCACATGGTCCACCATTCAAGCTCTGCTGTACATACTAAAGCAGTTAAACAGGCATTAATCAATCAGCACTTGTATAGGACAAACTAAAAAATGCCTGGTATTGCCTAGCTATGAATCACTTCATCTTCCTTCATACATCAGCACTTGTACAGGACAAACTAAAAAAATGTCTGGTATCACCTCGTTATCCCATGCAGTCCGACTTGTAATTTCAGTGAAAAAAACATTAAAAATTACAAACGCATATTATATATATTACAACAGTAGTTTATGAGCATGGAAGTAAGGAGATGAGTTTAGGTACAAGTGCCTTTAACAAACCCATTGCTGGCAATACATACTAAAGCATGGACTTGATACACATTAAGAAATATATTGTTAAAAGGTAATGTTAACTGCTCTGTACTTAGTGACAGTAAAGTCAGATCGTCAAATATCAGACATTAAGATAGTCCACAGGGGCTACCCTAAAGGTCAGTGAATGGTGCATGGGAAAAGGAACAAAGAAAAGCCACTTATGTTCCTCCTACAAGGCACTGCCCCAGAGAACCTGAGGAATATCAGGTAAGACCACCCTTGACAGGCAATTAACTATACATGTAACAGACTTCTTATGAATGAAGATTATAAGACATTATTCGTAAGAACTTAGTCTTAGTAGCCCAGAATGCTGAATATAAACATTGCATGCAGATGCATTATAAAAACATAGCCAAGGATCATTACCCCCCACCACCACCACCAAGGTTCATAGGTAGGTACTAGGCTATCTGTGCTAGGGCATTTATAAGCCTAGCCAGAATGTTGGCTTGTGCCTCCCTTTTAGACTAGATTCCTGAGCCTCTGCCCAGCAGGGCCATAGAAGTGATTCCCAGGAGTAAATTTACGATTTCCCATACAGTCATCAAGATTTCTCTTGAAGAGGGTCAGTGAGGGGCTCTGCCTAACATGGACTGGGATTCTATTCCAGAGCGAGGGAAGCCTTTGGGATATGAATCTATCCCTCCAGCATGTCCTGTTTATTGTGCTAAGGTTTAAATCCCTGGAGCGTGTAGCTCTAATGAATTTGGTTTTCTTGAGGTGGAGCATGTCCAACAATTCTGGGTTAGACATGGTTTTGAATGTCAGGCAGAGGTCGCCTCTGAGTAGGCGGTAAGCAACTGAGTAGAGCTGGAGCTTCTTTAGTCGAGCTGTATAGGGCATCTGGTTGAGGCCCACAATCCTCTTGGTGAGGTATTTTTGAGGTCTCTCCAGCTGTCGCAAGTATCGGGTAAGGTACATCCCAAATGGGGCATTGTACTCAATTATGGGCCTGATGAGCGATGAGTAGAGGGGCACAATGACCTCTCTTGATCTAGATGTGAACCCTTTTGTGATTAGGTAAGCTATATAGAAGGTTTTTCTAACCACTTTGGCAATGTGACTGTCAAAGGAGAGGTTACTATCCCAGATCCCTAATTACTTCTCCGATACTTAGTGGATTTCCTCCTATGTGGTAGTTTGTGGGCACTTTGTTTTCCCAAAGGGGATGACTATGCACCACGTATCCATCTCCGTAAGGCCCTTCTGGAGGATGCTTGTGTCAGCCGGAGAGTCTATTATGGCTTCCAATTTGCAATCTGCGAACTTGGTAAGCCACAGTCCTCCTATGTTTGCCTGTACCTCCGAGAAGTATATACCGAGCAAGAGGGGTCCCAGGACTGAGCCCTGTGGGATGCCACTTGTAACCGATTTAGAGTCGGACATGGCACCCGCGACTCTGACCATGCGAGTTCTATCCCTGAGCCAGTTTGTAACCCATCTTGTGACATATGGGTTAATATTTAAGGTAGTAAGCTTATTTATGATGTCAGAGTGGGGTATTGTGTCGAAGGCTTTTGCGAGGTCCAGGTAGGCTGTGTGGACTACTTTTCCCTCATTTATGGCTTTGGTAACTGTTTTGAAGAAGTCAACTAGTTTTAAGAGGCAAGATCTGCCTTTAACAAAGCCAAATTGGGTAGGGTCCAGTGTTTGGAGGTTCCCAATGTCTTTGTTTATGAGATCCATGATGATGTGCTCCATAGCCTTGCAGACTAGGCTAGTCAGGCTTATAGGGTGATAGTTCCCAGGATCCGTTGTGGTTTTAGTTCATTTTGGAGCTCGTGTAAGACACAGCCCGGGATACCATCCGGTCCCATTGATGCTGTGTTTTTTTATTTTGGAGGGGGCTGCTTTCACTTGTGTGTTTGTGATGTCTGGGGGGATTGCATTCTTCTGGGATGGACGCTGGCTCTTTTGGGGGGGGGGGGTAAAGTTTGCACTGAACCTGTCTACCAGGATGTTGACAATGTCAGTGGGTTCAGTGTATTTTGTGCCATTTTGCACCAGCTCAGAGCATATCAGAGTTGCCACCCAGATTCTTGACATAGCTAAAGAACGCCTTGTGATCTTTAGAGTCTTTGGCAATTTTTCTTTCAAAGCTAGCCTTTGATGTTTTTATGAGGGATCAAAGTTGCTTGCTAGTACTGATCTGGGATGCCTTCCCTTTTTGGGATTTTGTCTTCATGTAATAGTTTCCTCCTTCTGTTGTATAGCTTGTTTATGGCCGGGGTCCACCAGACTGGTCTCCTGTTTTTGGAGGAGTGAATCTTGGTTTTACTTGGGATGGCATGATCCATGCATTCTTGCAGGTGCTCATAGAGTGCAATTGTAAAGGATTCTGCTGTTTGGGTAGCATTTTCCATTTGCTCGGGGGCTTTGAAACTTTCCACCTCGGACTCGAGAAGTGTGAAGTTTGCTTTTGAGAAATTTTTCACTGTGGTTTCCTTAGCTGGAGGAGGGGTCGGGATGTGGATGTCCATTGTGATTACTTTATGGTCTGATCTTACCAATGGAGGGGTTTACCTCTGGTGTGGAACATTTAGCCCCCATGTTGGTGATGACCAAGTCCAATATGTTGTCACCTCTTGTTGGGAGTGGTGACCAGTTGTTCCAAGGCATTTGAGTTTATAAACTCAAGGAACCGTTGGGCAAAAGAGTTGGGACTTGAGTAGTTTTCCCAGTCAATGTTTGGGTAGTTGAAATCCCCCAATATCATGGTGTTTGGTGAGACCTTCATATTTTCCAATGTTCTCAGGAATGCAGAGTGGGGGTCCTGAGTCAGGGTGGGTTATCTGTAGCAGGTTACAAACTGAAAAGCAGTTTTACCTACTGTTAGTTGCACATGGATGGTCTCCGCTGCCTCGTGCAGTGCCACTAACCTGGAGGTGTGGGTATCCTTGATGAAGATGGATACTCCCCCACCTTTAGTAATTCAGTCAGAGTTCTGGGGCCGAAAAGAATAGTACGAGTTGAATCCTGGTAATGCTGGGGTGCTCTCTGGTGCCTTGAACCAGGTTTCTATTACTGCACAGACACCGATTTTCTCCATACTGAGGAGTGCCTCGAGTGCGTGCATCTTGAGGTTTAGACTTCTGGCGTTGAGTAGCATTACCCTTAGTTTTTTGTTTCTGGTATTATCTGTGGAGGTGGGTTTGTCTTTTGAGCCTTGACTAAAAAAGGCACTATGGGGGTGGCAAGAGCCTCAGTCGGTATTCGAAAGCTAAGGGTGACAGGTGCAAGCCGTCCCTGGCGAAGCAACGTGGCTTGACGAGCATATCATCCCAGGCTGACACTGGATCACTTAATTTTAAATCGTGTTTTCCTTAAAACTTGCATATTTTCTGTCCTTGACCTAGCACTCTTGTGTGGGGTCATTTACTGCACTGTTATAACTTGATATTACTTGTGAACCTCTGCTATCTCTGAAAAAAACAAAAACAAAAAAAATCTTGCTTTTTCCCACTTTTCTGAGAGTTAAAAAAGTTCAGTTACAGGCTTGCTGTTCCTGAACTATTTGAAAGTTTCTGTGAGGCCATTTTTGCTTGGGCTAAAGGAAAGTCTCTCTGTTGATCAGTGGCAGTGAATAACATTGAGCAGCTGCCCCCCGTAGAGGTGGTTACTGACTTGAAACTGTAGTTTTATTGTCCGTTTTGGGTCTATTCCTGCTTCTTTCCAGTCCCTGCTATCAAGCACGCTTTAACGTGCTTTAGCGCGGAGTTGCCACTAGAGCAGCATCGGGCAGTGCCGGTTAAACTCTTTCTGGCTCCAGAAAGTGTGTTCTTCAATTTTTCCCTTAGAACTGCTCTGTTAGGAACCTAAACAGTTTACACCTTCACTAAAAAGTGCAGCACTTGTTCCAAATAGCTTTTTCTTCTCAAAAAGCTCAGCACTTGTCTTATAAGCATATCCCTTGTCTTATAAGCATTCTCTTTGCAGGTCAAGCACTCCTATATTATACAAATCTCTCACTAGCAAAACCCCCCAGGAGTGCCCACTTCCCTGCTAAGCCCACTACTTTTCTGTCTCATACCAACTCATAAATCTTTCTAGCATGTCGAAGGGTCAGATGCTGGCTTCCTCTCCTGCCCAGTTGGTGAATCTGGGAATTCTGAGAATGTTACAATTGCCTCATGTACACGGACAACCCTCTCCTCCTCCCACGTAACACTAACACTTGCGAGAGATGCAGCTATTTAGCCAAACTGGAGGCTGAGCTCTCTCAACTCAGGACTGGCAAGACCAGGCAGGAGGAGAAGGCAACTACACACACCACAATACCAGTCTTACATAACTCAACCACACCACTGAATCAAACACATAAACACATTAAGACATACTCGGAGGCTCTGAGTAAAAATTTACCTAAACAGCAGAGGCCTCCAAAGCAGACACCCAAGCAACTGCAAACTCAATACACCACACAAACAACACATAAACAACAAAATCAGTCTGCAAAGCAGTCACTGCCCTTAAGGCCAAATACAACACCAAACATACTTGTCATAGGTGACTCCATAGTCAGACACACTGACGTCCCACTCACCAGGCTGAACAAGGAGAAGGTCACGGTAAGCTGCCTATCGGGCGCTAGAATCCGCCACATAACACAAGCACTCAGGTCACTCCACGGCAAGTACAAGTATGACACAGTCATTGTCCATGCTGGTGTGAACGACCTGAGACGTACCTCCCTGGACTACATGAAGAGAGACATAGAGGAGCTCTCTGATTATGTAGCCCAGGCAGGTATGACGCTGACCCTGAGCAGTATCCTTCCTTCACCACGAATGATGCCACAATATAGTGACAAGATGATCAGCTTTAACAATTGGCTTAATTTCTGGTGTCATTCAAAGGGGATCCAGTGCCTGTCTGCCTGGGATGACATGCTCGACAAGCCACACTGCTTCGCAAGGGACGGCTTGCACCTGTCACCCCTGGGATTCCGGATATTGGCTAAGGCTCTTGCCACCCCCATAGTGCCTTTTTTAGGCAAGGCTCAAATTCTAAACCTACCACCCTAGAAAACAAAAATGTGAAGAAACCAAGGGTAATGCTGCTCAATGCCAGAAGTCTAAATCTCAAAATGCACGCACTCGAGGCCCTTCTCAGTATGGAGAACATCGATGTCTGTGCTGCGACTGAAACCTGGTTCAAGGCTCCTGAGAGCACCCCGGCACTATCAGGTTTCATTTCATATCATGCGTTCCGGCCCCAAAACCCAGACCACACCACAAAAGGAGGGGGTGTATCCATATTCATCAAAGATACCCACACCTCCAGGTTGGTGGCTATGCACGAAGCATCGGAAACCATCCAGGTGCAATTAACCATAGGCAAAACTGCTCTACAATTTGTAGCATGCTACAGGCCACCCTCTCAAACTCAGGAAACCCACACAGCCTTCCTGAAGACACTGGAGGGTATAAATGTATCACCAAACACCATCATATTGGGTGACTTCAACTACCCGAATATAGACTGGGAACATTACTCAAGCCCAAACTTTCTAGCCCAAAGGTTCCTGGAGTTCATAAATTCAAATGCCATGGAACAACTAGTCACCGTCCCCACAAGAGGAGAAAATATACTAGATCTCATCATCACGAACATGGGGACAAAATGCTCCACACCGGAAGTATATCCCTCATTGGTGAGATCAGATCATAAACTAATCTCACTAGAAATCCACATCCCGCCCCCACCCCAAACAAAAAAGACCAGGTGAAGAACTTCTCTAAAGCAAACTTCACACTACTCAAGACAGGTGTGGTATCCTTCAAGGCCCCCGAGCCAATGGAAACCACAACCCAAGCTGCGGAAGCCCTTACAAATGCCTTCTATGAACACCTTCAGGACTGCATGGATCAGGCAATCCCAAATAAAACCAAGACTCTTTCCACCAAGGGCAAACATCCAGTCTGGTGGACCCCAGCCATAAACAAACTTTACAATAAGAGGAGAAAGCTATTACATGATAGAGCAAAATCCCAAAAAGGGAAGGCATCTTTGATCAGCACTAGCAAGAAACTACGATCCCTCATAAAATCCAAGGCCAACTTTGAGAGAAAAACTGCCACAGATTCAAAAGACAATCATAAGGCCTTCTTCAGCTATGTCAGAAACCTGGGTGGAAACTCCCAGATATGCTCAGAATTAGTCCAAAATGATACAAAAATCACTGAACCCACAGACATTGCCAAAATACTGGCAGACAGGTTCAGCGCAAACTTCACCCCCCTCTCCCCCCCAAAGGAGAGATAACTATCCCAACTGAGAGTAGCCTCCCAGACATCTCAAATGCGCAGGTGAAAGCTGCTCTCTCTAAAGCTAAAAACACAGCATCAATGGGACCGGATGGGGTCCCCGGCTGTGTGCTACATGAACTCAATGAAGAACTAAACCCGCACATAAGGCAGCTGTTTAATCTTAGCCTCACCACAGGATATGTGCCCAAAGAGTGGCGTATGGCAACTGTGGTCCCACTCCACAAAGGTGGTGCCTCTACGGACCCTGGTAATTACCGCCCCATAAGCTTAACAAGCCTGGTCTGCAAAGCTATGGAGAGGATCATAATGGAACTCATAAACAAGGACATAGGGGACTTGCAGACCTTGGACCCAACCCAGTTTGGCTTTGTCAAGGGCAGATCTTGCCTTTTGAACTTGGTCAACTTTTTCAAAACAGTCACCAAGGCCATTGATGAGGGAAAGGCAGTCCATACAGCCTACCTTGACCTTGCAAAAGCTTTCGACACAATACCCCACTCGGGTATTAGAGAGAAACTTACCAGCTTAAATGTAAACCCATATGTCACAAGATGGGTTGCAAACTGTCTAAAGGACAGAACCCACAGGGTTAGAGTTACTGGAGCCATGTCAGACTCCAAGCCGGTTACAAGTGGAGTCCCACAGGGCTCAGTCCTTGGCCCCCTATTGTTCAGCATCTACTTCTCAGAAGTACAGGCAAACATAGGAGGACTATGGCTGACAAAGTTTGCGGATGACTGCAAACTGGGTGCCATAGTGGATAGTACATCGGAC
Source organism: Protopterus annectens (assembly GCF_019279795.1). NCBI lineage: Eukaryota > Metazoa > Chordata > Ceratodontiformes > Protopteridae > Protopterus > Protopterus annectens. Next base: position 605,915,099 of record NC_056750.1, on the reverse strand, counting down.
ACAGACATCCTTCAGAGGGGTCTCACGGAAACTGATAGCTGGTGCCAGAGCCATGGCCTGAAGTTAAACGCAAAAAAGTGTTTAGTCATACCCTTCGGGAAAAACAAAGTAACCCCAAGCTACCATATAGGTGGCAACCCACTAAGCACAGAAGAGGTTATCAGGGACCTGGGGACCCAGGTTGACAGTGGCCTCTCGTTTGATGCTCACATTGCTAAAGTGGTTCGAAAGACCTTCTACATTGCCCACCTGATCATGAAGGGATTCACATCCAGATCAAGTGAGGTCATTGTTCCCCTGTACTCTTCACTTATCAGACCAATGATAGAGTACAATGCCCCATTCGGGATGTATCTCACCAGACACCTGCAGCAATTGGAGAGACCCCAAAAGTTCCTCACCAAAAGGATAAAGGGACTCCAAAACCTGTCATATGCTGCCAGACTGAAGAAACTCCAACTCTATTCAGTTGCATACCGTCTGCTCAGAGGTGACCTGTGCCTGACATACAAGGCCATGACCAACCCGGAATTAATGGACATGCTCCACCTCAAAAAATCCAAATCCACCAAAACCACTAGAGCAAGAGACTTAAACCTTAGCACGGATATAAATAGGACATGCTGGAGGGATAGATTTATCACCCAGAGACTCCCCATGCTGTGGAATAAAATCCCGGTCCATGTGAGGCAGAGCACCTCGCTGGCTCTGTTCAAGAGAAATCTTGACCGGTGGATGGGAGATCGTAGGTTTACCCCGGGAATCATCTCTGTGTCACTACTGGACAGAGGCACAACAAACTAATGGGCACAGTATTTATAACATAAGGGGCAGCGTAAGCCACATAACTTTGGGCTAGGCTTATAAATTGCCCTAGGGCAGTTAGCCTAGTATAAACCTATGAACTTAGAATAACACCAATAGCTTAGCCAATTGTTAAAATTGATCATTTTGTCTTTATACTGTGGCATCATTCTTGGCGAGGGCAAGATGCTACTCCGGGTCATACCGGCCTGGGCTACATGATCAGAGAACTCCTCTACATCCCTTTTCATATAGTCCAGGGAGGTACGTCTCAGGACATTCACACCAACATGGACAATGACAGAGTCATATTTGTACCTGCTGTGGAGTGACCTGAGTGCTTGTGTTATGTGGCGGATCCTGGCACCAGACAGGCAGCTTACAATGACCTTCTCCTTGTTCAGTCTGGTGAGTGGGATGTCAGTGTGCCTGACAACAGAGTCTCCAATTACTAGTGTATTCGGTGTGTTATTTAGCCTTGGGGGCTGCGACTGCGTGGCACACTGACTTTGTGAAGTATGTGATATGTGAAAGTTGTTGTGGGGTAGTGGTTGCTTGGATGCCTGCTTTGGAGGTCTCTGTTGCTTAGGCAGATTTTTATTTAGAGCCTCCATGTATGTTTTGTGAGTTTGTGTCTTGTTTGCTGGTGTGATTTGTCTATGTGAGACTGGTTGTGTCATGCGAGTGGTTTCCTTCACCTCCTGACTGACTGTGCCAGTCTTGGGTTGAGAGAGCTCGGCCACCAGTTTGGCTATATAGTTGCATCTCTCACATATATTTGCTTTTGTTGGAAGGAGGAAAGGGTTGTCTGTGTACATAAGGCAATTATAACATTGCCTCAGGATTCCCAGATTCACCAGCTGGACTGGAGAGTATTAAACACTGACCCAAAAGCCACCGACTGTGGCAAAAAAACGACAAACAGCAAGGCAAGTACCAAACTTTTATTCTCTAGCGCTTCGGTGTTACCACCTTCAAGGAGTATCAAACAGTAACAAACATTTACACATATTTTTATATACCTTACATAATTAACATAAATTATTCAATTAAATAATTAATAGTTTCCAAATCTTTAAAGCAAACATTTCCAATTCAGGTCATTAGTAAGACCATTAGGCACAAGTGTTTTATACTTTAAAATATAAATACTTTATTTATACCATAATTTTTAATATATTTTCATCATCACAAAAACATTCCACAGTTTCTAAAACTGTGCCTTGTAACATAGTAAGATCACCATCATAAAACATTTTAAAATGTAAAGCAATTATCTCATCTTCCCTCATGTTCCCAATGTCTCTTATATGCTCCATGAATCTGACACGGAATTCTCTTTTTGTTTCCCTTATGTAAAACAGAGCACAAGGACATCTTAATGCATATACCACCCCTTTGCTTCTACATGAATAAGCATCTCTGGGTTCAAATTTAACCCCATTTATATTACTGAAAGTATTCACAATATTTACACAAACACTGCATCTCTTGCAGCATGATGTTCCCTTTGTCACTAATAAGTTAGGTGTACTAACAGCTGGTAAACTGAATCTGCCATGTACCACCAATATCCTTTAAATTCCTTCCCCTCTTATACGAAAAAAGGGGCTTCTGTGGCAGAATCTCTGCCAAAAATCTATCTTCTAACAAGTACTTCCAATAGCATTCTATTAATGTCCTTATTTCCTCACTTTTGATGTTATACACAGATACATAAATTGTATCTGCCTTGTTTATGTTCACCTCTTCATATTCAGGTACCCATAAACTATTTAACACCCTATAACTGGATCTATTCCTCCTTCTACTGCTATTTTTATATACTCTTTCCCAAACTCTGGTTTCAGCCTCCTTCAGAATATCTGGGTTATAACCCCTTCTCAAAAACATATCCTTAGTCTGTTCCATTTCCTTCCCCAACATATTTTCATTACTACATAGTCTAGAAATGCGAACTAGTTACCCACAAGGTAAAGCTCTTAATACATGGTGGGGATGGCAACTAGATGCATGGAGATACTGATTCCCATCAACAAACTTCCTGTGAATATTGGAAGAAATACTTCCATCCATATTTCCTTCCAAAATTAGGTCCAGATATACCACTTTATTCCCTTTCTGTAGTCCATCAAATGATAGACCAAATGGGTTCCTATGCATTTCCAGTATAAAATCATCCACTTCATTTAAACCTCCATCACACACAAATATCAGATCTATGAATCGAAAATAAAAATCAACATATTTTTTCATAAAATTCAACTTAAATAAAAACTGTGCTTCAAAGAAAGACACAAAAAGATTGGCATACATGAGGGCACATGCTGCCCCCATTGCCGTACCCTGCTTCTGTCTATATAACTGATTATTAAAATAAAAATAATTATTTTTCAAACAAAAACTAACCATTTCCACTACAAAATTAGAAAAAGAACTATCTCCCATAAAATATTTAATAGCCTTTAGGCCATCTTCATGTTTGATGGAGGTATACAAACTCCTTACATCAAGTACCAACCAACATTTTTTCTCATCCCATTTTAACGGGGAAATTTTATTTAATAAATCTAAACTATCTTGAATAATACACTGGAGATGCTTTAACATAAGGTAACAATATTTTGTGTAATACTAAACCCATATTATGCAAAAAATACTTGCAGGCGGAAATAACTGGTCTACCCGGTGGCTCCACCATGCTTTTATGTATCTTTGGTAGGCAGAAAAAAACAGCCATTTCACTGTTACAATTAAAAAGTTTGTCCTTGACATCCTTATCAGTGAAATAACCCTTCCTAACATTGTCATCAAGCATTTTCTCATATTCGACTACTGCTTGTTTGTATTTGTTACTACTACATTTCTCGTACACATCAACATCATTCAAATGTTTCATGCACATATTAAAATTTTGGAGTACATTCATAATTACAATCTTATTCCCTTTGTCAGAAGGTTTAATCACTATATCTTTCCATTCTAAAGTTCTTAATGCTTGCCATTCCCTAAAAGTTAAATTATATTTATTTTATGTTTATCTAACAACACAGATTCACAAATATTCCCACCTCCAAATCCTATCATTGACCCAAATTGAGAAACACGTGGATTTTCAAATGGTGGTATGAACTTATTAAATGTTGGTATAAAAGACATATCAATTACATTTCCTTTGTTACAAAGCATGTTATCTTCCACATCATTATCATACTGGACTGGAGAGCATACCTGAAACTGCGCTTTGGACATGCCTGGATGGTTTAAAGAACTGATTTATTGATCGTCTGGAATAGACTAAATAGGGAGCCTTGTACTTCTGGATATTATAAGGGGGTGTAGTGCTAAACTTTGTAAGTGCTTACTGAGAAATTTGAGCAGGTGCTAGGCTGTAGAATGAAGGTTGAGTGCTTATTTTGCGAGTTTGACTAATTCTAAGGGAAAAATTTAAGAGCAGACTTTGTGGAGCCGGGAATAGTTAAAAAAATGCTTAAATGGCACTGCGCAATGTTACGCGATGTGCAAAATTGTGCAAAAACACGCTAAAGTGGGTTTTAAGGCAGGGAGTTTGAAAGAGATAGGAAATGGCCCAAAATGGCCAATAAAGCTACTAGTTTCTGGGCTGAGACCACGCCTCCAAGGACAGATAGGCTGCTCAAAGCTCCCCACTCTCACTGGTGAAGAGAGAAGCTTCCTCCTATCCAAATAAGGAAATGGGCAATACAGGAACTATAACACAGCCTAGAATTCAGCAAGACCTGAAAACTGGACTATTCTAGTTCAGAAAAGGCGGGAAACAAGGATATTTTTTTTCTCTAAACAGAAACTAGGCACAGGGACACAGTAAATGCTTTAAATCGGCTAGCTCACTTGAGTGTGTAGCCTACAACAATTAAACAAGGCAAAAATACAACTTTAAAAGTGCAAACACAAAAATGCAGAAAAACAATGCTTTGCAGATCTCAGATAAAAAACGTGCTTTTCGGCGAGAATCTACAGTCGCAGGTAAGAAGGTAGAAAAAAAATACTTAAATCTTTTAACGTCTCTTTCGCTCTCTGCTGCTTGTAGAACTCTGCAGGACACCACGAGGAGCTGTGCTGAGTCTGTTACAAGCGCAAAACCACGCTAAAGTGGGTTTTAATGCAGGGAGTTTGAAAGAGAGGAAATGGCCCAAAACGGCCAATAAGCTACTAGTTTCTGGCCTGAGACCACTCCTCCAGGGACAGATGGCTCCCCACTCTCACTGGTGAACAGAGAAGCTTCCTCCTATCCAAGTAAGGATATGGGCAACACAGGAACTATAACACAGCCTAGAATTCAGCAAGACCTGAAAACTGGACTATTCTAGTTCAGAAAAGGCAGGAAACAAGGATAAAAGGCAGGAAACAAGGATATGGTTTTTCTTTTTTTTTTTTTTTCTCTAAACAGAAACGTGGCACAGGGACACCGTAAATGCTTTAAAATCGGCTAGCGCACTTGAGTGTGTAGCCTACAACAATTAAACAAAGCAAAAATACAACTTTAAAAGTGCAAACATAAAAAATGCAGAACAAACAAGGCGTACCGATTTCAGAAAGAAACAGCTCAAGTAAGCATGCGGAATAAGCCTTTAACCAGAAATTCCCAGCTCAGAAGGGCAGAATCTAGCCTCTCCTACCACAAGAATGCAGACCACAAACCTTCTTAATGTAAAATAACTAGCCTGAAGTCCAAGTGCTTAACCCAGAACTAATACACTTTTAGAATAACAGACACTGAGCCTTCAATCAGCAGTTCCCAACTTAGAATGATGTACGCTACCTATCCTGCCACAACAGTGCAGACCACAAACCTTCTTAATGTAAAACAACTGGTTTGAAGCCCAAGTGCTTAAACCAAGGGCCTTAGAATAACAGTTACAATTTAATCAGGCTACTAACAAGCAGTAATAAAGGCAGCAGAATAAATTCAATTGAGTACTTTTAAGAAGAGGCAAAAGCAAAATAAGGTAATAAAAGTAGGAAGAAACACAAATACAGTAAGGCAGATGAAGTGCAAATTTTTTTTTTTTGAGACAGAGGAAACAGAAGATTAAGATACTATGGGGGAAATGTCCTTCCCAAGTGCTCTTTCTGTACACCGCAGAGGAGACGGGACTGGTAGGAGTATCCAAAATCAAAATATGATCTCACTGTACTCAGTTGAGTGAGCAAATGAGATGGGTCCAGGAGGCATGTGCAAAAAGAGATTTACAGCAGGGGTGGGCAATTCCAAAGCCACCAATATTAACACCACAAGAGGAAACAGGGATGGGGTGGGGTGGGGAACTAACTGCAGGGAGACAGAGACACAATATTTACTGAATCAAAGACACACAATATTTACTGACTCAAATCTTAAATAAGTGCAGAGAAAAATATACTTAAATCAGCTTGTGTCCACTAGATATATGCAGACAAGTCTCAGTAGCCAGCAACTCGATTTAAAATGATTACTAGAAATGTAACCAACAAAGAAAAAAAAAGGATACCAAATGCAGAATTTATTAGCAGCCACTTTGTATAACAGTCTCAATTAGATGCTAATTTGAAATGCAGGTTTAAAGAAAAAGACAGTCCAATTCTAAATATAAACTAGCATTGGTGGTTCCTAGAATATTTTCAAAACAGAATTGCTTCAAATAGGCCTGTAGACACCTGTTTTCTACAAAAGTTTAACATGTCAACTTGCTAATGCCTTTAAGGGAATCATGATGACTTTTAGAAGTCTTTTTTTAAATACTTTATCTCATTTCTCTCCATAAAGGTTCCCCCTTCTTTTGTATTCTGGTTCCAGATATATTTCTGGACATTTTTTTTTTTTTTTTTTTACTGTGCCTCAAAGTTTCTACCTTTTTCAACCCAGACATAAATTCCTGTATTGTTTTGCAAGTGCTGCTTATGTCCTCATTTCTATGTCATGGTCTAGCCTTCAGCATATTGTTTACCTATGAATCTCTTAATACACTTACTTCCCTCTTCTAGCTTCAAATATTAAACTGCTTCTAGCTTCAAATATTAAACTGCTTCTTTCTCTATTTAAATCTTAGTAACATCCTTCAGCTCTGTACTTAAAATGTTGCTGTTCTCTAAATTCCACTTTAAGAGATATTTCACTTACCACCTTGACTAGCCTTTCTAGGTGATCTTCGTTTCCCACATGGCAAACGATTCCTGAAACATTAAGGCCTTCAGACTTCAGCTGTGCCAGTGCTGTATCGACATGCTCCTGTGTTCGACTGCTTATTACAACATGGGCACCTTCTTGTGCCAAGCGTCGTGCAATAGCTAGCCCAATCCTGAGGAGGAAAAAAAACACAACAGTAGCTTTTCTAATCCTTAGAAAATAACAGCTTGAATTAAGGTATTTTATTATCTCCACAACCAGTGTAACAGAACAGCTCCAGAAAATCTGCAAATTCTCTAAGGCTCACTAAAATCAGTTCTTCCAGCATATTGAGGTCACAAAGTCACAAATCTACACAAAACTGCTAAACATCTGGGCACAACTCACTGAGGTTGCAAAGCTGCAGGAGGACCCAGATATGTTCCAGCTAGCCTGCAGTACAATTTGTCGCATGACCACTACATCTATTTTTCATGCAGGCATCTTCTTAGCAGGATGCTAGCAGACAACACCTTGCTCAAAAACATGCCAGTGGCCTTCTGCACAGCTTACCAAGATACTAAAATGATCTTGGTTTTTGGATGGTGGGCTACAGAAAATTGTTAAAAGCATTGTCCTTCACTTCAACAAAGGGAGGGAGTTCTCCTGTACTTGCTCTTTTCTTCTGCACCATGGAATAGTGGTCAAGAAAGCATACTAAATACGAGGATGACCTTTCAACAATTTAGGAAACGAGGATGAATTTTTATGGAGCCATGCCTTAGTAGGTTATGCATATGTTAAGCCAGATCAGAATGTGTATTTCTGCATGAATATGAATAGATAGAAACAGGTCAAAGGGTTGACTCTTATTTGGTTAACTCAGGACTTGATAAAGTCTGATCAAGTCCCTAAGCATCAACCAGACCCGTTCCCCCATAAGGCCCATATTAAAGCCTGTTTTGGTGATTTGGCATGCTGTTGCTCTTAGAAGTGTGTTGACTGTTGTGTATATAGACAGAAACATATTTATTGCCTAATGTATTTATGTACTGATTTTAGCACCATGTATTACTGCTGCTGTTTAATGACTTACTGATGGAGATTTTATGCGTGGCCTCCACTGCAAGTTGACCATACGTAAAACACATACAATGTTATAAACTACTGTATAACAGTTTCAAAGCTTTTAAAAGTTATCAGTGAGTTTTCACCCATGAGAAGCCAAGGTTATACAGCTTGATGCCAGCCCACAAATCAAAATAAATCTTAAAAGTTTCCTACAATAATAATATAGTAGCCAGTCTCACTAATTCTACAAGGCAGTACCTTGAATTCCAAATACCTTACTTGAGATTTCTATAAAATGTATTCATTGTCACCATTACACTGACACATCATCTGCCAATCATTTTTATACAGATAATAAATAACCTTTGCCCCCTCTAGGTTTTATTTGTACTCAGTCCTATCTTGCACTCTATCAGAGTAAGCCCATCATATTTACAGTTTTAGTGCCTTATATACCCACATCATACCCCTCTGTACTGTCTGTTTTCTGTGTGTGGGGGTCTCTTTACCTAAAAGGAGTGGTAGGTATGTGTGGAAAGGGAAAGTTTTCTTCATTTTCTCCAGCACTAAAACATCCTTTTGCAATGTGATCACTAGACCTGTTCATAGTGCTAAAATGAGTGGTCACAATTGCAATTGTTGGCATCTCTTGTGAACTGCTCTACATTTTTTTTTGATAAATAAGACGACTATACTGAATTAGAAAGTTCAGCTGGAGTTACTTGACAACTAATCTCTTGAAATTTTCAAACATCTCTGGACCTAGAAAGAACATTTCTTTCAAAAATGTTCTGTTGAATTATTCACCAAGCAAAATAGTAGGGCTTTTGAAGAGACAAGTTACTCCATAGCCAGAACAGAAGAAACATTATTCACCAAGTAAAATAGTAGGACTTTTGAAGAGACAAGTTACTCCATAGCCAGAACAGAAGAAACGTTAAAGGTTGATTTCAAGTATTCAAAAACTTTCACTGAAATGAATAAATTAGATGCACAAAAGGATTCTGAGAAAACTAGTATAAAACTGACTTCAATAGGCAAGGAATGGATAATAAAATGAAACAGTCAAAAAGAATTTCTACTTAAAATAATCGACCAAATTGAGGGTGAGCTTAATAGGGGCAGAATGAATAATTTAAGAACATATGGTGTATCTGAAAATTTAGAAGAAAATATGACTCCAAGATCTATAAAGGTTTTATTTTAAAAACTGCACTACTCACCTTTCTAAGGTAGGGAAACACATATTTACATTTGATAATGATTATTTGACTAAAGTAATAGAAATAGAAAGACATGCCTTCCCTTTGTTAAAAATAAATTATATAAAGACACAAAAGTCTGAGGGTCTAAATGTCTTTTGTATAATCAAAATAATGTCCTAGAATTAATAGAATGTAAAGACTAGAGTGTATCAAGTCTGAAGAAATAAGTGGAGAAAAACTGGAAAACAATAACAAATTAAGGTAATGAAAGTTTATTTTCTGCTATAACTGGGTTTATAATCATATAACTGAACATATATCTACCATCCTTTAATCCAATTGGAATTGGCTATGTTTTACAAAATATTTTAAATGATGAATACTACAAAATAAAATTAGTTTGCAGGTAAGTTTTTTTTTACTATAAAAATATATTGCCTTTGTAAAAATGAGCAAAGAGATTTACAAATACAACAAATTAATATCAAAGAGCAATAGTTGAACTTTTATTAAATGTTTCTTCTAATTTATGCATATTTTTACTGTATCAAACTGGTATAATTATGTTTAAAGCACATGTTTAAAAAAAAGTTTTGAAATAGTAAATGAAAATGTAGCTTTAGTAATTAACTGAAGCTGCTTACTCAAAAATTTATAATATAATTTCTGATGTGTGCTCAAATATTAACAGGTCTAGGCCTTGTACTGTCTGACAAGACCTAAAGCATGGAATGAATGTATAACTCACTTCATAAGGCAAATAGAATGCAGAAGAAAGAAGATAAAAAAAAATTAAATCATCATTATAGCAGAACAAAAAGTTGGTTGATCTTTTTCTAAAATTCATTGGGAAATACAGCAAAGAAGGGGGCATTTCTCACTTAATAAAAATAGAAGAAATACTACAAAAAATCAAAATCATGAACGGCAACAAGTTAAATGCTCAGCTTAATGAACTGCTAATATTCTCTATAGAAAATTGTTCAAAATGTAAATATATAATCTACCTCATTGGCAGGGAGTAGGGACCAAACACTTTTAAAGAACTCTGCACTCTTATTAACAGACACAGTACGTTAAGTGTTTCACATATTGACATATCTTGATAAAGGAGTATAATAAGAAATGTCAAATGCTTAAATCAAACAATATTACTATCTAATATTGTGAATTATATTAGAAAGAATACTGAAAATTGTACAATTACAGAACACAAAGCAAATAGTTTAATTGCAGACAATATATTAACAGTTCATATACATAAATTATCACAAATAACTTTTTACAATTAATTGAAGATTGTTTTATTTTATAAATACTGAAAAGACCAAGGGCCAGATTCAGGAAGCCTCCGTGTAAGAGTTATAACTCTTACACGGAGGCTGCAGTGAAACTGTGTGATGTCAGCATGTCATGCATATGCATGAGGTGCATGAGGCATGCTGAATCACACTAGTAACTCTTACACGGTCCGTGTAAGAGAGTAGGGGGCGTGTCAGTAGCTAAGCCCTGCAAGTGGACACGCCCCCGGAAGACTAGAATGGCTGAAAGTAAACAGCCACGAGAGAGGCCATGGAAATGTGCATAAACACACTACACAACACATGCCCCGATAGACCATCACTGTATAAAGTGAAGAGATGTAATAAAATTAAAACCTTTTTTTTTTTTTTTTTAAACCCCGTAAATGTTTGCTACTGTGTGCGCCCGTGTGCGCGGGTGTGCTACTAGCGCAATCACAGTTAGCAATCAGTGGAAAAGGATATAAGAACTAAATATGCAAAGTAAGCCAAGAAGTAATAGCTTAGCGGTAGAGTTGCCGGCCTAAGAGTAGGCAGGCAGGGTTCGAGCCCCCACAACAACCTTTTTTTTTTTGTAAATAAGCACTAAAAGCCCCTGACAGTATTGTACACATGTAAATGTATTCCCTTTTGTAAAATGGAATGAAACGGAGCATATATTCTGAAGTAACACAATAACAAAAATAGTCAGAAATGTACTGATAGCTAAGCTGCTGTGAGACGGAGTGCCCGTAGCTGAGTAGTCTTTAAAAAGCTGCAAACTGCGTGCCTGTTGCTAGGCATCGGTTTAACAGAGTGAAACTGTTTGCAACTAGCTGTGCTTAGCTGAACATGTGTGTCACTAGCCAATTAAGGTTTATCCCAGCGCACACCGTTTGGCGCTCCCACAAGCTAACTGCCAGTGCGCATCGTTAGCTCAGCAAAGCGCAGACCTGGTTTTAAATGCTTAAAAGTGCTTTTGGCATGTTTGATTGACAGGTCTCAACTCATTTCTGTCAGGAAAATCAAAAATCAGTTGCCAGATTCGAACACAGGATACCATGCACTAGAGTCAAGGTACTAAACCATTAAGCCATGACAGCAATACCTAGAAATGCAGAAATAGCATATATATGGGATAAAATCCAGAATGGAGCATGATAAAGCATTTTCAGTTAAGTAGATACAATTCCAAAACGGCCAGAGAAATGTGCGGGAAAATCGGCATATATAAGCCCCATAGGCGGGAATACACAGCAGAAACGATTGTAGATCAGAGCTGCAGTCAGAATGAGTGGAGTAGGTGAGGGACGTTGCTTTCGAGCACAGTGTTGGGGCATTGAGGAGTCCAGATACATGGTCTGGCTCCTTGTCCATCATCAAGAGGCCCAACTCATGCAGGGCCAGGTCTCATGGGGAGCATATAGGGCAGAGGCATGGGACCAGTTGGCTCGTGATCTGACCAGTGCTACTGGCATTCCACGCACTGGTGAGCAGGTCCGTCACCACCATGCGGACTTGAAACGACGCAAGCAAGACCAGTTGTCGAATGGATCCAGGAGGCCCGGATATGCCCAACGCCCCACTACTGAGTAAGTTACATTTTACTTATGTATGTAAGGATTTCAACTAGCTGATACCATGGAGATGTGTAGTCCAATATTACTTCTTTTGTATTACAGCTGCAGGTGTCCGCTCTATGAATCGCGAGATGCATGCCCGTAGGCTGGTGCGGATGCGCCACCGTGCAGGTTAGTAACCCCACCCAGTACTTGTAAATAAATATTATACTGTAGCATGTATCAGAACACTGCAGTGTATTGATTAAAAGTAATATAATGTGCAAGCAAGATTTGAAAGTCTGCAGGTATGGCTGCAACAAGTTCATCAGTATGCAAGTGTAACTGGAAATATAATTGATAGAATTAAACAGTGCTGTAATACAGATGTCCCACCATTAATTAAATATAGTGTAACCTGCAGTAGTCTCAAGAGTACAGCTTCAGAATCTGAGGTAGTCACGTGAGATATATCCCCTGTTGAAATGCTGAATCATGACAGAAGTGAGGCTGTTGGAAAGTGTTTGAATCACCACTAGTCTAACATGTGAACAAAGCCTAGAAGTAGCAACCTGAACTGTGAATTTGCAGGAAGTGTGAGACTGACAGAAAGGGTCATGTATGAATAAATAAAGTAGTAATAACCCCGGAATATATTAGCCCCAGTGTGTTTCTACAGAACTAAATGCATGTGGGAAGTACAACTTAATATACCAAACTGATTTCAGTGTGTCAGAATCTGGAATGTCTAGCCAAATGCTGTATATGGTGATCACAGTAAACAATTTGCAGATAGAATGAATGATTATCTGACAGACTAAACAGCCATAGTTGTCCCCTGTCCTGTCATCAAAGTGTAGCAGGATGATGTATCTGATCAAATTCAAAATAAGTAGGATAGTGATGTATTTGTAACAGGTGTAGCTTGACAGTCAAATAAAATTTATTTTGAAACATCAGCCTCAACTTAATTGTGTACCTATTATAAATGTAAATCAATGTGTAACATATGAATGTGTCATCACTTTCTATCTCTGCCCAACCCTATAATTCCATATAACAACACCCACTAAATAATGGTATGGGAACATTTCATTAATCATGGACATTTGTCCGTTTCAAAATATATGCATGTCTGTTCGTGCATGTGCCCTGTTCATACCTGCAAATCTGATGGCCTGTTGCCATTAATCAACCCTGCATGTTGTTTGACTGTGTATTTCTGTTCAAATAATGCATGTGATATTGATATGCCCCTTGTTCAATGGTGTTAATATCTGGGTGTTTGTTTGATGGGAATACCAATGCATGCTGTTACAACTAATCTGAATGGAATACAATGCCACTAACCCAAACTAACATAACTACTCACAAACCTAGAACGCTTGGGAAGGCAGGTCCCAGCGGACCCACCTCTCCCACCTCAGCTGGTGACTGCACCTGGCACTAGTGCCCAGGCCGGACCCCGGTGGCCCTGTGCCACCTTCGGGTGGAAGCGCTGCAGGGGATGGGGCCCGTCCCCCCTCTGCGAGAGTGGCCGGAGGGGTTCGTCCACTCACCCTCCGCGGTGTCCGGTCTGTGGTGCGAAGGGAGATCCAAGACACTATTCTTGGGCCCCTACGCCAGCTCGAGGCTCGTGTGACACAGCTAACGGCCCCGGCCGTTGCCCCGCCTACACAGCCCCCAGCACAGCCCCGTCCTGGGCTGTGAAGGAACAGTGGCAACTGCCTATGGGTGGGGATATCAGTTCCACTGTTGCCATCTGTGGGCTCATGCATCTTGGAAATCCCAACCTCCGTCCCCGTCAATTGTGTAACCCCCCACGTGTGTCATACACCGCCCCTGTATGCGTCTTGTCTGTCTTGTCTGTTAACCTACCCAACCTACCTCCCCAGCTATACTGACTTCCTTCTCCTGACATACCACTCTCACCTGAAAAAAAAGGGCACTCTGTACCCACAAAAAATTACGCCCATACATAGCTGTCCATGTCGCACACATGTCTGCTTGACATTGAAACAGTTAATTACAATTGGCTCTACAACAACTATTAATGTTGTCCTGACACCTCTCTCAGGGGTGAAAGGTTTCTAATGTCTCACCAAAATACATGGAAATGCACAGCTGTTGCTGCCAAAGACATGGGCATCTATGGGCCTTACCTACATCCCTCCTGCAAATCCCACGCTTGTTTCCCTACTGTCTTACCCTCTTTGTGACCCCTTTTCACCACTTTCCTGTCACCCCTTTTTCTTTTCTTTCAAAGAAATTAGCGGGTGTGCTTGTGTTAGCGGAGCTCACCGCCAGTGCGCATGCGTGAGCTCAGCATAAGCGCAGACCTGGTTTAAAGTGCTTAAAAGTGCCTTTATGGCACTTTGATTGACAGGTGCTGTACTCAGTTTGAAAGTTTGCTAAGAAAAATAAATTCCCACTGTCAGTCTCGAACCCAGGACCTTGGTAACATTAGTCTGTATGACCTACCACTAAGCCATGCCTGCTTTACAAGAACACACTGCTAAAATAAATATAACATGTAATAGTAGGAATCAGTATAAAGGCAATATAGGAGATGTACTATCTAAAGCATGTCAGGTAGAGTTTTAATGGCCAAATTACTGGATTCCCATACTAGTTCAGTGTGAACAGAAACAGCCCTGCTACCTGTTAGCTTGTACATAATAATGTAAGGTAATGTACATATGTGAAGGTATGTATATCTACACATACATATATATAAATATATATTAATACATATGAAATATAGTCGTAGGTCTCAGTAGCCATACACACTCACTACAGGAAACAGTGAACATAATTGCAGCAACCTGAATCTGCAACACAGCCCGACCCCTGTGTGACCTACTTACCCTTCTAACTGCTTAAAGGTGGCCTCAGCACTTTGATTGACAAGTCCTGTACTCAGTTTGAAAGTTTGCAAAGTAAAAAATTCCCACTGTCAGTCTCGAACCCAGGACCTTGGTAACATTAGTCTGTATGACCTACCACTAAGCCATGCCTGCTTCGCAAGAACACAGTGCTAAAATAAATATAACATGTAATAGTAGGAATCAGTATAAAGGCAATATAGGAGATGTACTATCCAAAGCATGTCAGGTAGAGTTTTAATGGCCAAATTACTGGATTCCCATACTAGTTCAGTGTGAACAGAAACAGCCCTGCTACCTGTTAGCTTGTACATAATAATGTAAGGTAATGTACATATGTGACGGTATGTATATCTACACATACATATATATAAATATATATTAATACATATGAAATATAGTTGTAGGTCTCAGTAGCCATACACACTCACTACAGGAAACAGTGAAGATATATGCAGCAACCAGAATCTGCAACACAGCCTGGCTCCTGTGAGACCTACTAAGCCCTTTAACTGCTTAAAGGTGCCTCCAGCACTTTGATTGATAGGCCCTATACTCAACTCAAAAGCAGAATATGAGCATACTAGTAGGCCCTACCACAAGACCATTGTAACACTAGTCTGTATGACCTACCACTAAGCCATGACTCTCATACAGGAATATAGTGCTAAATAAGTGGAACACGTAATAGTAGGAATGAAGATAAAGGCAATATAGTATGTCTACTACCCAAAGCATGTCATGCAGACTTTTATAGTCCCAATTACTGGGTTCCCATACTAGTGTAGTGTTAACAGAAACAGCCCTGCTAATTGTTAGCTTGTACCCAATAATGTCAACTAATGTACATATATGAAAGTATGTATATGTACACAGATATATATATATATATTTATATAGCAATACATATGACATATAGTTGTAGGTGTCAGTATGCATACACACTCACTATAGGGAACAGGCAAGATAAATGCAGCAACCTGAATCTACAACACAGCATGAAGCATGGTAGATGTACTAACCTTCACACTCACAAAACACTGTCAACAGCATACCAGCATGGTCCACGCCTACAATCTGAAAGGGCAACGCCTATCTCACATACCCTTTTATAGCAGTGTCCTGAAATCACAGTGAGACATGCAATCAGTACACACCCAGCTGCATGCAATTAGCAAATGCTGCCTTACAATTGGTGCAGAGGCCATCACATGGACCTATGCAGATACCTACAAAAGCAATAAGTACCCACACTACACTCATGCAATACATTCATTGCACAAAACCGACAGAGAAAGAGAGAGACAGAGAGAGAACAAAACAGAAATAAAGACAGCCAGCAGCAAAACCAGCAGCAGCAGCAGCAGCAGCAGCCTTCAAGCAGCACCAGTGACACACCAACAGCTGCCACAAACACAGGTAATGCAAAGTAGCAGGTTAATCCTGTGTATTCTGTGACACCTCCAAATGTATCATAGTTCACTATCTATAGGTATGTCCATGAGATAGGTTGTGTGTACATAGTCATGAAATATAAACATATGTAATATTGTTGTACATGTGGGCCATAACTAACACTTCCATAGCTTAGAACACAAGGCCAGTTGTGCATATGATGCAGTAGTTCCCAGGGTCAGTAGAGGTTCCTCCTCATTGGTGTGGGACCACTGTGTATGTATGGCACTGTTCAGGTACATATCCTGTAGTATGGCCAGGGATTAATATCAGTCTGTCATGTGGTGCTATGTCCTCCAGGGGTGAATGTAGCACACATCCAGGGATACCATTTCGTAACAGTGATGATATGTGTTCTGCAATGATGAGGGTGGCTCTCACCTGGACATGTGAGAGGATAGGGAGGTTACAGTCATCTGGGATAACTAATAACACGTGTGTAGGACAATGGGGGTACCTGCACCTAAACTGTCTGCAACAATGTTGGCAATATCTGTGCATTTGGTGAATGTGAAGCATCTTAACATTGCAGACAACAGATGCCTTCCAGTCATGTGAATCTGCCCTGTGCTGCAGTAGCCACCTACTATTGTTATACAATATGCCTGTATCTGTAGTCCACTGGACAGGATTAATAAGTGGTGTGCAGTTGTTCTGGGTTAGATAACTGTGTGCACAGTACATGGAGTATGTGGGATGTCTGTGGTAAGCATATGCAAAGGTGCTGGCAGTGTGTGTTGTGGCTTCCACTGGCCCAGTGGGCTGCATGGATAGCATCACTGTCATAACTACTGAATAACTGTGTAATAACATGCATACATAGCAAGGTAGTGTACTGTGCTTGTGGTGTTGTTCAGATATGTATATCCAGGCTGAGTAATGTGTGTCCACATCACAGGGTTGGATGGCAGCACACATCCAGTATGTATGGATGAACACCCAGAATGTGTCAGACGTGTCACCTGTGCAGAAGTATCTGGCCATTACCTGTGCATCCCCCACAACACACACACATGCAACATATGGCAGATGTACTATAGCAGTACACACATGTTCATAGGTTCATACTAGGCTATCTGCCCGAGGGCATTTACAAGCCTAGCCCATCGTTTTGTGGCTTAAGCCACCCCTTTAGTATGGGGAACCATACCCATTATTTTGCTGTGCCTCTGTCGAGCAGTGACACGGAGGTAATCCCTGGGGTATATCTGCGATCTCCCATCCATTGGTCAAGATTTCTCTTGAACAAGGCCAGCGAGGTGCTCTGCCTCACATATACCGTGATTTTGTTCCACAACATAGGGAGTCTTTGGGTGATGAATCTATCCCTCCAGCATGTCCTATTAATAGCCGTGTCGAGGTTTAAGTCTCCCGCCCTTGTGGCTCTGACGGATCTAGGTTTTATAGGTGAAGCATATTCATCAAATCTGGGTTTGACATGGCCTTGTATGTTGGGCAAAGGTCACCTCTGAGCAAGCGGTGGCGACTGAATAGAACATACATGGACATGCTGGAGGGGCAAATTCCTAACTGAGAGGCTCCCTTCACTCTGTAATGAGCTCGAACAGTTGAGAATGAACAGTTCATAGGTTCATACTAGGCTATTTGCCCTAGGGCATTGGTAAGCCTAGTAGAATGTGTTTGTCTTTTGCCACCCAATCACAAGTTATGCTGCTATGCCCTTGTCCGACTTTAGTATACTTTGCCTCTGTCTAACAGCGACATAAGAAGTGATACCTGGGGTACAACTATGATCTCCATCCACTCATCCAGATTCCTATGGAAGAGAGTCAATGAGGGACTCTGCCTAACCAGTAGTGTGACCTCATTACAGAGTGAAGGGAGCCTCTCGGTTAGGAATATGCCCCTCCAGCATGTCCATGTATGTCAGTGCTGAGGTCCAGCTCGCCTGAGCATGTGGCTGTATGGGACTCTGATTGCCTGAGGTGCATCACGTTCATTACTGCTAGGTAGGACATGGCTGTATATGGCATGCACAGATTGCCTCTGAACAGGCAGTATGCCACTGAGTCCAGCTGGATTCACTTTACCTGGGCAGCATATGACATCTGTGTGAGCCATTGCATCCCCTTGATGATGTACTGTTGTCCTGTACCAGTTGCTGTAGGTGTCTGGTTAGGTACATCCCAAAAGGTGCATTGTACGCAATTATAGGCCTGATGATGGATGAGTACAGAGGCACAATGACCTCCCCTGCCATACATGTGAATCAGTCATGATTAGCTGGGCTATATAACATGTCAATCCACGTTGGCCATGTGGTAGACAAATGACAGACCGCTACCATGTTTCTTCCCCAGGTCCCCAACTACGTCTTCTGTACTCAATGGCCTAACACCTATGTTGTACTGTGCCACCAATGTGGAGGCGTGGGAATCTGCATTGAATACCGATACTCCCCCTCCCTTGTTCAAGTGTTGTGGCCGACAAGAATGGTAACAGCTATAACGTGGTAGTACTGGTGTGCTCCTGTGAAACCTGAAACAGGTTCATGTTACTGCACAGATATCGATGTCCAGAATGCTAGGTAGGGTTTTGGGTGCGTGCATCCTTGGGTCTAGACGTCCAGTGTTGAGTAGCATCACTCTTACTTCCTCATCCTTTGTGATACAAATGGATGTGGGTTTGCCTTATGAGCCTTGCCTAATACAGGCACTATGGGTGTAGCAGGAGGCTCCGCCAAATGTCAATAGGACTGTGGTGACAGGTGCAAGCTGTCCCTAGCAAAGCATACCACCCCAAGATGGCAGGCATTGGCACACCTGTGAATGACACCAGTATGTCAGTCAATTGTTGGAAGGGATCATCGTGCCTTGATATTGTGGCATTGTTCTAGGTGAGGGTAGGATGCTACTCAAGGTCAGGGTCAAACTGTCTCGGGCTACATGCTCAGAGAGCTCTGTAATGTCTCATGTCATGTAGTCCAGGGAGGAATGTGTCAGGCCATTCACAGCAGCATGGACATTGACTGAGTCATACCTGTACCTGCCTTGGGGTTACCTGACTGTTTGTGTTATGTGGCAGTTCATAGTGCCTGACAGGCTGCACACCGTGACCCTCACCTCGTTAAGCCTGGTGAACGTGATGTGAGTGTGCCTGATGATAGAGGCACCTAGTACAGGTGTATGAGGTGTGTTGTTAACTGTTAATGGCTGTGAGTGTTCAGCACATTGGCTTTGTGTGATATGTGTTGCACATGTTCGTTTATGTGGTAGTCGTTGCCTGGATGTCTGCTCAGGAGGTCTCTGCTGCATAGGCAGAGCTGTGGTCTGAGCCTACAAGTATGATCATGTGTGATCATGTGTTAGGTCCGCTGTTGTGGTAGGTCTACGTGAAACTGGAAGTGTAGTGAGTGATCCCCTTTGCCACGTGACTGGTTATGGCGGTATTGAGTAGACAGAGCCTAGCCTCCAGTCTGGTATATGGTTGCATCACTCACATGAGTTTGAATTTGTTGTTAGGAGGAGGGGGTTGTCTGTGTACATGCATCTGTTCTAACATTGTCTCTGGAGTACCACACTCACCAGCTGGACTGAGGAGGCAACTGACAACTGACCTCTGGACATGCTAGAATACTATTGTGAACTCTGTAATCACTAATGATTGAAAACAAGGTCCAGTGGGGAGTGAGGGTGTACTGAC
This sequence comes from Protopterus annectens, assembly GCF_019279795.1. Classification (NCBI taxonomy): domain Eukaryota; kingdom Metazoa; phylum Chordata; order Ceratodontiformes; family Protopteridae; genus Protopterus; species Protopterus annectens. The sequence goes on along the minus strand of NC_056750.1, from coordinate 605,895,053 downwards.
ATTACCTACAACTGCTGACTGATATAAAAGCGTCAGTGAGCAAATGCCAGTTAACCTAAGTGCAATGTGTCACAATGAAGTAAATGCAACAATGACAAGCAGTCACTTGCTGTCATGTGTAACATGGAAGTACGTACAGTAAGCAATGCAGATAACAGTAGTGAGTCACAGATGTGTTGCAAAGATGTGTACTATGTGGAAGTAGCATACCAGTGAAATAACAAGCTAACAGATAACAAGCATATAAACAAAGGTAGATGCAGGAGGCCTGGATGTAGTGTTTGCTACAACAAACAAGGTGTAGCAATGTCAGTAAGATACAGCTCAGATATGCAGGCACTATAAACCTGAAACCAGATGTCCCCAGCTATGAATGGCAGAGTACAGCCTATTGTCACACATGAGTGCAGACCACAAACCTCGTTAATGTTAAATAACTGGCCTGAAGGCCAACTGCCCATACCAGAAGTAATACACTTGTACACTGGGCCCACAATCAGCAGTTCCCAACTTCAATGGATGAAAGATATGTGTCCTGCCACCACAGTGCTTGCCACCAACCTTCCTAATGTAAAACAACTGGTCTGAAGGCCAAGTACTTAGTACAAATGACATAGAATGATAGCTACACTGTAATCAGGTTTTAACCAATCAGTAATAAGTAGAAGTTAACACTACCTGTATAGAATGTGTACCATGTATTGTTGAGATACTATGCTGATAACCTGTTTGTGTACCTTTCCAGATAGACATGGCACCTAAACGGAATCCTGCCTACTCTGCTGCAGAGGATGATGTGATCCATCAGAGCCTGGTGCGTGACTATGCCATCCTGTTCTCACGCACCACCCAGAATCAGCAGGAGAGGTCTGCACTGTGGCAAAACCTTGTTAGCAGGATAAATGATGTTGGCATGCATGACAGGACATATGAGCAGGTGAGACATCACTGCAGTGATTTGATAAGAAATGTCCGCCAGCGTGCTGCAGATATCCGCAGGCAACAGGCTGCCACAGGTGGGGGGGGTGGCCACACATCCAGCCCTCACCAGACAGGAGGGGCTACTGCTAAGTGTTGTGGATCCAGCCCCAGAACAACAGCAACCATCATGCATCCTGATGGAGGTTGGATCCACACAGCAGCAAGACAGCGCGCGTGCAGGTAAGATGCCATATTCATTTATTGTTATTACTTTTACATTTGTTGACCCAGATAGTCTAGCTGGATATAAGTTCATTTTCAGTAGAGGCCTGTGGAGAAAAGCTCCACACATAACGTAATAAAGGCAGACAGACAAGTTGTCATTACAGACAGCCAACATAATAGAATTGTACACCAGCCTGTTAATTAAATCAACATACATGTAAGGAAGTCAAACAGTTTAGAGTCATACACAATGTACCGTTGGTTTCAAAGCAATCCTACCTAAAGCATAATGGTTATGCAATAAGGCAAAAGCCATATACATAATAGTTAGGGCTCAGAAGGGTAGAGAAGTAGAAGGAGTATGACAGATACAATGATATGGAAGAGGCAGGAGTCAAGAAGGGAAGTGAGGAAAAGAAGGAAGACAGTCAAGAGGAGGTGGGAGGGATGGGAGAAGTAGGTCAGAGCATAGAAGGACATCAAGGTGAAAGAAACAGGGTAGAAGCTAGTTTCTATGCACAATGAGGGGTTAAGGGTGAAGAGAGGGTAGGGAGAGGGACGTTAGCCTGGACTCCAAGAAGAACAAAGCCAGTGGTTTTGGAAGTACAGTTTGAGTTGACGTTTGAAGAGAGGTAAGGGTGAGATTAGAGTTAACTCCTGGTATGTACATATGACTGTTCTGTACGCTGTTACTTCATGCACGCATAAGGTGTGCATGTGGTATGTATCTGTCATCATGATATACATACAGACATGATGTGCAGCTGATGTGTATAAGGGAACTAGTGTACTACTGTACTGTATCATGTGCAAAATGAATGGCACACATGTGCCCACTGACATTACTCTCTTCACACTTCCAGGTCCCTCCCATGTAGCAATGAGGCAGGCCATACATGCTGGTGAGTCTTTTAAAATTATCTGTAAAACAATTTATAAAACTAGGAAGAGTAGTGTAACTCTGTAGTAGACATGCTGGTGACTGTGTTCACAATAACTGTAATTGACAGGTAGTAAATGGAGTAGTGTAACACGGTACTGATGTGTGTGTTTACTGTGGGGTGTGCATGTGTGCAAGTGTGCCTGTGCCCAAGTGTGCATGTGTGTTAGTGTCCATGAGTGCATGTGTCCATTTCTGAATGTGTGCATTAGTATTGAAGTGCATCTCTTTCAAATATGTATTGAGACTGTAATCTGTGTTCCATGTTTTCCTCCCGTAGGTTCTGGTGCTGCTCTGGTGACCTGCAGCAGGGAACCTGAATCTTGTGCCCCAGGTACTGATGATGATGAAATGTCTGTAATGGTGCAGGAAGGTGTGTCTGGGTCCGCCATTGGTCAGCCAATTGACAGTACACAGCTTTCAACCCGTCAATGCGCACAGTCATCCTGCCGTTACATCCTTTGTCACCATTGTCCCTAGGTGATGGACAGTCAGCAGTGGGCATAGATCAGGGTAATGTGGTACCTGTGGTACATGCATCCTCACAAGGCAGCCATGTGCAGAGGCCTCCAATGGTACCACGCAGACAGTCGCCCATGGGTTCTCGTGGGGCCATCCATGGCGTACTGCCTCTGGCCGGCGTGCCCAAGGAGGTATGTCAACCTCCACTATGTTTAGAACTGTCATGCAGGCACAGGCACGTATGGAAAGGTACACCAGACAGGGTCTGAGGGAGCTGAGAGCATGTCGCATAGCCATGACAGACGGCATGCATGATGTTGCGAATGCTATCCGTAACTTCACAGATGTCGTTGACAGACGTTGTGGGGCATAGAACAGCTGCTCCACAACCAGATGTCCATGGGCCAGGGCGATGGTGTGCGTTTGCGGCGTCGGCGTGGCCGTATGCCAGCAAGAGCACCAGCTGGCAGTGGCCCGGATGACAACGGCCCACTCGCGCCTCAAGTGCCAGCACCAGCCCCAGCAATGCTGGGTCTGTGCTGTCATCCAGACGCCCCAGGAGACCACGTGCACGTGGCTCTGGACAGTCCCAACAGGGAACTGTGTCCAGTCAACACACCCCTGCTTCCGATGACAGTACCCAGTCTGGGTTAGTACGGGATAGGGCCCGTAGCACGCGTGCCAGGCACAGGTACCGTGTCCGTGCCCACAGACACTGATCTGGATGACCTGACAGGTGCAGTCTGTGGCTGTCCACAAAACCCTGTACATGGCAGCCATTATGTGGGACTGTGTGCGTGCTTACACACATGCAGATACCTGGAAACCTAACACCTAGGGCAAACACATACACACACACACTGCACCAACAACGGTCCACCCTGTACTGCTGCCCCTCACAAACACACATACACACACATGTCCATTGGTGTTACCAGTGGCCGGCTTGGGCATACCTAACCCACACCCTGTGCATATGATGACACTGTGCCACCTCCTGCATACTACAACATCGGTGCAGGTAAAGGTAAACACGTTGCTGATGCACAGGGTGACTACATACATGTGTATAAGTAGTAACATGTTGGTAACTGTTGACTGTTGCAGTATAAATGTGTGTATATCCCAGCAGTCCTGCTGCAGTAACTGTATGAATGTCCTCAATTGTTATCTGCACCCATACTACTTAAAGTGTACCAGCTGCACACCATCACATGCTAACATTGACTATGGCAATGCGCATCTTGTGCTGTTATGTAGATTCAGCTACATGTATCTGTTCTGTCACACATGCATTTATACACACCCTGCTACCCACACACATGCACACACTCACCTGCCATTCCCATTCTTTATCACCCTACATGAGTAGCTGTTGATACATGACAGGTACACATTTCAGAAGTGCACTATGTTGTTTACTACTGGCATCCCCTTCTCTACCTGTACTCACAGGGTTCAGGCAACCTCATCAGTTGGAAGATGTAATGTGCATCAGGTACTGTAGTACCCTGATTGCCACAGCAAACATGTTTCCCATACGGAAATGCACACACAGACACATCCCACATCCACACACTTGCCACATTCAGGCTTCAGAACACTACCTAGGTATATTCGGGTACATGTGCGTGTTACAGTAGCGTGTAACACTATACTGAGTACTGGCAGTTAGTTGTCTGTTGTCATGTTGTCTGTATAGAATAAAAGAATTGTTTGATTATCCTACTCTGTTTTGTGGACATTACTTGAAGAAGTGTTACCTTACATGTGTTATCAGTACCACCACCTTCTGTTTTGTAGTTTTGTTTGTATAGGGTGCTATCAACATCACTGCTTGTTAAGGGTAATGACCACCCTGCAGTGCATAGCCCCATGTGGCAAAAGCCACATCCCACCCCATCATTGTGCACACACACTAACCCCACCAACAGTAAAACACATACTTTCCATTTGCAAGATTCAAACCCATACCTAACTGTGCAATGACAGTAGAAACAGACACATTAGCAGTGTGCGCTATTTGCAGTAGTTGGAGAAATCCTTACTAATGCTGTACTTAGAGGGTGCTGACATCATCTGTGTGTAGGCGAGGGATGTGCACCCTGTAGTGTGTTCTCCCAGTTGGCAAAAGGCAGTTAACCCTCCCAGCATAGTGCACACACATAAACCACACTCATACATTCCCTTTGCAAGATTCAAACCCCTACCTAACTACGTTATGACACTGAAGAAAGACGCATTAGCAGAGCGCGCTATGCAAATTATTTGAGGACTTTACTACAGGTGATATAGTTATACAGTCCTGACATCATCACTGTTTCAAAAGGGGGATCTGCATCCTGTACCATACTGTCACGGTTGCTAATAGGGACATTTCCCACACACACACATCGATGTGTTGGTGGTTTGCATATGTGGGGGATCCAGAACTCCAGTGTGATTAGTATATGGTTTGATTGCAACAATGAGGGATATACTCCCAGTGGTGAGCAGTTTGTACTCATGTTTGTAAAGATCAGCTCTACTATATCTGCCCCTCTTGTGGGAAGGTTGGTTACCTGTTCCATAGCCAAAGAATGTCCGATCAATGGGAACCTTAGAGCTTGGGTATTGTGGCTTGTGTAATGTTCACAGTCTATGTTTGGGTAGCTGGCATCACCCAGTATGATGGTGTTTGCAGAGTAATCTAAACTCTCCTGTGTCAGCATGAAGGCTGTGTGGGAGACCTGAGTTTGAGAGGGTGCTGTAAGAGCTCCTCTGTGTCTCTTTCCATGTGGTCCGGGAGGTACGTCCCAACAGGTAGCTGACTGTGACCCTCCCCTTGCTCTGTCTGGAGGCGGCACGCCTGTCAACAGCTCATGTCAAGCAAGTGCACACCCTCATAAATGATGTGGAAACCTTCAAAGGCCCAAGGCCTGTTGAAAATATGGACCAGACTGCAGATACCTGTATAGAGTCATTCTGTGGACACATTCAGGAATGCATGGATCATGAAGCCACATATGAAAGCATGACCCAATTCTCCAAAGGCAGATGTCCTGGGCGCCGGACACCAGCCATAAACACACTATACAATAGAAGGATGGCGCCACTACATGATACAACAACCTCCCAAAATGTGAAGGCACCACTGATGAGTATTGGATGACAACTACAGGCACCCATATGATTGTCTAAGGCCATCTTTGAGAGAGGATTCCACAAGCCACTGAGGATAATCACAAGGCTGCCTGTAGTTATGTTAGTAACCTGAGTGGTACTACCCAGATATGCTCAGAGGTAATACAATATGTCACACAAAATATAAAACACACAGACATTGCCATCATCCTAGTGGACAGGTTCAATGCTGCCTTCTCTCCCCACCACACCAAAAGGGAACATATGTCTCGCAGCACAGTGCTTCCCCTGACATCACAGATGCTCAGGTAAGAGATGCCCTTCCCAAAGCAATAAACACTGCATCAATGGGACCAGACAGTGTCCCAGGCTGTGTCCTACATGAACCACAAGAAGAGCTACACCCAGACATAACACCACTGTTCAATCCCAGCCTTAATACACGATATGTGGCCAGAGAGTGGCATACAGCAACAGTGGTCCCTCAACATGCAGGTGGTGCTGTCACGGATCCTGGACACTACTACCCTCATATGTCTGACTAGCTTTGTCTGCAAAGCTATGGCAAGGATCATCATGAACCTCACATATCTAGATATTGTGGACCTACAGACATGTCACCATACACAGTTTGGCTTTGTCAATGGCAAATCCTGCCTATCAAACCTGTTTGCTTTGTTTGAAACAGTCACCAAGGCCACTGTCAAGGGGTAGGAGGTCCACACAGCCTACCTGGACCTTGCATAAGCCTTGGATACAATACCCCACTTGTGCATTCTAGGGAAGCTCACCAGTGTACATAATAACCCCTATGTCACTATGGGTATTGCACAGTGGCTCAAGGGCAGAACACACATGGTAGAATTGCTGGAGCCATGTCAGCCTCCAACCTGGTACAAGTGGTGTCCCACAAGGCACAGCCCTAGGAGCTGTCATGTTCATTATATATTTGTCATAGGTACAGGCCATCATGGAAGTACTGTGGCTCAGCAAGTCGCAGGTGACTGCAGACCGAACACCATAATCAACTCAACAGCTAACACACGCATCCTCCAAATGGGACTCTTGCAAACACACGACTTGTGCCACAGCCATGGCCTCAACGTGAATGACAGAAAGAGTATAGTCATCCCCTTTGTCAAACACTAAGTGACCACAATGTACCACATATGTGTTAATCCAGTAAGTGCAGACCAAGGAATTATGGACCTTGGGGTACGAGGTTGATAGCATTCTACCATTTGACAACAACATGGACAAAGTGGTTAGGTAAGCATGTTATATGGGCCACATCATCATGGGATCCACATGTAGGCCAGGGGAGGACATTGTGCCCTTTACTCATCCCTCATCATGCCCATAATTGACTATGATGAACCTGTCGGCATGCACCTTACCAGACACCTGCAGCAACTGGGGCTACCACATATGTACCTCAACAAGGGGATCAAAGTGCTCAAACAGATGCCACATACTGACTGGTTAAAGTAGCAGCAGCTCTACTCAGTGACATACTGCCTCTTCATAGGCAATCTGTGCCTGACATAGAAGGCCAGGTCATACCCTCACGTAATGGCCATGCTGCATCTCAGAATATCCAGATCCCACCAGGATACACGCTGGAAATACTTGAACCTCAGGAGTGGTATACATAGGACATGGTGGAGGGGCACATTCACAACTCAGAGGCTCCCTTCATTCCTGATTATTATCCCAATAGAGGTTAGGCGGACTGACTCAGTGACTATCCTCAAGAGCGATATTAATGACTGGATGTGACATTGTAGGGTTACCCTGGGTATCACTTATGTGTCACTGTGAGAAAGAGGCACAGTATACTAACCTTGGAAAAGGGCATAGCAAGACAGATTCACAATGCATGTTGAAAGGCACGCACATTCTGGCTAGGTGGATACATGCCCTGGGCAGATATCCCTGTACGAACCTATGGACCTATGTCTCTTTTTCACCATTGGCCCTATGTGCTGTCAATCACCAATGTAATCTCAATACTCGGTAGCATGTGCAAAGGTCAGTTGTCAGTCACCTCTATGGTACAGTTGTGGAATATGTGTGTCATGTAGTAATGTCACAGCTGCCACATGTACACAGTCAACCCTATCCGCTACCCATTGATGTACATCACATGTATGAGATGGAAACACATGGCCAAACTGTAACAACAACATACAAGTCAGTCAGATGCATGGACACATGACTCAGTCATTGTCCATGCCACCACAGCTGATGTGGGATGTCGCTCACTGGGATACGTGATAGGGAACATGGAAGGGATCACTGAGCAAGTGACACAGGCTGGTAGACCCCTGACCTTCGTTGGCATCAGACCCTCACCAGGGATTCCGACAAATTAATGAATGCTAATGAATAAGTGTAGCTACAACACCCTAGCTGAATGGTTCTTAGCATGCAGTCACTGCATTGCTATGGAATACTGTCTTACCACTCCCACAACAGGTGAGAACATGCAGCTCCTGTACATTAACAACATGTAGACTTTATGCCCCAGACCAGGTGTGCATCCCTCACTACTAGGCTGATAGCATCTACATCTCACACTGTATATACACATCCCACATGCAGCATCTGCACAGAAGACCACGGTCATAATGTTACCCTGTGCAAATACCATGTATTCACATGTGGCAGGCATCACACATGGTAACTATTGAAAGTCACAGGTACATATGTGTATTTGGCACACACATACAGCATGTGTTCATTGCCATAACCGTGTAATCAATGTCATGCATTATTGTGAGGGACAACCCACACACATGGGCATTCTGTGTGTGCACAACACACATGGCATGTCTGTAATCAAAAGCCATACATAATTGTGATATCGTTTAGAAAGGGGTATGTGCATCTGTAGTGTGTTTTCACAGTTGCCAAAAGGGATATATCAATCATACACACTTACCCCCCTTCACACACACTTGCCACCTGCTGGATTCAAACCCCTACCTAACTATGTTAAGACACTACAGACGGACGCATTAGCACAGCGCGCTATTCGCATTACTGGGGATTTCTTTTCCCCTGATATACTTATAGGGTGCTGACATCATCAGAGTCTAGAAAGTGGAGTGATCATCCTGTGGTGTGTTTTCCCAGTTGCCAAAAGGGATGTTTCTTTCATACACACTTACACACACTTACCCCCCCTTCACACACACTTGCCACCTGCTGGATTCAAACCCCTACCTAACTATGTTATGACACTACAGACGGACGCATTAGCATGGCGCGCTATTCGGATTACTGAGAGAATCCTTTTCTCCAATATACTTATAGGGTGCTGACATCATCAGAGTCTAGAAAGTGGAATGATCATCCTGTGGTGTGTTTTCCCAGTTGCCAAAAGGGATGTTTCTTTCATACACTTACACACACACTTACCCCCCCTTCACACACACTTGCCACCTGCTGGATTCAAACCCCTACCTAACTATGTTATGACACTAGAGACGGACGCATTAGCACGGCGCGCTATTCAGATTACTGAGAGAATCCTTTTCTCCAATATACTTATAGGGTGCTTACATGATCAGTGTCTAGAAAGGGGGATGAGCATCCTCTGGTGTGTTTTCACATTTGCTAGGGGTAACATTTGGACCAAGTGTGTGAGCATGCCCAGTTCAGCCTTCCCGTGGCATGTTGTGAAAGATGTCTCATTTATCCAAGTGTGTGAGCATGCCCAGTGTGGGCTTTACATATGTTGAACTCTGCAGCCCATCACATTTGTGGATGAGTGTGGCCTTCAACAAATACCTGAAGTTTATGGTTGTGTGTTCTGTGCCATGTTGTGTAGTTACTGTCCGAATGTTTTTTGTGTGAACAAAACAGGGAGTATACTGTGCCTGCAGGTTTTGCATGGGATACTTTGCACACAATTGTCAACATCCGTTCATACTGACCTAACACTGTAGCACTGTCTAGTGTAGTGTTTCAGTACTTCACTGTGGTGGTCAGTATCCTGGGCTTTAGTCCTATCACTGCTTTACATTTCCATAGTGTGCACAACAGCCTGGTTAGGGTCCAGTTGTGCACATCTGCACAAAGGCAGTGCCTCTACAGACCCTGTTAATTGCTGCCCCATAAGCTTAACAAGTGTAGTCTGCAAATCTATGGAGAGGATCATAATTGAGCTCATAAACAAAGATATAGGGGCATGCAGACATTGTACCCATCCCATTTTGGCTTGGTCAGGGGCAGATCATGCCTTTTGTACTGGGTTGACATCTTCAAATTGGTCACTTAGGCCATTGTTGGGGAAAGGCAGTCCATACAGCCTACCTTGGCCTTGCAAACACTTTCAACACAATACCCCACTCAGGTATTGTGGAAAACCCTAACAACTGAAATGTAAACCCATATGTCACAAGATGGGTTGCAAACTGGCTTAAGGACGGGACCCACAGGGTTAGAGTTGCTGGCACTATGTTAGACTCCAGGCTGGTCACAGGTGGTGTCACACAGGGCTCAGTCCTTGGCCCCCATTGTTTGTCATGTACTTCCCAGAAGTACAGGCCAACATGGGAGGACTTTGGATGACCATGTTAGCAGATGACTGCACACTGGGCACCATAGTGGACAGTGCATCACACACAGATATCCTTCAGAAGGGACTCACAGTAACTGATAGCTGGTGCCAGGGCCATGGCCTGAAGTCAGAGTGCACAACATGTGTAGACATACCCTTCAGGAAAAGCAAGGTGACCCCAAGCTACCATATAGGTGGCAATCCTCTAAGCACAGAGGAGGTTATCATGGACCTGGGGACCCAGGTTAACAGTCGCCATTCTTCTGAGACTCACATTGCTAAAGTGGCTAGGAAGACCTTCTACATTGCCCACCTGATCAGGATGGGATTCACATCCAGATCTAGTGGGTCATTGTTCCCCTGTACTCTTCACTTAACAGACCGGTGATCAAGTCGAATGCCCTATTCTGGCTGTATCTCACACAACATCTGCAGCAATTGGAGACACCCTGACTGTCCCCCACCTAAAGGATCAAGGAACCCCAACAGCTGTCATATGCTGCCAGATTGACAACACTCACACTCTATTCACTCACATACCGTCTGCTTAGAGGTGACATGTGCCTGACATGCGAGGCCATGTCCAAACAGAGATTAATGGGCATGCTCCACCTCAGACTCAGAAGATCCACCTGAACCACTAGTGCAGGTGACTTGCACCTTAGCAGGGATGTATGTTGGACATGTTGGAGGGATGGAGTTATCACTCGGAGACTCCCTATGCTGTGGAATACAATCCTGGTCCATTTGAGGCAGAGCACCTTGCTGGCTGTGTTCAAGAGGTATCTTGACCTAATGCTAGTCGGAGAATGTGTTTGTCCATCAACACATTGTAAGCGTAGTTCGACATGTCATATGTCTTGTTTAGTATACTGTGCCTCTGTCTACCTGTGACATAACATTGATACCCAGGGTAAACCTCCCATCCACTCATTAGGATTCCTGTTGAGGGGACTCAACCAGTGTCTCTATGGACAACCTGTACTGGTAGTTTACTCATGTGTGGGGGTGGCTTCTGTGTTTTGGATAATGCAGTACAGCCTGTCCTATATATGTCAGTCCTGGGGTTCAGGTCCCTCATGTGCATAGCTCCCTGCCATTCAGATTGTACAAGGTGCAGCATGTGCATTGATTCCAGCTTGGACATGGCTTTCTACATCAGGCACAGCTTGCATCTGGGTGGACAGCATGGCAGTGTGTGGAGCTGCACTCTGTTTAATCAGACTACACATTACATGTGTTCCAGCTCTGTCATACTCCTGGTGAGGTACTGTTGTGGACTTTACAGGTGCTGGATGTGTGTGCATGAGGTACACCCCACAGGGGCTGTTGTGGTCATTTCTAATGCTGATGAAAGATAACTGCAGAACCAGAATGACCTCCCCTTAGCTAGATGTCAGACAGCATGGACCATACAATCACAACTGAAAACAGGACCCTCTCCACAAAGGGAAAGTGTCCTGTCTGGTGGACCCCAGCCATAAACAAACTGTATGACAGATGAGGGTTACTAATGCAAGACAGAGCTACATCTCCAAAAGGGAGGACAGCTGTGATCAGCACTAGTAGAAAGCTACATTATCTCATAAAGACATGCAAGGTCAACTTGGGGACATAAATAACCAAAGACAATGAAGGTAACCACACTGCTTTCTTCAGTTATGTCAGACACCTGGTTGTGAACCCTCGGATATGCTCAGAGTTGGTACACAACAACATATATCCCAGTGACCTGACAGATATTGGCAACATTCCGGCGGACAGCTTCAGTGCGATTTACCCCCTCCCTCACCCCCAAAACAAGATAGTTATCACTGCTGTATGTAACCTCACTGTCATCTTGGATGTCCATGTGAGAGCCACACTCAGCAAAGACAAGTACACAGCATCCATGGGACCTGCTGGTATCTCCAGTTGCATGCTATGTGAACTCCAGAAGAGGCTGAACCCATATATACAACTGCTATTTAACCTTAGTCTTGCTACAGGATATGTACCTGAACACTGGCATACGGCAACAGTGGTCCCACTCCACAAGGGGGATGCCTCCACAGACCATGGCAACTACCACCACACAGACTTAACCAGCCTTGTCTGCAAAGATATGGGAGGAGTCATGGAGCTCTTACACAGACACATTACTGACCTACGGACCCTTGTTCCCACCTAGTTCAGCTTTGTACAGGGCAGATCCTGCCTTTTGCACCTTTGCACCGAAAGTACCTACCATGAAGATCAGGGTTCTTCAACACATGTCATATGCTTCCAGAATAGAGGAAGTCCAGCTTTGTTCAGTGTCATACCGCATACTTACAGGTGACCTATGCCTGACATACAAGACCATGTCCAATCAGGATTTGGTGGACATACTCCACTGCAAGCAATCCAAATCCACCAGAGCCATGAGAGCTGAGTATTTGAACCTCAGCACATACATGTATAGGACATGCTGGAGGGACAGAGTCATAACTCAGAGGCATCTCGCACTCTAGCAGAGTATCCCAGTTCATGTTTGACAGAGTCCCTCACTGACTCTCTTCAGGAGACATCTGGACAACTGCATATGAGACGGAGGCACAGACTAGACAGAGACACAGTCATGTTATTCAATTATGTAAGGGGGTCATAATGTGTCACTACTAAGTCAGAGGCACAATATTCAGAATCTATTCTGTACACTTATTACCACTATAAGGGGTGGCAATAGCCACATCACTATGGCTAGGCTTATACATGCACTAGGGCAGATAGCCTAGTAGTACACTATGACACTATGAAACACCGGTGTATGTGTAGCTATTGTCAATCAAACAGTATGATGTGGCTTGGGGGGCTTGATATCTCCCTGTATTCCAACATTGTTTTGTCTATTCCTTCTAGCATGTCTAGGGATCAGTTGCTAGTGTCCTCTCCTGCTCAGCTGGTGAACCTGGGAATATTGAGGCACTGTTACAGTTGCCTCATGTACACTGACAACCCTCTCCTTCTGCCATAAAACACACATACATGTGAAAGATGCAACTATATAGCCAAAGTGGAGGCTGAGCTCTCTCAACATAGGACTAGCAAGACCAGAGAGAGGGCGAAGGTAACCACACACACATCTTTAATCCAGTCTCACATGGCACTGTCACAACTTAAGATCATACACATAGACACACAGAGACACTCTCGGAGGCTCTGATCAGAAGTCTACCAGAATGGCGGTGGCCACCACAGCAGACACTCACACAACTGCCTCCACAGGGCACAGCACATGCAACACATTGACCACAGAGTTGGTGTGCCAAACAGTCACAGCCCTTAAGGCCAAACACAATGCCGGACACACTTGTCATAGGTGACTCCATAGTCAGACACACTGATGTCCCACTCACCAGATCAGGTACAGAGGAGGTCACAGTAAGCTGCCTATCGGGCACTGGAATCCACCACATAATGCAAGCACTCAGGTCACTAAACTGCAAGTACAGGTCTGACCCAGTCATAATCCATGCTGGTGTGAACGACCTGAGATGTACCTCCCTGGACTACATGGAAAGAGACATAGAGGATCCCTCTGATTATGTAGGCCAGGCAGGTATGACCCTGACCTTCGGCAGTATCCTACCCTCACCAAGTATGATGCCACAAACAGAGACAAGATGATCAGCTGTAGTATTTTGCTTAGACTATGGTGTCATTCTAAGGGGGTCCAATGTCTGTCTGCCTGGGATGACATGCTGGACAGGCCACCGTGATTTGCAAGGGACGGCTTGCACCTGTCACCCCTGGGCTTCCGGATTTCAGATGATGCTCTTGCCACCCCCATTGTGCCTTTTTTATGCAAGATTCAGATTCTACACCTACCACCCTAGAACACAGTAAAGGAAAGACACTAAGGGTAATGCTGCTCAATGCCCAAGGTCTCAACCTCAAGCTGCACACACTCTATGCCCTTCTCAGTATGTAGCACATTGATGTCTGTGCTGTGCCTGAAACCTGGTTCACAGCTTCTGACAGCACCCGGCACTATCGGGTGTTACCTCATATCATGCATTCCGGCACCAGCATCCCGACAACACCAAAAAGGATGGTGGGTGTCCATATTCATCAAGGACACCCTCACCTCATGGTTGGTGGCAACACACGATGCATCAGAGACCATCCAGGTGCCAGTGACTGTAGGCAAGACTGCTCTGCAGTTTGTAGCATGTTACATGCCACCCGCTCAAACTCGGGTACCTCACACAGCTATCCTGCAAACACTGAAGGGGATAAATGTATCTCAAAACACCATCCTACTGGGTGATTCCAATTATCCACATATAGACTGGGATCACTAATCATGCCACAACACTAACACAAAGGTTCCAAGAGTTCATACACTGAAATGCCATGGAACAACTGGTCCCAATCCCCAAGTGGAGGCAACATACTAGAACACATCATCACGAACATGGGGTCACACTGTTCAACACCAGACATATACCCATCATTGGTGAGATCAGATCATGGACTATTCTCAGTGGGAGTCCACATCCCACCCACACCCCAGATGGGAAATGAAACGGTGAAGACCTTCTCAAATGCCGACTTCACATTTCTGAGGACTGGTGTGGTCTCTTTCAAGGCCCCCAGGCCAGCAGACACCATTACCCAAGCCACTGTATCACTTAGAAATGCCTTCTACCAGCACCTCCAGGACTGCATGGTTCAAGCAATCCCAAATAATAATGACTCTTTGTACCACAGGCAAGCATCCAGTCTGGTGGACCCTAGCCATAAACAAGCTGTACAACACAAGGAAGGAGCTACTACAAGATAGAGCGTAATCCGTAGGTGGGAAGACACCCCTGCTCATTGTGAGTAAAACACTGGGTTCCCCCATACAATCATCCGAGGCATGTTTTGAGAGTAAACCCACTCAGGACTCCAGGGACAATCATGAGGCCTTTTTTACCTATGTTTGAAACCTGGGAGGAAACTCCCAGATATGCTCAGACTTAGTTCAGAATAATGTTGATATCACTGCACCTACAGACATTGGCAACATACTGACTGACAGGTTCAGTGCAGATTTCTCCCCTCCCCCCAACTGGGGGGGGGTATGTACACCAGAGGATTGTAGCCCCCCAAACATCTCCACTGCTGGGGTGGGAACTGCTCAATCCAAGGCAGAAAACACTTTATCCATGGGACCAGATGGCGTCCCCAGTTGTGTGCTCCATGAACTCAATGAGTAATTACACCCGCAGTTAGGGCAGCTGTTTAATCTTAGCCTCACCTCAGGATATGTTCCCAAGGAGTGGCATACAGCAATGGTGGACCCACTTCACAAAGGAGGTGCCTCCACCAACCCCAGAAACTACCATCCCATCAGCTTGACAAGCCTGTTCTGCTAAGCTATGGAGAGGATCATAATGGGAATTCTAAATGAAGACATAGGGGACTTGCAGACATTGGATCCAATCCAGTTTGGCTTTGTCAAGGGCAGATCATGCCTTTTAAACTTGGTTGACTTTTTCAAAACACTCACCCAGGCCATTGACGTGGGCAAGGCAGTCCACACAGCCTACCTTGACCTGGCAAAGGCTTTCGACACAATACCCCACTCAGGTATCATTGAAAACATCACCAGCTTAATTGTGAACCCATACATCACAGCATGGGTTGCAAACTGGCTAAGTGACGGAACACACAGGGTCAAAGTTGCTGGTGCCAGTTCACACTCCAGAGCTGTCACAAGTGGTGTCCCACAGGGCTCAGTCCTTGGCCCACATTTGTTCAGTATCTACTTTTCAGAAGTACGAGCAAACACAGGAGGATTATGGCTGACAAAGTTTGAAGATGACTGCAAACTGGGAAGCATAGCTGGAAACCCATCTGACACAGACATCCTTCAGAAGGGTCTCATAGACACAGATAACTGGTGCCACGGCCATGGTCTTACATTAAACACTAAGCAATGCATAGCCATACCCTTCAGGAAGAACAAGGTTACCACTACTTCCCATCTAGGTGGCAATCCTCTAAGCACAACGTAGGTTATCAGGGACCTGAGCACCCAGGTTGACAGTGACCTTTTGCTTGACACTCACATTGCCAGGGTATTTTGGAAGGCCTTCTACATTGGCCACCTCATCATGCAGTGATTCACATCTAGATCAAGGGAGGTCATCGTTCCCCTGTACTCATCACACCAATGATTGCATACACTGCCCCATTCAGATTGGATGGGCCCACAAATTCCTCGACAGGAGGTGAAAGGGTCTCAAACATATTTCTTATGCTGCCCGACTGAAGGAATTCCAGCTGTATTCAGTCACTTACTGACTGCTCAGAGGTGATCTGTGCCTGACATACAAGGCTATGTCCAACCCAGACTTTATGAACATGCTTCACCTCAAGACCTCTACATCCATCAGAACTACAAGGGCAGGAGACCTAAACCTCAACACAGATATTAATAGGATGTGCCGGAGGGACAGATTCATCACCCAGAGAGTCCATATGCTGTGGAACAACATCCTGGTACATGTGGGGCTGAGCACCTCACTGGCTTTGTTCAAGTGAGATCTTGACCAATGGATGGGAGATTGCAGGTATACCCCAGGGATAACCTCAGTATCACTGCTTGACAGAGGCACAGCAAAATAATGGGCATATTATCCATCAACTTGCAGGGGTGGCAGACGCCACAAAACTCTGGCCTAGGCTTATTAATGCCCTAGGGCAGATAGCCTAGTATGAACCTATGGACATAGGCCTGGGGCAGTTCCTGCTATTAGGACAGTGGTCTGCAGCAGGCTATATAGTAGTAGTCGGTTTTAGCCATTGTTTTTGACCATGGCTATTCCATGTTGCTTCTTGTTGTGGTACAAACATGGGTGTGTGGTTATCCATGCTATTTATTGCTAGACACCCTCATTTTGTATCTTGTTCCATGTTTTTGCACATGTACATCACTGTATGACGTGCAGCTGTTTCCACAGGGTAATATGCGTGGATATGGATGTTAGTTGGGGTCCTCAGGTGTGCATATTGTACATGATATTACATTACTTAACACATGGCATTCATGCCTCAGGTGGTGCTGCAGGGCCACCTCTGTCGGATACACATACTACACTCCTGTACATTTGGAAGCAGGTTGTGTCATGTTAGGCATCCCTGTTACTGTATGAGTGAGTCAGAGCGGGTATCAGTCCCAGTGTTCCTACTGACCAAGCGTATGTGCTATGGTTGCCTCTTTGCCAAGGCCAGGGCATACTGGGCACGCCTCCTTCTGCCTACTGGGACAAGGTCAGGTTGTTCCTCCTCCGAGTCAACCCCTGCCTGTGGTGGCCTTGGCAATGGTGGGGGGATGTTTGGCCCAGCCCTGTGCTGGTCCTGCTGCAGCTGTTTCCGCAGGATCATATTATGTAGCATAGCACATATCATGATCATTTGGGTACATGTAGTTGGTGTGTACTGCAAAGCTCCACCAGATGTGTCCAGACACGGAACCAAGACTTGAGCAGCCCAAACACACGCTCTATGATATTACGTGTTTGTGCGTGTGCCTCATTATGGCGTTCCTGTTCAGGTGTGTGTGCATTTCTGATGGGTGTCATCAGCCACGGCTCAAGTGCATAACCTGCATCCCCCACTAGGTGTCCGTGTGGGAAGTCCCCATTGGCAAATGATTGGTACAGCTGCATCAGATGCCAGATGTGGGAATCGTGGTAGCTCCCAGGGCAGCCAGCACACACATTCATTATTATGCCCTGGGCATCACACGACCTGGCAGTTGATGGAGGGGTATCCCTTGCGGTTAATGTAGCCTCTCACCGGCTGGTGCTTTGATGCGTATGTGCGTGCAGTCTATTGCACCCAGCACCTCAGGGTATCCCGCTATTTGCTGGAAGAGACGCATATTGCTGGCCACAACCTCACGGTCATTAGGGACATATATATGATCACTGACATGTGGTGACATGGCATCCAGGAACTGGTGCAGTACCCTGGAGGCTGATGCCTGTGATATCCCCATCATATCACCAGTTGGTCTCTGGAAGGTACCTGTTGCTAGTATTCTTAGGCCAACACATACCTTGGTTTCCACTGGGATGGGTTCCCCTCTGTTGGTTCTGTGTGTGAGGTGTGGCCTGCACAGCTCAACAATCTGCTGCAGGAGCTCTCTGTCCACTCTATAGCACTCTACTATCTCCAGCTCATGTAACCCATGGCAGGTGACCCTGGGCCTGTATACTCTTCTCCTTCTCCTCACTCTGGATTGTCTGTCAGCATCTGCATTGTCACCACCCTCAGCAATTCGCCTATGCCTGATTATAATAGCCATGGCAGCCCCTAGCATTTCTGCTCTGAGTTCAGCTTTATTTCAGTTTTCAATTCTGATAGCTTAGTTTCTGGCAGTATCTCTTGTGAGAAACAGCCTTCACTGCTCTTTGTTGTGTTTTAGGTGCTGGGCTGGGCTTCTAGTCTGCCTGTGTAATTGCCTGCTTGTAATTGTTTCCACCAATTAACTCCAGCAGTATTCCCTGGCAGTTTCCTGTATTTTGGTTGTTTCCTGTTTCCTCTCTGTTTCCTGAGGGGAGCAATGTGCACACCAGCTTAAACACGCTCACAGTCACTTAAACGCGCACACATCCCTACACAGTGTTACACGCACACATCCTTACACAGTGTTAGCTAGGCTGATTCATGCTAAAGCGCGCACACTGCCTTACACGCGTGCGCCAAGAAACCGTTGTAAACAGTTTGCAACACGCTCCCACATGTTGAACCTGCCTTACACGTGCGCATACACGTATATCAAGAAACTTTGAGTGTAGGGATAGCATATACCCTCAATTTCTTGACTTTCCTAGTGTTCTGTTGGGACACACCTCCCTCCCTGATGTCTGTCTGTCATCTGTTACCTTACATTGCCCTCCAATCTGGTACATTTCTTTCTATCCTTCCCCCCGTGCTGTCACCTACCTCTTACTCTGTTCCTCCTCCTTCTCTAACTCTTACACTACTCAGAAAGTGCTCATTACCTATGTGGCAGTGTGATTCAGTATTGTAACCCTCATTTACATAGGATTGCCTAGTAATGCTTAGTTACATATCTTACACGGAGCTTCCCCCCCTTGACAACCACTAAACGGAGGCCATATTGTTTTTAGTCTGCAAGTCCCTCCATTGACATTCCATGTAATACATAAATCCCACAATTGTGGGCTTATAAGCTTCGGTTTTCAGTTTTAGGTAGCGCACCCGTTTGCTGGTGCGCTGCAGTTAAACACAAAAATCCCGTGAAAAAAAAAGTTAAATAACTTATTTTGCAACACTTTTCATGCCAATGGCCACATATTTGGCCATTGGCATGCTTAATGACATATGCACCCTTTATTTGGAGCTGACATAGCTCCGTTTTGATTTTGCAGAAATGTACTCAGTTGTCCGCTGAGTACATTTCTGCCTTAACACGTCCGTTACACGGACTGGTTTCTGCTTTGTGGATCGCTCAAATACCTCATTTGCATATCTTGGAGCTGCAAATGAGGTACTGAGCATTTCCACGCCCAGTCCGTGTAAGAGACGTGTTAGCTGTCTCTTACACGGAGGTTTGGGCTGTACCTGAATCGGGAGGCTTACACGGAGGCTTACACTACTCTTGAACTCCGTGTAAGCCTTCCTGAATCTGGCCCCAAGTCAATGTAATTGAACAAAAACATGAATTTATCTTTGGCTAGTAAATACAAATTTAGATTAGACAAACATTACATTATATAAAGATAAAAGTTCTACTATTATAAAGTATTATGAAACACTAATAACTAAAAAGTGGAACATTTTACAACTGAAGACAATACAGTCTACTACCATCAGTTCTGTATTCAAACCACGTCATGCCGTCATGCATCATGTATTCCAGATAAAGTGATATATTATATATATATATATATATATATATATATATATATATATATATATATATATATATATTTAAAAATAAAACAAAAATATTGATGAACTTCCTGGGGAGAACAGCAAATGATATTCATACTACAATCTGAAAAAGAGATATAGGGTTTCCTAATATTGAATCTTATGTAACTGCTTCTGTATTTAAAACAATATGTTGAATCAGTCCTTATACATAATGTAAAAAGAAATTTATTCATATTAACATATTTGTGATCATTTGAAACCTATTTCATCTTCAATGCAAATAACAGATTCGGAAAAATCTGTTACTCTATAAAAAACAGTCATACTTACTTTATAAAACTATCGAGCTTTATTTAGATAATTTAAGCAATAAACAATTGAGCAATAAACAGTTCAGAAATTGTATTCATAGGTGTATTTTTAATGAGGGTTATTTCCTGTGGCATATAAAAATCAAGGTATCTACATAACACAAAGATTGCAATTATGAATTAAAAAAAAATAAACATATATGACTTTAGTTGTTGACAAAAGATCATATGGTGTGGTCAGCTGATGATACAATTCACATGTTGCTAGAATACCCCTCTTAGATATTTAACGGTGTTCTGTTGGGATTCCAAAACATGCTTATTTTGATTACACAAGGCATATTTATGCAATGCTGGGATATTAAACAAATATTGGAATTACTTAGCACAATGAAAATTAAAAATATATAAACCAAGTAACAAGAAAGTAATTGTGAAATCATTTTCCACATACCATACAGATCAAAAACAGTATGCTACTCAATGTCCTGGTGATGTAATAAAATATTAAAAGTCAACTGGCAAAATATTTTGGGATAAATTAAATACATCTTAGGAGGGTATACAAATATTGTTTGAGAGCCTTATGGTCCTACTAGAGTGTGACTAATACTCCAATTTTCAGGTCTAGTAAAAGATCATAATACCCATTATTATAGGGCCTTTTAGCAACTATAAGGAGGGGGGGTCACAAAAACTGAACAGAAATACTTTCTATAGTTAAATCCTGCTTTATGTAAAAAAAAAAAAATAATGACATTTATAAACTAAGATAAAAAAAGGTTAATCCAGATTTTAACAGTGAATAAAGAAAATCATTACAGAAATATGAAAAAAGAAATTAGAGACAGAAAATGTTTAGCATAGAAAAGTCATACTGAATAAAGAAAAAAAAAACTTACAATCATTTGATTTAGATGTTAATCATATAAACTGGTGAAAATTTAATAAAAACAATTGACAAAAAATGTACACATTGTTTTAAGTGTGACCTAACTGGTACCTCAGAGGGCAAGTACTGCCTTCCTAGCTCCGATTCCTTTTCCTCATGTATATATAACTCAGGATTTGTTTTCCCTTTGTTGGCACCTTTTCATAAGATTGATGGTTTACGTTTTTTTTTTTATAAAAACTCTCAAGTCCTTTACCTGGGTTACCTATTATAACCGCAAAACCGCAATTGCGCGAATCCAGAAACGTCGACACATATTGAGCGAACAGCAAAAACACTGAACTCCCTGAAGCACGAAATTTGAAATGTCAAATCGTCATAGTTGGCCCGGTATAGCTCCTTAAAGGTAAATGTGCAATAGTTCCGGACCTTAGGGTTAGGGTGCGGGTTAAGGTAAGTACATACATAGTACTGTATGGGTGCTTTAGTTTAGGGTTAGAAGTATGGTTTTGTTAAGTGTATGTATGGGGATTATTTAATTTTATTTTATTTTGTTTGGGTAGGTAGCACATAGCAGGTGGTGGAGTTGGCCAACTATGTCGATTCGACATTTTGAATTTTGCAGTTCAGGACATTCGGTGTTTTCACGGTTTGATTAATGTGTTGACATTTCCATATTTGCATATGTGAGGTTTCGCGGTTTTGATATAGACCCCTTTACCTGCCCTCTATTCCTTATAGCCTGACACCTCCAAATACATATTATGCCATTGGACTGTATTCCTCTGGGTTTAATACCATATCCTTGGACAACCTTAATGTGAAGCCAACACGTTTTTGACAGTTTCTTTATATTCCTTTTCAGCCTTGCTCCTCTGCTTGACACCAATTCCTTAAACCTCACATAATCCACAGAGAGCAATGTACTCCTCTTAAATTATGTTGTGTGTGGCATGTACGCATGGTTGCCTTGGGCTATGGCTAACACCTAGGAGAGACACAAAATCAAACTGAACAGCTGTATAGCAGTTACAATAACTGGATTTCAAGAATTTCTCCCACTTTGCTGTCAACCCAGTGTAGTTTTACCAACTGGCAGTTGACCAAAATTGCATGAAAAACACACTGTTTCTCTGGACATGCAAATTATCCCACTGTATTAACACTGCACCCTTCGGATCTTTATGGCAACACAATCACCATTCAAACCAGGTAGCATATTCTGTACATAATTATAGTTTACTCGAAATGAGCCACCAGATGTAAACAGTTTACTAGCTATGGCTAAAAAGGAGTTGCTGTTTGAAAGGCAGACACCCAAAGTTAACGACTCCCCAATAATAATGTGTTAGCACCACTACACATAAATAAATAATCCAACAGCCACAGGCTTTTACAACTGAATAAAAATACTAGAAATCAGGCAACAGAGCTGACTAAAGTAAATAAAATATCCAGCAAGCACGTGTTTGCACAGTGGATAATATAACAGAAAAAAACTTCCACTAAACTAGTTAAACGACCCTGCTCATACCACTACCTGGAGAGGACTGAAGTCCACCATTAATTTTCTAAATTTATTCAACAGTTGCAAATGACACATAGAAAATATAAAAGTTTGAGTACAATGACTCTGTAAAAGCAGGCTGTATTCTTTTCATTCTGATGTTTGCTCACAAAGAACATTATGGGTTTCAGGCTTATATAACCTTTATTTAGTCCACAATCTAAGCAAGAGCAAATAACAGCAGTCCTTGTTCAGCATTTCCTGCAGGTTAGATGACTTCAAATCTACACACCAATTATTTTCTTTCTACTTAGATCACATAGTTCAATTTCCAATAAGATATTGCAAATTTTCACAGGCAGTAGTCTGCTGTGCATCCATCTTGAAAACAATTATTACACAGCTACATTATTATTGAAAAGGCAATTCTAGAATGTCATACATCTCCATATTTTATATATGTTTCTTCTTTAAATATAAAAGAAGTTAAGCTCCATCCCTCTTTCTAGTTCGCAAGCTATGCATCTTGATCCTATATTTACATAACCTCATTTTCTATCTTGGAAAGCTTTTCATATTTCTATTAACAGGGTAGAACCCTTCCCTGGCTGTCATCTGGGATTTTTTTTTGCTTTAATAGTTAGCTCTGTCCTTTTGAATATGTGAGCTTTACTTCAACCTTTAAAAAGTGTTACACCAAGTCTCATTGGTCTACCACTAGTCCCACCCCGTTAATTGAACTGTAACCTACCTATCACTGCAAGGCTTCATTATGTTAACAAGGTAGACACTGTGTTTGTGTCTCACATAATTATCATTAATTACCTTGCTCATAACAGTGAAAAGTCCAGCCCAAGGCATCGACAGCTTATTCTGCTGAACAGGAATACACACATGTATGACCATATATCCACTTCTGTTTGTGTGTCGGTATTTCTAATAAAGTGTATACTCTCTACCATTCCCATCTAACCCTGCATAAGGCAAGCCCTCCTATTAAACAACATACGTCTTGCCATAAAGCTAGTTTTTTTCAGCACCCATGTCTAAATTAGAATCTCTTCCTACCATTTCATAATTACATAATTCCTGCCTCAAATACAGCATGTTGAAAAACGTAGCAAATTTGCATTCACAGCATAAACCCTGCCCTCGGTAGCAACCCATCTAAATGTCAGATACAAAAATTATCTACCATCATCACTTTCTCTTGCATCCTTCATTTCTCCAAGCCCATAATATACTATCAGCATTTCTCCTCTCTTCCCTACTCACCAAATACAATCTCCCTCCAGGATCTTAAACCTAATCTCCCTTAACCTGCAAGTTTTTCCAGTCTATACAAATCCTAGTTTTGGCTTTTCTTTTTTACATGTAGTGTCTAATGCGACTCATTCCATGTCATAAACAACCTCAAGTGTACCCCAAAAGTGTATCTGAGTTTATAACTTACTGTAAAAGGTGTGATTAACAAAAGTATGATAATTCAGATAAGAGTATATATTTCAACAAATGCATACTAAATGAATACTGCATTGAATAGAATGGCTTATAAATAATGATCATGTAATTAATATTGAGGAGGATAACGTTAAATAAAGGTAACAAGAATGGTCTTAAGTCTTCTCTTTATAGCTGAACAACAAATCTCCTACAACAGGAGACATCAGGACAAGTGAATAGTCATGTTGGTTGAGTCTGATGGTAAGATTCAACAAGGTAATAAATAATATTTTGTGTTTAAATGACTTCATTAAAGATATACAGGGAAATAATGAATTAATTAATACAGAACAGCAACTTAACCTGCAAGTTTTTCCAGTTTCTATAAATCCTAGTTTTTGGCTTTTCTCTTTTACATTTGGTGTCTAATGTCCCTCACTCCATGCTATAACCACAACCTCAAGTTCTCCTCTTTCTCCTTTACAGCCATCCCACCCTCCTCTTCATTCTCTCCAAATAGCTATACCCCACTTATTGCCTCTTGGCTTACTGCCTCCCTCCCAACTTTCCTTCTTTATATTACAACTGTGTGTTGTGACTGTTGTGTTTTACAACTGTAAATGCCTATTTATGTTGAATTGTGTTAGACATTTTACACCTGTATTATGTTTATGTTGAATTGTGTTAGACATCCAATATGATTTATGCTTTATTATTGGAAGTTACTATGGCATGCTAGCATTTTGTCTGCACCAAGTTGTTTTCGTATAACAGTATAGTCTATTTGCATAGCTGCACCTTGTTCACTAATGTTATTCATGTACTTGTGTTGGGTGTAGACAGCTCATACTGGTGTCTAATTATTTCTATATAAAATTGTGCCGTTACTTTTGGACAGAATCACATTAGACAACCTCGACAGAGTGCTGCTCGCTATATTTTTATCTGTGACTGCATACCTGTCTTGAGGTTTCTTCTAACAGATTTTTTCCAATTGGCTCAGTATCTGCATATATTAATAGTTGGTTGAAGACATTTTTCCTGCATACAGTAGCTATTTGCTCAGTTTGTTTTTTGTAATCTTTATAATATATCTTTACCATCTCAAAGTGCTTACTCCTCTTTGTACTCTTCTTTTCTAGACCTAACACCACTCAAGTATTCAACTGCGGTGCCACCTCTAACATTCTTATAAGAAAAGCGCAGTCCGGGTCTGAACTGTCTGCAAACAACTAAAGTTAACTTTGAGTATGTGTCTACCTGTTTGAGCCAATATTCATTTTCCCCTGGAGAGCACTCTGCTTTGGTTGTAAGCAGCCCCCCCCCCACACACACACACACACACACTCACTCATTTTCCACTTTCTCTCCTATTCCCTTCTGTTAGCAGATAGTATCAATAATCTGATCAATACTGTGCATTTGTTAATTTAAAATGAGACCACAGTGACCTACTGATACAAGGTTATCATGTTTCTCCACCTGAAAATGGTTAAGAAATGACTTAGAGTTTCAGAGCAGTCCTTGGTCAATTGAGATTGTTTCTCAAGCACTAACTTGCCTTTGCTTTGGCTCATTAGCAGCAGTACAAAGAACTGCCTGCTCACACCCTTGTTCTCCCCTCCCCCTTCCCTGTTTATTACCTTAAGACAATCCCAAAGTTAATAAATATTACCTGTGGCAGGCACCATTTTTTAAAACTACAATCACCATTGTCATTATCATATGTTCATTCATCAATTAACTCCGTTACCCGATTGTTTCCAGCCCCCTCATAAGAGCAACTAACAGGGTCTCTACCCACTTCGCTCCCCACCCTGCCCCCTATTCTCTCCCGCCCCCAGTGGTCCCACCTTTATTACACTCACAAACCCCTCCCATCTTTTCAGTAGCCAACCACAGCATTAACCCAACACTACCTCCATCTTCCCACTACTATCACAACTCAACTAACATGTACAAGCATACCTTACCTATGCTCACTGCATGCACTCTCCTTGCATATCTTACATCCTACCCGCACTCAACCACTACCACTGTACTACTACTCACACCACCACTCATGTCTCACCCTCACTCAGCTCCCCTCCCACCAACTCAAGAACCATCCCTATGCACCCCCCACATGTTCTACCAACTATATTACTCAAACATAAAGCATCCCTACAACTTAACATAGTAACCCTCCCACCATACCGAATACCCAAAGAGCACAATCATAAAGTTTCCCTTATAAACAAATACATTCAAAAACTGAGAAAACTAATAATTCATGCATATCAAAACTAGCCCTAAGTGGAGATATCCACCCCAACCCTGGCCCTACAGTCTCCAACCCCAATCCTCAGACTAGAAACCACAACTTTTCCCATATTACAGACAACAGAAAGCCAAAGGACTTCTAATATTTAGGCTTAGAAGAAGGAAGTATATCCAACAAAGTCCATGAACTCCATGCCACCATAGGACTTGAACTCCCCAGATACAGTCATCCTGACAGAAACCTGGCTAAAACCTCACATTACCAGTGAGCAAATACGCCCTACAGGTTATGGCATACTAAGAGTAGACCGGCTAAACAAGAGAGGAGGCGGTGTAGCTATAATATTTAAACAGCATCTAAACAAACAGATCTTAAAATCATCAGCTCCACAAATAGGCAATGAAGAAATAATATATACTAACCTCAAAATAAACCAAAACAAAACCATCAACATAATTGGATGCCATCTCCCACCTGGCCAAAACATCCCTCCACTAGAAAACCTCCTCAGCTGGTCTACCAACCATCTCCCACAAGAAAATATAATTTTAGGTGATTTCAGTATTGACTGGCAATCCTGTTCTGGCAACCATCCAACCCATCATGTAAACCTTCATGGCTTCACCCAACTAGTCCAGTCGCCAACCAGGATAAATAAAAACTCCAGCGAGCACACTACCCTGGATTGGATACTAGTCTGTAAGAGCCCCCAGTCATATATAACAGGCTGCTTATCAGATAGCCTCAGTGATCACTCCCCAACATTCCTAATGAAAAAATACCTATACCAAGCTAAACCTGTCGTCTACTGTCAGATACGTAAAAAAATAAACTTTAACCCACTCACATTCATCTCATCCCTCAAAGAATGTAACTAGCATCCTCTAAAGTGCCTCAGTCTTGATGACTCAGTTGAATTTTTTTTACTACCTTCCTGAGTATCCTTAATTACCATGCCCCCATAAGACTTTCCATGCCCCCATAAGACTTTCCAGAATCAAAGCACAACCCTCCCCATGGCTACATAAAACCACTAAGTCAGAAATGAAAAACAGAGATAAAGCCTGGGAGCACTGGCGCAAAACCAAGACCCCCTCAACTAGACAGAAATTCCTAGAACTACGCAATACAGTCAAAAAGCTAATAAAACAGGACCAATTCCAATACTACCACAGTCTGCCCTAGACTCCTCCAAACACAGCCCCAAACAATTCTGATCCCCCATAAACTCCATTCTCCACCCAGGTAAAGTCAGTACCCCTCCTCCTAACATCCCTCACTCCTCAGAAAATATTGCTACCTCATTCAACACACACTTCACATAAACCATACTATCACTAGCTAAACAACACAACCCCCCTCCCCTCCAACCCACACCTTCAGCTACTAATCTCCCCACTGCCTTCTCTTTTTCTCCTGTACCTACCTCCAACATAAAAAACTCTTAACTAAACTTAAACCCACCAAATTAGCAGCAGACAACCTCCCAAGTGAATACCTACAAATCGCAGCTGATGCTCTGGCCTACCCAGTATCCATCTTGATTAACCAATCTCTGTCAGAAAGTTATGTTCCCACACTGTGGAAAGTATCACATATAATTCCCCTCCACAAAGGCGGACCCTCCACAGAACTAACCAATTACCACCCCATAGCTATTCTCTCTCCACTCTCCAAAATACTAGAGAGATGCATACACTCTCAGGTCTCAGACTACCCCCTTACTAACAACCTCCTTTCCAATACTCAGCATAGGTTCTGACCAAACCATAGCACCACCATTGCCTTGCTCTCCTTTACTAACACTACCCTTCAGCATAAAAACAATGGCTCTCTCTCCTCTGCTACTTTCCTAGACCTATCTAAAGCATTTGACATGGTCCCACACAAACAACATATCTCTGTCCTCAATAACCTATCCTTCTAACAATCAGTCACCAACTGGTTTCAGAGTTACCTGTCTGACCGCCACCAATCCGTTGTATGGCAGAATGACATATCTCCCCAACTACCTGTCTCCATAGGGGTTCCCCAAGGATCCATCCTTGGACCCCTACTCTTCTCTGTTTTCACAAATAATCTAGCCTCTGCCACCACACATGGCACACTCATACAATACGCAGATGACTCGACCATCATCTGCTCAGCCCAGTCCCTACCCAAACTGCAAAAAGTCACACAGGAAGCCTTTTCCTCTGTTGAAACTTTGTTATCCGATGCCCAATTAATACTCAACTCAAACAAAACTAAACTACTCCTCTTCCAACCCACCAAACTTACTCAAAACAACTCTCACTTTATCACAGCAAAAGACAACACCACTATATACCCAACTGAACACACCAAATTGCTAGGAGTGGAAATAGACAAACTAAAATTTGACATTCACATATCCATGACCATAAAAAAAGTCCACAAAAAACTAGGAGCGTTATACAGAAATAAGCATCTTCTCACCAAAGCAGCAAAGATTTCAATAGCAAATTCCCACCTTATCTCCACCCTACTTTATGCCTCTCCAATATATACCAACCTAAGGCAATGCGATCTAAACAAGCTAGAGACCTGCTACAACAAAATTGCCAAATTCGCCACAGGGGCATCCTACCGTAGTCACCACTGTCTCTCACTTGCTGAACTGGGCTGGCTTGAACTCCCTCACCTCCTTCAATGATATCAACTCTCACTCGCCCACAAACTAGTAAACCATCCACTAAACGTCCCATCCCTCCAGAATCTACTCCAACCCTATCGCACCACCAGACCACTAAGATCCAGCAACAAAAATCACTTGCAGATCACTAAAGCCAATAACTCTGCTGGTGAAGCACTATTCTCTTGCACCATATCCAAATTATGGAACTCCCTCCCACAATTACCTCCGTACCATCATGCACCCACTTCAAAACTTTACTAAAAGCGCACCTAAAAACATGCTGGCTATGCCCTTGCAACTCCCACTCTAATATCACCCACCCCATCCAACCACTACCTTTCTTTCCACTCCACTAACTACCTTGATTATAGCAAGCTCAGATGCTTATAAGCCTAGTACTTATACAGCAGGAACTTCTAATTTTAACATTTGTTAATGTCTGTTATGTACTTCACAGATAAAGATTCTAGTTGTCTACTGATGTACTATGTTCTTCATCTGTAAATATGTTGTAACTGCTATGTAAATTGTTAATCGCTATGTAATCCAATGTAACTACTGTCTGTTTATTTTAACTGTGGAGCTTTTCACCCCGGGCCTCCGCTGAAAATGGACCTACGTCCAGTCGGACACTCCCGGTCAACAAATATAAATAAATAAAATAAAACATTAGGCATGGTAGCTTCCTGTCCCAAATGAAATTAGTCAACTATCTCTTTCCCTCTCTCTCACACAGCTTCAAGGAAAAACGGGCCACATTTTTTTTTTACTTGTGTGTCCCAATAAGCCTCTCAGCTGCCTGCCTTGTAATTTTACATTTAAAATGAGTGCTGTACAAATTGACACTGGTCGTACTGGACTAAATAAAGAAATCAAAATTTCGTACTTGGACACTGACATCTAATATTTAGAAGTCCTTTTCATAGATTACCTCTTCTATAGGAGAAGCTTGCAGGTAACACTTCTTGCTGACCATCATTCTCCTCTTTGCCTGCTGAGTGATCAGAAAGTACCGGCAATCATAAAGCACAAATCAAACTTGCATGAAAAAACATTTTATTCAGAGTTTGAACACAGCTGTCATTTAAAACAATAACCAGTGCTGCAACACTATTGCCCCTGCACTGTTGTGAATAGTTTTACAGCCTAAAACTGAGCTTGAGTCTATTTGTCAAGATTTTTGCTTCAGTTTCACTTGGACCCAAAGTGTCCTATGTTGTGGGGACGTTAACATTTACTGTGCTCATCTCTCCATAATGAGCAACATTTGTCTACCTCTAATCTCTCACTTTTTCATTATTTCTGCTAAAAGTGCCAGTTTGTCTTTTGCAACATTTTTTTTAACAGAAGCATTTCTTCCATTAAGATACATTTGAAAACAAGTACTGCATTTAGTGCTTTTGTTCAGACTCCTTGTATTAACTTCCAAGCCACACTTTCTAGCTAGGTGTATGAAGTCAAGTATAACTGTGACTGATACACACGACTGAAGTCGGCATCTAGCCTCGATTTTTTTTTTTGGTTGTGTAGCCGAAGTCAGTATATTGCCTAATTAAGTCTAAGACGTCACAAACACTTCCATCCTACATGATCTCACACAAGAGACAAATAACCAGAAGGAAATAATGCGAGATCTCACAAAGCCTGGAGTCCAAAGAAACAGCTTCAGGTAGAAAAACATGGCTATTTTTAAATTATGTTTTACTGTATGTGGTATTCTTAAACTTGGATCAATCAAAAGAAAAAGCACTTTGTAATTAAAAATTGTCCTTCAAGTCTCCCAGCCTCCCTCCAACTTCATCCTTCCCTCCTTACAATTCTTAAAAGAAACATGTGCATCATTCTTCCTATTTTAACTATTCCGCACATTTCAGTCCTAGCTTTTGTTAACCATTCATTACTCTCCCTGCTCCAACCATATTTCTTTCTTTAGTCAAAACATTTCCTAGCGTCACACTACCCTCAGCCTTTCACTTGCAATATTGCTCTTTTCACACATTTGGCTATATGGATCATATCCAACATCCACTCCCAGAAAACAAATCTTACTCGTTCTGTTCTACGTATATCAGTAGTGGCTTGGCTTCACTTTATCTGAAAATTTAGCAATAGCTTCTCTACTTTCACTGCCCACCACCCTTTGCACTCCTAACCATCTTGTTTTCTACCATTTCCATAAAAGACATTATTGCACAGATCAACCTACATATTACCCCTTAAACCTTATTTAGGTAAATGGAACCCTGCAGAACTACTTTGCATAGCTACTAAGCAAAATTCACTCCTCCTCAGTTTCCTCAACGTATGAACTGCACCCCACTTAGCCCCATGCACAACAAACTGGCTCACTTTGTCTTTAGCTTCTTAAGCTGTACAGCTTTAACATTAATAATGTTACTACTATTCTTACAACAATGTCATCATATTAAGTCCTGCCCATCTTTCCAATCAGTTTTCCTTGAACCAGCCTCTCTTCCTGCAACAAAATGATTTTTCAGTCAGTTTTCTTTTCACGTCCTTATCCATTCTTTCAGTCATAAATCACGCTTTTTAGCTTCTGATCCTTAGCACTTTCATCTAAATCAATGCCTGGTCTACACAGTTCGATTCTGCTACTTCATTCATCTTAGCATTTCTTTCTGCAATAGTCTTTCAGTGCAAACGCATGTTCTTTTCCCCTATACCTTAAATCTACTACTCCTAGAAGTCTGTCTATGCCTATTGTTTACATGTATCTCAGTTTTGCGAGCCTGAAATGTAACAGAGCAGTCACGATTTCTCCAGGTTTATAGGCAGTCACTAGACGTACAGTCCATGAGATCATTAAGGAGCCTAGCCCAAATTTACAATTGCATCAAAGCACTGTTTGGTTAACGGACTTGCTCAAGGGTCACACAGCAGGCAAATGACAATGTAAAGATTCAAACCCTATACCCTTGGAACAGGAAGCAGCTCATACACATCGCAGCTTTATTCCTCTGCACTAACTGCCAGAATGGATAAAGGACAGTTAAAGAAACATAATAGTTCTTGCTTACACATTAAAATAGCAGTCTTGAGTGGAAAGACAGTGTGTAAAACCACTTGTACAAACCACACTTTTACTTGCATTTGTTGAATGGGGTAGAGCACAGCACTCAATGGACCTTCTTCAGACTCAGCCATAAAGCAATGCCTGATTAAGTGATGTGCTCAGAGTCACACAGTTAGGCAATGAAGGTTGGGGAAATCAAATCATGGACCACTAGAAACAGCTTCTTAATCCCCTGCTCCAACTGCCAGACCAAAACTATTCAGATATCAACAGAAACACTAACAGTATTTACTTCAGCAACATTAAACGTCACCATCTTATATGTGAAGCAGAGCCCACGCAACCACCATACTGGAGGCCACATCCCTGCACCAGACTACTCACTAGAAATAAGACAGAAAATCCTTTGAATATATTTTTTAAACTAACAGTTCCCCCACTGCAGTGATTTCTAATGTGAATTAAGTTTGCTGGAGGCATTGAACAGTAAAAGGTTCAATCCCATTTTAACTGCATAAAACTCAACCAATTAAATTTTGATTTAGCTACATCAGCGAGGCTGCTTTTCCCAAAATTCCTGACTAGTCATTATAAGTTTTGGGGGTATTTACTTTCTAGTTAGTGGACAGGACTACTCTTTTTTCCAGATTTCTGTATTTGGCAGGTCAAAAGACTGGGTGTTAAATACATTTGGAAATGAGAACAAAGTAATTCTGCTTGCTAGAAACAGAAAAGGAAAATACAAGATAATCAGATTATCACACCTAATTTTACAAGAGACTGCATGCTTGCCTGTGATAAATACTGCAGCTGGCCAGCCATCTCCTGCACGGTTATCAAAAGGAATGTCTAAAGATAAGGGATCTAGGGAAGGTGTGGGCCTTTCCCCAAACCCATTCAGCCAGTCAGCAACACCTCCATACTGCAAAAGCTGCTCCTGTAGTTACTTTCCAGAAGATAGACTAGAGGAGAAAACAGTAATATGAGATTAGAAATGGATGGGTTAGTATCAGTCACCCTCTGGTATGCAAATGATGCAAGTAGCCTTGTAATTCCAAGCAAACTTCTCCAGTACTGAAGCATTGCTAAAAATACTTGTAAGCAAGGGAGACAATTTTTGGAAATCTGGGAAACCCTAATTAGACAAAAGTATGAGCCAGAACAGTTGCCTTCTAGTTATTTCGTTAAATTATAAGGAGACTATAATGAGCTACAGTTAGGCTGTAATTATTACATGACACAATGTAGAGAAAACTAAGAAGACTGAGTCATTACAGCTTAAGTGCCACCACCACAACTTTTGGACAACCTCTCACCTAGCTCTGGCTCTTTAGAGGACCTTATTTGACCACCCAAATACCTTGTAATTTCTTTCCTTTCTGTGGGAACAGTATTTATCTTGAAACGTATTTACTACGGACACAGCAGTTTATAGAAGTGTCGGGGTGTGAGTCATGAAAAAGTAGACTTCAGTCTACTTGGTTAAGTTTTAACAATAGATGCTATTGATTCATTAATTTCTGAGTGATGCCACATTCGGTTTTACCTGTCTGCAGAGTTCATTGACCAGGCAAGCATCAAGTTGTTCCCCAACGACTAGTTTTGGTCTCGTGGGAAACTGCATTTCCTGGCCAAGGCTGTGTGCCATATTCAAAGTAGAGAGAGAGCAAGGCAGCCAAACATGACGTAAAAACATTAATTTATTAAGCACTTTCATACAGATGCGCCGCACTTCAGACCATAAAACAAAAACCACAGACCAGCAAATTAAATAGGACACTCGATAAAACAATAATTAGATTAAATTATTAAATCAAGAATTTCAATAATTTAAAGGACGCACCTTCAAAACGGGCTTTAAAGGTACACATCCATCTAAACCTGGTACTCTGTGTCATAAACCTAACTATCCACTTAGTCTCAACTAATTCCAGTTTATTCCCAAAATCTCCCCCTCTCATCAGTCCCATTTATTTATAAGACAAAAAACTCTAACACAAACCCATGTCCAATATTATTGCACACGTTTATAGAGGGCACTATTGGAGTCCCTCCTTCGTATATACCCTAGATGTTCTAAGATATGTTCTTTAAAAGTATGTTCCATCTCCCCTACATAAAAACAGACAGTCTTTGCACTGGGCCAGATAAAGTAAATTAGAAATTGTATAATCTGCTACAGAACTTTGGTTCAAACCTAAACCCATTAGCCAGATGTATAAAAAAATTTCATCAGAAATAGAACTGCAGGCTTTACACCTCCTACATGGGTATGTGCCCATCCTATCTGACCATATCACAGGCTTACCCTGCCCCACAGCTTAACATAACTTCATTTTCAAGGTCGGTTTATTCTTGAACGTAAAAGATGAACCTGGACCAACCAATTCCTTAATTTCATCATCAAACAATATGGGCCAGTTCTACTTAACAATACTACATTCTGTTTACATCATTAGTCTATGTTAAGGCAGCCTCCTCCTAGACCTACAAAAATTCATATTATTACTTAAGTTGTTACTTCCTTCCACCCTGGAGGAATAATACAGCTTAACTCTATCTAAGCAGGCACTACTGATGTCAGTTATACTCAAACACACTTCATTGTTACTATATTCCCTAGCTTTAAACTCACACTGCAGACGTCCTGTTGCTTGAGCAAAAGCCTCTTCACTGGTATGTAGCCTAGACATTCTAAGAGCCTGACCATTAACAATATTACAAAAAAATACGGCTAGGGTACATGCTTGTAACATGCAAAAGATTGTTCCTATGACAGGGTTTACTATAGAGTGCAGTTTCAATTGAACCAGTACTTTTTTAATAATTTGCACATCCAAACAATCTATACGCTCTTAAGCCAATTTTTCAGTGAATTTTAGATAAGTAGATGTATTCAAGTAAGACATAAATCATTCAATGAAACTCCCCACAGAAGGAAAATAGTCCACAAACCTCTTGTACATTTGTTAACCCATTTACTCCAACAACAAATTATTCCTCCCATTGGGCCATAACCAGGTTGGCATAGCTATTGGCACAAGCTGTGCCAATAGCCACGCCTACCTTCTGCTACTATATGTGGTCACTGAACATAGTTTTCAAGAATTTCTAGTAAAAATGAGATCAGCATTATCATTTTTTTTTTGAGTACAAACTATACTTATAAAAGAGCCATCCTAACAGCTTCTATACCCTCAAAATTGGGAATAACCATAAATAAATGTTGAAACATCGAACGTTACAAACCAAAATTCAGAAATATCAATGCTACCTACAGCTGTATACAAGTCCCTCAGAAATTTTTCTGTATCTTTAAGCATTGAGGGAATTTTAAAAACCATTGGCCCAAGTTTATCTTGCACAAAAATGGACATGGGTTCAGTCAACCCACCCCTTCCTGACACTATAGGTCTTAATGCAGGTCTTTGAAGCCCCTTATGTATTTTTTTGGGGGGGCATGTATATATGGGATCACAGGAGATTCAGCAGTGAAATCGGTGAACAAATCATAAACATTCTTCACATAAGAGCATCATATAAATCATTGTAAACCCTTCTTACCATCGTATCAACTTCAGCTCTAGAAACAGCTTCATATGTTACATCAGCATTCAACATTTCTAACATTCTTGCAATATAAAAAAGCCCTATCCAATAGAATAACTGCTCCGCCCTTATCTGCAGGGCATATTTGTATAAGTTCATTGGTTTTCAATTCACAAAGTGGCTTCCTTTCACCCAGTTCAAGGCTACACAAATTTTTATAAGATTTAATGCCTTTCTCCTTTAAAAAAAGTCTTCCTCACACAATTTAATAAAGGATTCCAATGATGGAGCAAGTGCAGTAGAAAATACACTAGGTTTTCCATACACATTACCATCACAACCCCCCCCCCCCAGCAATCATGTTACCATACATTTTATTCAACATAACATTCCAAGCAAAGCAATGTAAATCTAAAATAACATCACTAAACTCTGAAGGGCCTGAAGAAATAAAGGACAGGCTCTTATCTAAGAGTCTTACTTGTGCTGATGTCAAACTCTGCTTTGACAAATTAACTACTAATGAAGTCCCAGTAATTCCAACAGTTTCAGAAAAAACTTCCTCCCTCAATGTTATCAAGCATTTTAAAACCTCTAAGCTTGAGTTATCCTCAGAAATGAAACAGGTGTGTGCTGAAATGAAAACTACGTTTCTATGTTAAGCGCTTGATCAGGGGTTGGATGAATTGTTTAATGCAATTTATATCAAGTTAAACTGAAGAAACAAAAACTGAGTAAGCTACATAGAGACTACAATGATTTTAGGAAAGGGCATATTTTTGTATGGCCCCGTGATAACGTTGCTGTGTCCTCACAGAGTGAAGGAAGTGAGAATCGTGTAGATCCCAGCCCTAACTGTTCTGTTCTGGTGAGTGAAACAGTAGGTGCGAGTCAAACAGCAACTACTGGAGCAGCCTCTGTGGGAGTGAACAACGAGCTTGGACAGCAATGACAGCTGTGAGCCAGCTAAAGAGCCTAATGCAGCATTAGCAGGTTCTGTTAATCCTTTTCCCAGGCTTCCAGTTATGATCAAACAGATCGAGACACCCAAGGGAGGGCGGTCTTGCAGTCAAGGAAGGAAGAAAAAGAACATGTCGCCAGATCGAGGGAGGAAGTTTTTTCCAAAACCGCAGGAATTACTGGGACTTCATTAGTAGTTAATTTATCAAAGCAGACTTTTAACATCAGCACAAGTAAGACTCTTAGATGAGGGCCTGTCCTTTACTCTTCAGGCCCTTCAGAGTTTAGTGATGTCATTTTAGATCTGCAGTGCTTTGCTAGGAATGTTATGTTGAATAAAATGTATGGTAACATGGGGTTTTTGTGATGGTAATGTGTACAGAAAACCTAGTGTATTTTCGCCTGCATTTGCTCCATCATTGGAATCATTTATTAAATTATGTGAGGAAGACTTTTTAAAGAAGGAAGGCATTAAATCTTTATAAACATTTTTTGTAACCTTGAACTGGATGAAAGGAAAGCACTTTGTGAATTGAAAACCAATGAACTTATACAAATCTGCCCTGCAGATAAGGGTGGAGCAGTTGTTGTATTGGATAGAGCTTATATATTGCAAGAATGTTAGAAATGTTGAATGATGATTTAACATATGAAGCTGTTTCTAGAAATGAAGCTGATATGATGGTAAGAAGGGTTTACAATGATTTATATGATGCTCTTATGTGCAAAATGATTTGTTCACCTATTTCACTGCTGAATCTCCAGTGATCCCATATAGGCATGGCCTCCCCAAATACATAAGGGGCTTCAAAGACCTGCGTTAAGACCTACAGTGTCAGGAAGGGGTTGATTGACTGAACCCTGAACCCCTGTCTATTTTTGTGCAAGATAGACTTGGGCCAGTGTTTTTTTTAAATTCCCTCAGTGCTTAAAGATACAGAACAATTTCTGAGGGACTTGTATACAGCTGTAGGTGGCAATGATATTTCTGAATTTTTGTTTGTAAACTTGAATGTTTCAACATTTATGGTTATTCCCAATTTTGAGGGTACAGAAGCTGTTAGGATGGCTCTTTTAAAGTATAGTTCATACTCAAGAGAAATGATGATGCTGATCTTTTTACTAGAAATTATTCTTGAAAAAAATGCTTTTATGTTCAATTACCACATATATTTGCAGAATGTTGGCATGGCTATGGGCACAGCTTGTGCCAATAGCTACACCAACCTGGTTATGGCCCAGTGGGAGGAAGAATTTGTTGTTGGAGTAAATGGGTTTAATGAATATATTAAACTGTACATGAGGTTTGTGGATGATATTTTCCTTCTGTCGGGAAGTTTATTGAATGATTTAAATCATTTTATGTCTTACTTGAATACATCTACCTCATCTAAAATTCGCTAAAAAAAAAGTGGCTTATGAGCGTATAGATTTTTTGGATGTGCAAATTATTAAAACAAGTACTAGTTCACTTGAAACTGCATTCTATAGGAAACCCTGTCATAGGAGCAATCTTTTGTACCAGACCAGCATGCACCCTAGCCATATTTTGTCTAAGCTATATACCCATGAACAGGCTTTTGCTCAAGCAATAGGACATCTATCTGCAGTGCGAGTTTAAAGCTAGAGCATATAGTAACAATGAAGTGTGTTTGAGTATAACTGACATCAGTAGAGCTTGCTTTGATAGAGCTAAGCCATATTATTCTTCCATGGTGGAAGGAAGTAACAACGTGAGTTTGTAGGTCTAAGAGGAGTAAGGTTGCCTTGACATATACTAATGATGTAAACAGAATATGTAGTATTGTTAAGAAGAGCTGGCCCATATTGTTGGCTGATGATGAAATTAAGGAATTGGTTGGTCCAGGTTCAGCTTTTAGGTTCAAGAATAAACGGACCTTGAAAAGGAAGTTATGGTAAACTGTGGGGCAGGGTAAGCCTGTGATACGGTCAGATAGGATGGGCAGATACCCATGTAGGAGTTGTAAAGCCTGTAGTTCCTATTTCTGATGAAAAAGTTTTACACATCCGGTCAGTGAGTTTAGGTTTGAATCCAAGTTCTATGCAGATTGTACATCTTCGCATTTTGTTTATCTGGCCCGGTACAAAAATTGTCTATGTTTTTATGCAAGGAAGATGGAATGCACTTTTAAAGAACGTATCTTAGAACATCTAGTGTATATACGAAGGAGGGACTCCAGTAGTGCCCTCTATAAAAACATGTGGCCGATAACATTGGACATAGGTTTGTATTTTTCATCTTACAGATGATTGGGACTGATAGTTGATCTCATCATCCAGAGAAAACATACTTGATCTCAACACCAGATCATCCCACTCATTCATCACATCAAAAGAAATAATCTCACAGGTGAGATCAGATCCCTCACGAAACAGTCAAACCATCAAAAGACCACCCACACTCCTATAAAGACAAATAAAAAGATCCAAAACCACCCCACCTCCACACTAAAAGACTAGGAAAGCACCAGTAAAAGAGAGCCCACGGAAAACAGTACTGACCCCCCTGAATCCTTCAACTACCACAGCCTGCAACCACTGCAAAGAAACAAAAATAACTGCAACAAACAAACACAAAACAAAAAGGCAAGGAAAAGCACAAAGCGTCCCAAAAGGTGAACCCCAAACAAAAAGGAGAACACAACAAGATAAAAAACTAAAAAGCAAAGAAAAAATAACTTAAATCAAAAACTAGAAAAAACACTAAAAATAAAAAAAAAGAAAAAAAATAGAAAAAATCCTAAAAAAACAAAAGACAAAAATAAAGACTAAGATAAAACAAAGAAGCAAAATTCAGCCTGACAAAATGAAGCAAAAACCAGGAGGCTCCCAATAGATAACAGAGACTAATGCTCAACAGAAGATGAACACCCTAAAAACATACTACCAGACACAATCCCCTCCTGGCTGAAAGACAGAGTGCAAATCTCCCCTCCCCTCCAAAGGAGAGATATCTACCAAAAGAGAGCCACCCTCAACTGCTCTCAAAAAACTCAAAGCCTCTCCAACTGATGGGTCCACAGCAAATGTTGAAAAAATAGTGCTGTCTCAGCCCCCAGACCTCCCCAGGACAGCTGTTCCAATAAATCAACCCCTGGTAAATTTAATCATAGTCTTACAGCTGGATTCTCCCTCGGGTGGTGCAGCACAACACGGGTCGGTCTCTGCAAATACTGGCCATGGGACCCCCAAGTGTCTGACCTATGTACCCATGGAGCTCAGGATCAAAGCCCCCATAAGGTTGATAAAGACAAATTCATGGAAGAATTGAGATCCACCATCTTTTGGATCCATCAAAGTTGCAGACTGTTGAGGCATCCCATTTTGGCTTCACCAAATTGGCATTTTTGAACAGTCCACCCAAAGCCCAAACCTAGGCCGACTCAATTTGATACAATTCGATAGGCACCCTCACAATAAATGAAAAACTCATCCTGGTAAATGTGAACCCCACCATCAGGGTTGCAATCTGCACCACATGACAGAACTGAACCCACAAGGTCAGCCAGCACACCACACAGTGTCAGACTGAGCTGGGGTGTCAGCAGTGCACCACCACAGGGCTCAGTCCTGGCCCACAGTTTGTAGGCATCTTACTTTCAGTACACAGGAAACTTAGGGTTGACAAAGTTTGCAAGTAGGAATGACAAGACAATAGCCAGAGTAACAATACATCTGAACACATATGATAGAGAATAGTCTCAGACAGAAAAATGATAAACTGGTGCCAGAAGCATTGCCTACATGTAAAATAAAAAAATGCCAGAGGCCTAAAAAAAAAAAACAAAGTTATACAAGGCTACAAAATAGGTGGCAAGGCTACACAGAGTTGATAGTAACCAACTGGGACCCATAGACCCACACACATGGGACCTGGGGACCGATACCCATGTAGCTAAGTAGTTTAAAGACAGCCATGACCACATAGACTAAGATCATGAAGGCCTAGATCATCTAGATCAATCATCACATAGTCTCTCCTCTCATCATCATCCTCACCCATCAATGAATGCCCATCCCTGACCAAGAAGAATGCCTGAGACCCGACCTGCCCAGCAGCCCACAAACAAAAAGTTCCACAAAGGACAAAAAAGAAAAAAAACATCTGTCTATGCCTCCAGCTGAAAGAACTCCAGCTCTTTCAGGTAAAGCAGCTGTGACCAGTGACTACCTCAGCTCATAGGCCATGTAACATACAAGATTGATGATGATGCTTCACCTCAAAAAATCTAGATCCGTCAGAGCCACAAGGCGGGGGCCACAAAAACCTCGACACGGCTATTAATAGGGCGTGCTGGAGGGATTCAAAGACTCTTAGACCCTATGCCTGTGAATAAAAATCCCGGATATATGAGGCAGAGCACACCTGCTGGCCAGTTTCAAGAAATCTTGACCAATGGATGGGAGATCAGATAGATATACCCATACCCTTACTCTCACTGTCTAACCAACAGGCAGCAAAAAAATAATGGGTATATTTTCCCATGGCGGGGTGCGAAGCGCAAAAAAACTATGGCTAGGGCTTGTAAATGCCCTCGGGCAGATAGCCTAGTATGAACCTATGAACCTATGAACCTATAAGAGAGGGGGAAATTTCGGAAATAAACTGGAATTAGCTGAGACCAAGTGGATAGTTAGGTTTATGGCACATAGAGCACCAGGTTTGAATGGATGTGTACCTTTAAAGCCTGTTTTGAAGGTGTGTCCTTTAAATTATTAAATCAAGAACTTCTGTGATTTAATCTAATTATTGTTTTATTGAGTGTCTTACTTAAATTGCTGTTCTGTGTTTTTTGTTTTATGGTCTGATGAAGTGCAGTGCATCTGTTCGAAAGCACTTACCTCTGTTTTAATAAATTAATGGTTTTAAGCAGTTTTTGGCTGCCTTGCTCTTTTTCTACTTGGAGTTATTACTTGGTTTAAGCAGCCTTTATCTACTTAAAAAAAAAAAATCTATTATAGGCGCTGTGCCATATTTGCAGATGCTAATATGGGGTGCTGTAAGAAAAAAAGAAAAGTTTAGATTTTATCTACAGTAACCAACAGGTTTTCACCAAGAAGGAATGCAGCCACACAAGTATAAACATGGAGACAGTCCTAGATTACTGCTGCAGCAGTAATGTCAATAATACTTTAGTTACAGCACAGATGACAACTATTACTTCAATTATAGCTATAAAAAATCTGCATTATTCATGGTAACTGGAAAGTTCACTATCTTCCTTCAAAGAGCAGAGCCTGCGGTCATTACATCAGACCTCAATACTGCAAGAGCTATGCCACAAGGCCCTACACCTACAGGTTTACTGAGAATTTTGCCAGTTTTAATAGCCTGCAGTCACTAAATTTGACCTTGATGTTGCAAGAGCTCTGGCACAAAGCTCTGCACTAAGTTTTACTGAGAATTTTGTCAGTGTTTAATGTAAGCAAATTTATCATGAAGAACCTTACTGCGTACTAACTTTAATCAGTTAAATACACACCTGCTCTGCGAAAGAAAGTCTTTGGGAAATAGTCAGTGCACTCTAAGTACCTCTTACTGAATTGGCAACTGCCTAAAATTGTCTCCATGTTTATACTATCCTTGTGGCTGCATTCCTTCTTTGTGAAACTCTGGGTGTAGTAATGTCACATCTAAGCAAAAACTCCTGTTACTTTAGACGAAATCTAAACTTTTTTCTTCTTCTTACAGCACCCCATAGTAGCATCGGCAACTTGCATCTCTCTGTTAATTGCTTTATTCTGGCTATAAACCGATTGTTCTCAATTCTACATTGACCTGAGGGTGGGAAGTCCGCTCTGCTCAGCCTCTCTGTTCTAGGCTTTGCTCCCCTACTCTAATACTTTATTTCCTATTTACACATTTTACATGTGACTTATTCCAAAATTCTCCCCAAAGGACCTTACCACTTCTACACAACCACTTCTACACATACACTTCTGTTTCTTATCTCCTGCTTCCCTTTCTCTATTTAATTTTGAGCCCCATTCCCAACTTTCTCCCTCACATTCTGCTTTGCGCTATATCCATTTATAAAATCACAACCTGCTTCCCTCTCTCTAATTTTTAGCCCCATTCCCCAGCTATATTTCTCCCTCACATTCTGCTTTGCAGTATATCCATTTATAAATCACAACCCTCTATATAACACCTATCTTTTCCACACTATTTCTTTTCACAAATAAACCCTCATTTTCTCTTCTTTTGACTACATTATTATACTCTAGTCTTTAATACCCCTATATTCCTTACATTCCACAGAAGATACCAGGACAACCCACTTTTACAGAGAATACTTCTCTCCTTACCGATCCTTTCAGTGACTGTAGATTCTGAGATCTCCTACTGTCCTGCAACTGGTCGACTTCTTCATTGCTACTTCTCCACTAAACTGCAA
The DNA here is from genome assembly GCF_019279795.1 of Protopterus annectens. Lineage (NCBI taxonomy): Eukaryota > Metazoa > Chordata > Ceratodontiformes > Protopteridae > Protopterus > Protopterus annectens. The sequence goes on along the minus strand of NC_056750.1, from coordinate 605,851,860 downwards.
AATATACATTCCTGTACTTAATTATGCTTGTGACACCCAAACGCTGGCTCAGTAATCAAGGAGCCTCAATCCTCACCACTAGCACCAGTGGGGGATGTACACTGGAAGCATGACACGTTACACATGCAGTATCTCCAGATGCAGCTCTTTGCTGCAAGTACAAATTCCCTTAAGAGCACACAGAGACCACAGTCAGTCTGGGGCTGGTTTCTCCCTCTTTCTCTAGATCCGCAATAAGACTCCCCACTGACACAGCTACAGAGTTGAGATCTCTGCTGAGTGGCCAAGCCAAGACCTCCAGCACCCTCTCTGTTCAACCAGTGCTTCCTGTCCCTGCCCAAGTAGATGACACACACACTTTTGAGATTTGATTTACACACACACACACACACACACACACACACACACACACACACACACACACACACACCTGTGAAAGGCTGGCACAGGTTTACTAGCTATACCCCCTTCTGCCCAGACTATAAGGTAGTTTTTACTGCCATCAGCCATGTCCTTTATCAGCTACTTTAAGGCCCTTAACAAACAGTGTCCAATCTTACTATATAATTTTACTATTAATCCAAATGGTAGTTTGACCACGAGCAAGGCTATTAGAGTGGCCTACAGAGAGTCACCAAATAAATATGCAAGTACTCTCAGAACTTAAAATATATGTCACAAACATCAGCCACAAATGAAAGGTTTAAATATATTTAATAATAAAACAAGAAAACACTCAGTAAATAATCACAGTTACATTAGAGTTCAAAATCACAGGAAATATTTAAAACATTGCAGGACAGCCTCAAATAAACAAAGAAAACATCCAAGCTATACTTCACTATATTCCTGATTGTTTCCAAGAGAAATTACTATACCCTAGTTAACATAATTACAGACCAAGCAGACAGATGTGGTGAGTGGATGTTCTGGTCAAAGACAAAATACAAAATGCTCAGTCTCTCTGAGTTCTTAAATTAATATCCCAAATATTACTGCTGGGATACTTGCAGAACGACAATTTCTTGTCATCTGACTTCAGTTCCTAGGCTTGCAACCAGTGATGCAGCTGTAGCATCTACCTGTGAAAATACATAGAACACAGATCTTTTGGCAAATGGAAGTCGTAAAATAATTTACTTTCCTCCACATTTAAAGACAATACAAAAAAACTTCTCTAGTACAGACATTATGTCTCCTGTTGACTGAAACTGAAAGATAACATCCTTTTATTATGTGGTCATAAAATAATTTAAGTTTTCAGCTATTCTTCCAAAGTTAACTTTTTATGTTTCAGTTTCCATTATTAAAATATATACATCTAAACAGTTACAATAGTGTATATACATTTCTGCTCCGTACTTTACAAAATATCTCCTCAGCACACGTCTGTACAATATGACGTACAGTTGTAAGATGCTTGTATTACAGATGTATTACATAAAGCATGTTGATATTCACAAATGACACACAACCACTTACAAAACTACCGATAGCTGTGCTGGCAGTATCTCCTTCGGTCACACTTCTATACAAATCATACTAATATTCACAAATGACATATAATTATTTACAAAATTCCAGCTAGCTAGCTGGGCTGGCAGCATCTCCTTTTGTTACAATGTTATTCTTCAGCTTATCTTCTATTCTCTTCCTTCTACTATGCCATCTTTCATCCTACCATGACTCAATAACATATGGCAACATATCTCCAACCAGCTATCCATACTTCTTTTCTACACTCTCAACACACACAGCACCAAACCTATTTAATATTGCCCATTACCTGTATTCCAAATATAGGCCGATTAATTGCACTTCAACTCAAACCAAAACAAAATTAGGTGCAAGAATCCTCTCCAAAAAACAAGTATGCATAATTCCCCAACATAATAAAATCATTCTACGAAGAGAGGTACACCCTAATCCTGGCCCCACCTATCACTATGAACACAGACAATTCTCTCCTAAACACTTCTGTAATGCAGCAGCCATCAATCCCTAACCCTGGTGATCTAACTTTTGCTGCAATAAATGTTAGAAGTATAAGAAATAAAACTGTTGAACTACATGCTTGAATTACCCAACATAAACCTGATGTTCTCGATGCAACTGAAACTTGGCTTAAACCCAATAGAAACAACTTATAAGTTGTACCTCCTGGCTATAATATCATACATAATGACTGTATAAAAAGAGGAAAGGTGGTGTTACTGCTTCGATTTCCCAAAACCTACCACACTTCTCCTTACAGCAAACCAGTATCAAATTCAGTTCAGAGCTTCTTACTCCTCTCCTCAAAATAAACAATTATAAACAGATATGCATTACTGTCCTTTATATCCCTCCTGGTGACAACACAGCTATACTGGAAGATATTCTATACTGGATATCCATAACATTTCCACAGGAAAAAATATTACTAGGCGATATGAATGGGTTGGACAAAAACTCTTAACCCAAGTGCATCTAGCACGAACTTCTATTCAATTAATAGCCCCACACATTATAACAAGACATCAAATTCTCTATTAGACTGGATCCTAGTATCAGACCCTATACTCAAACAGGTATAATGTCAGACTCTCTCAGTGATCATCTCCCAATCTATATGATTGAATCTCTCACACATCCAGTTAAACAGTATTATTTATAAAACAACATGTAACCTTTCCAAGTTTAACCCAGAAATGTTCGTTACTACACTATCGATATTAACTAGAACTTCCTAAAAATCCTCCCCTTAGACTATGCTATAATTGAATCCAATATAACTTTTGTAAAATATCCTAAATAGCCTTGCATCTCCTGGAAGGAAGAGACTGAAAACAAATAATGCATTTTGGCTATATAAAAAAATGCTACTACAGGATAGAGAAAAAGCATGCAAAGAATGGCAAAAATATAAAACACCTCAATAGGCAAATATATGAAGACAAAAAAACTACACTATAACAACTTTCAGAGTAATACTAAACACAAGCTTAAAAATTTTTGTACATCCATTAAAGAAATCTTACACCCTGGCCAAAGATTCAACCCAAACCCCTCTCCTGATATTTCAGCACTCGGAACTGCAATACAGTTCAACTTTTTTTTTTTTTTTGTAGATTTTATAGCATCTTTAACCAAGGATTCCTCCAAATCTAATCCCAATCCTGCCCAACAGTCACTTATCACCACATCCACTTTCACCTTCAAAACTGTACTTACACCTTATAAAAAAACTACTCAAACAGGGTTAATCTTCAGCCAAAGGCCTTCCAAGCAAGTACCTAAATATAGCAGCCAACAGCATTGTCTATCCTGTCTCAATCTTTATAAAATAGGTCAGTCCAGCAATCCCACCTGTCCTCTCCCTGGAAAAAGTAACATATTATCCCTCTGCACAAAAGAGGAAATTCAACAGACATTAATAAAAGTTTAGACCTACAGCAATCTTGTCGCCCCTTGCCAAAATACTTGAAAAAATGTACTCAAAAACATCTGCTAGACTATCTCCTGCAGGAAGAAGTCCTATCACATACACAACATGGTTTCTGTCCTTCCCACAGTATTAGCGGTGCCCTTCTAACCTACATAGAACACTGTCAAAAAAGCTAGAGATAATGGCAAACTAGTCTCTTCCTTATTTCTAGACTTGTCTAAAGCCTTCAACACAGTTTGTCACAGCAATCACCTACTATAAACGCCTTCACTAGGTCTCTCAGCACACCCTTCTCTGGTTAAAAATGTACCTGTCCAAAAGATATTGGTTACTAAAATGGCACTCCATGCTCTCCTGCTTACCTCCCAGTCACCACCGGTGTACCACAAGGCTATATTCCTTGGTCCCCTCCTCTTGAACATTTTCACCAACACCCAGGAGAAACGTTGAAAAAACAAATCCAAAACACGAAAGGGAAGCCAAATAGTCCAACCAGCCACACAAACTTCTTTACTTTCCACCACAAGGCTATATTCCTTGGTCCCCTCCTCTTGAACATTTTCACCAACACCCAGGAGAAACGTTGAAAAAACAAATCCAAAACACGAAAGGGAAGCCAAATAGTCCAACCAGCCACACAAACTTCTTTACTTTCCACCACAAGGCTATATTCCTTGGTCCCCTCCTCTTGAACATTTTCACCAACACCCAGGAGAAACGTTGAAAAAACAAATCCAAAACACGAAAGGGAAGCCAAATAGTCCAACCAGCCACACAAACTTCTTAAAATTGCTTGAACGCTATTTTTATTTAAAAGAAATAAGCGTTTTCGCCACAGTACAAACGCAGCTTCATCAGAAGTACAACATTGAATAAAACTTCCCAAGTTTAAATAACACAAAGGAAGTGACTTAAAAAACGTCAGAGAGTGCATCAGACCTGATTAAACTAATTATTGGGACAAGATGTGTTAACAGCAAAGGTTAAAATTACATTGTATGTTTAGCTAACCATAGAGCATTATTCTCATCATTTACGCTCTCTAATAAGAGGTAAACATTATAAATATAATTATAAAATAAAATAGTCTATTAAAAACCAAAACTTTAAGGCGAAATATTCACCACTTATTATCTCAAATAACTTCTTAATTTTAAAACAAGCTGCTATATTGCAGTTGTCATTTAACCCCGGAGCTCTGAATGCATCTAACATAAGCTGCCATTCGAGCTCACGGGTCTCGAACAATAAAGATGAAGGACCGCCTCTAATATTAACCGGGACATGGTCAATGCCCATAAAACTAAAAGAATGTCCAGGATTCTTGTCGATGTGCTTTGCCAATGCATTTTCACCCTTGTTTTTCTTTATTGCATAAAGGTGTTCATAAATGCGTTCACGGACCTTCCGGTCCGTTTTGCCTATATAAAAGGCTGGGCAACAATCGCAGAAAGCACCATAGACAACAGAAGAAGTTTGACAGTTAAATTTATAACTTTCTATTTCTAATATCAAATGAGTATCCAGTTTTAATATACCTACAATATACCTACCTGGACAATGCTATTAAAATTGACTTGGACTTTACACAATTTAGATACGATTATAATCGTATCTTTGTTATTATCGATGCCCTAATGGAGAAGCTCAAGAACAATAAAAATAAGAAATTAATTAGGGATAGACTGGCTTACCACCACAATAAAGCCTACCCTAATTTGGAACCAAAAGTCATGGTTTGTGTAAATCCTGGTCAGGATGGTACAGCCATGCCTGAGGCTGTCGGGGATGATACTGTTTTGGTGGACTCGCCTGAGGAACTAGGTGAGGATCCAAACCAGGGAGTTAGACGAAGTAACTGAATTAAGGCAAATAACAGCACAAAGACTGGGTACAATAAACCTGGGCCTTCTTCTCGCAATGATGGAAGTGGTTTTTTAGGTGCACGCAACAAGAAAGGTTATGTGAACAGGAAATTGAACAGGTACAACTAGTACCTAATCCTGTTCTTCCTGTTATTGAAGGACAGCCCAGGATTATTTTTAATAAGAATGGGGATTTTAAAATATACAATTTCTCCTCAGTTGATATTGACACTGACTTGGTTGAATTGTTAGCCTTTGGCTATACTTTTGTCCCAACTTCTACAGGCAATTTGGCTAAAGTCATTATTGATTTAAAAACTTTTTCATGTAAATTAAATTTGAAATTGTTTTTCAGTAATGATGTCAATAATGCATTAGTAGGACTTAAAATGCCTAGCTCTTTTAATCCTCCATTGCATGTTAATTTACAACTTTTTGAAACTATGTGTGAGGTTGATGTTAGACATCTTTTTTCTTCTATACAACGGAAAATTGATTTGGCTAAGTTTAACATCACTAAAGAGCAGTTAATGGGACTTCGACACTTCAGTGAATTACCTGTACGGTTCTTAAAACCTGATAAAGGAGGTGGCTTGGTGCTGTTTGATGAGGTTCAATATAATGAAAGGATGCTCCTCATTTTAAACAGTCCAGTATATGATTTGGTTTCTTTGAATGAGGTAAATGGCTCTCATAGGCGTATTAGGGGTTATTATAGGGATTTATTTTTGGCTGGAAAGATTGATTTGGATACCTATAATTTTATAGATATATTTCCCCCAAAGATCCCGGTGATGTTCGGCACCCCTAAGATTCACAAAGATGCCTTTAACCCACCTATGAGAGCATTGGTGGACGGTCGTTCATCTATGACCCATCCATGTTCTAGACTTATTGACAGCATTCTGTCCAAATACCTTAAATTGATTCCAAGTATTTGCAAAGATTCCTGGACATTTCTTAGGAATATAAACAACATACCATTCGACAGCTCTTACAATTTTTTAACGATAGACGTTGTCGATCTATATACTTCTATTCCACATTTGGAGGCTGTCGAATGGATTGGGCTGTTAATGACAGAATTGGGAGCACCTAAAAATGAAACTGATTTAGTTTCTGAGCTACTGGAGATTTCATCCAATTTCTTTTTGTTTGATAAGGAGTACTATCTACAAAAACAAGGGGTAGCCATGGGCTCCCCTTGTGGGGCAAGTGTTGCCAATCTTTTCGTTGCTTACTAGGAAAGGCATTTCCTTTTCAGTAATCCGGAGTTGAAGTCTGTCATCTTTTATACTAGATTTCTGGATGACATCTTCATCTAATTCCGGGAAGGTATAGAACTAGCACAAGAATTTGTGCAGGTCATTAATGAAACTACTGTATTTTTAAAATTTACATATAAATCTTCTTCAACAGATATTGATTATCTTGATGTAAAATTAACCAAGGACTTTAGTAAGAATGATTTTTTGTCAACTATTTTTAGAAAGCCGACATACTGTAATTCTTTCCTGCACTTTTCTAGCTGCCACCCTTTTAAACAAAAGCGGTCCATTGTCAAGGGCCAGCTTGTTAGAGCAGGAAGAATGTGCAGTACCTTGGCAGATTTTCTCATTGAATGTAAATATTTGAAGCAGTTGTTTGGCAACCGGGGTTACCCTATTGACTTATTGGATGAATTGATTATGGAAGTCAATCAGAAAAGACAGAACGGGTTTTATAAACCCCTCCTTGACCAGAATGAGTCTTTGATATCTGACATAGCCTGTAGTGTTGTTATTTCCGATGACATTGTGAATACTTCTGTTGAAGTGGAGCCTGCAACTGACACACGTGGGTTCACTATGAGTTTTATTACCACATTTAACACTAATTCTCAGGCCATCTGTTCTATTATCCGTAAGAACTGGCAGTTTATTACCAGTAATCCGGATCTTGAGGACAAATTGGGCCCATTTCCTTATATAGTGTTTAGGAGAGGTAACAATTTAAAGGAGCTTTTACAGAGGAAAGCGACCACACAACCTTTTAACAGACAGAAAGGTACTTTTAAGTGTGGCCTCTGTAATTATTGTAGGTATATTAAAACTGGATACTCATTTGATATTAGAAATAGAAAGTACCAGGTTTATTATAAATTTAACTGTCAAACTTCTTCTGTTGTCTATGGTGCTTTCTGCGATTGTTGCCCAGCCTTTTATATAGGCAAAACGGACCGGAAGGTCCGTGAACGCATTTATGAACACCTTTATGCAATAAAGAAAAACAAGGGTGAAAATGCGTTGGCAAAGCACATTGACAAGAATCCTGGACATTCTTTCAGTTTTATGGGCATTGACCATGTCCCGGTTAATATTAGAGGCGGTCCTTCATCTTTATTGTTAGAGACCCGTGAGCTCGAATGGCAGCTTATGTTAGATGCATTCAGAGCTCCGTGGTTAAATGACAACTGCAATATAGCAGCTGTTTTAAAATTAAGACGTTATTTGAGATAAGTGGTGAATATTTCACCTTTTTGGTTAATAAGTTTTGGTTTTTAATAGACTATTTTATTTTATAATAGTATTTATAATGCTTACCTCTTATTAGAGAGCGTAAATGATGAGAATAATGCTCTATGGTTAGCTAAACATACAATGTAATTTTAACCTTTGCTGTTTAAACTAATTATTGGGACAAGATGTGTTATCAGGTCTGATGCACTCTCTGACGTTTTTTAAGTCACTTCCTTTGTGTTATTTAAACTTGGGAAGTTTTATTCAATGTTGTACTTCTGATGAAGCTGCGTTTGTACTGTGGCGAAAACGCTCATTTCTTTTAAATAAAAATAGCGTTCAAGCAATTTTAAGAAGTTTGTGTGGCTGGATGGACTATTTGGCTTCCCTTTCGTGTTTTGGATTTTCACCAAAACCCTCTATATTTCCACACAACAAAACACTCTAATACAATAGTCCGTCGCGTCGGCCCGAATACCAATATATGGGGCTGGCGGGTGGGGGCGCATTTAGAGACTGTCGTCGTCAGGTCAGGGGTACTAATGCATGACCCGACCGTCATATCAGTCTTTTCTTGCCCACACCCACCCCTAAACACAGAGGGAAGGGAGGAGGAGAAATGGGACTGCAGCAATGTGATCCTCGAACAGTTTTGACAGGCTTGCCCTTTGAAGTCAAAATCAGTAGGAGGCCATGAGGCTTTCCTTCCCAGACTCCTAGTGGTGGGTACCAGTGCTGCGAGAGCAATCTGGAGCTATTAAAATCATCCTGGAAGAGAGGGAAAGGAAAGGCATACACAATTTTTTTCCAACTGAAGAAATTTTGGCACTTTCCAAGCTGTATGAGTAGAAATCCTTTAAAACAAAACTTTGCTGGGTGGTGGTTTAGTGGAGTTTGACAGAGAATAGATGCCTGTGTTCCCCATGACACTGTCAATTTTGAAATACATGAAGATCCAGTTTCCACTTCCATGTTGTCTTTAATACATCTGTAAGGAGTTCTGTGCTCCGGCAGAAACAGATGCTCCCAAAGCACATCTGAGGCATCTGTATAGAATCTGACTTGCCTCTGTCTCTGGGCGGGTCTGAGTCCCTTGTTTAGTGTGACATTCCTGAGCCCAAAAATTCCTTTCTTTTGCAAGGTATTATTTGAATGACAGTGTCCAGTGTCATCCTGGCAGCAGTGTGTCCACATTTTTTTTTTGAGATACCATTGTAGCATATGCAGTTTTGGGTTTGCATTGCACCAGAATACAAGATGCCATGAACCTAGGAAGAGGACTGACTGTCTTGCAGTCAGCCGGGACTGAAGAGATAGATGATGGAAGTAACTGGAAAGATTCTTTTGTTTGTCTTTTGAACTTGTAAGTGTTGAGGGATAGATAAATCCAGAATGAAATCCTTCCCCGTTCCCTTCTTTGGTACGGTAGGACAGGCAAGAAAAAAAATCCAGCCCCTTCCGATTTGGAGAGCTTGTGCTTTGTCTGTCTCTGTCAGAGAAGGAATGGAATGTCTGGCATGCCTTTGAAAGGAGGCAAGGTATGGAAAAAAAACCGTGTGGTGAATAAAATAATAAATCTGTCTCTCTGGGTAATTAAAAATCCCAATTTTTTTTGAAAAAAGAGAGCCCTCTCCTCCCAGGTGCTGCCAGGCGAGAATGTACTGGCGGACTGACCCTGCCCCTGAGCAGGAAGTCTGTCAGAGGGCCTACTCCCCCTGAGGCCCAGCCTGACTGCTCCCCTACCCCTCCTCTGGGCCCAAGCTTAGACACAGGATAACCCTAACAGGAAGCAGTATGCCCTTTCTGGCCAGTTTCTGGCTGCACCTGTAAAATCTTTTTGTATTTCTAAACTTGTCCTTCATTTCCTTCAAATTCAATCCAACTTCCAAGAAAACAAAACACATGCATACAACTCACAATACAAACCACATTTGTCTAAACATGCTCAGCAGCATTGCCATCTCTTCAGCAACACCTGGGCTCAGCCAGAACAGCAGTGGCAGCCAGAACCACTGAGGCCTGCACAGCATCAAAACCACACTGCAAAGAATGTTTACACTACAAAACTGCTACCTTACACGAACTTCACAAAATCACTCACACTGCAGCTTCTCTTTACACACACCACCTTCAGCCAGAGCATCCAATTTAGACTTCAAAAGAAGATAAAGATAATTGTTTTCATGTAACAAATGAAGCCTCAAGAAAGTGGCTCAAGGCTAACTTCCTCCGCCATCCAAAGCCCTTGCCTCCAAAGCCCAGGGACAACATTTTTAACTCACTTTTTCCCTTCACTGAGCTTAGGCCCCTTAGAGACAGTTTCTGGGTCTGCCCTGTAAAACTTAAAAGATACTTGCCCTTGCTTCAGGCACCCTATAACCCTATCCGGGTTTAACTGGGGGGCAGGCAAAGGAGCATCAGAATCAGGATTGCAAACACATCTTGCAAATTCCAAAACAGAGTATAGCTAAAAGGCCTATGCTGGGTAAAAACAAGAAATTCCCTAAGCCTTTTCCTAATCAGAAGAATCTTGACCTTCTTCATTTAAATGCTCCCTCATGGAATGCAGAGTCTCTGAAATGAAAAATCCTCAGGAGGAGAAGCAGAAGAGTAGAATCATCCACATCAGAATCAGAATAAGGAGGGTACTCCTGCAAGTCTTCATTCGAGCATTGCTCAAACTCTCTCTCAGGTTCCCACCCCCCTCTCCTCTCATCAGGGAGGGCATACCTAATCATAGTAGTAATCAAATCCTCTCTGCCATTTTAAGCATGTTTCTTAGGCCTGAAGTACTCAGTACTAGGAGAAACCCACAGCTAAAACTTGGCCTGCCCCTCAAAGGCTCTAACCACCTTAGGAAGAGAGGAAGAACAGCCACCTGAGAAGCCCCTCAGCCTGGCCTACTTCCTGAGAGGATACATCCTGTAACAAAAGTCTCTTCCTGAGACTCCAAAGAGACACCTGGCAAAACCTCACTGTCGGTTCCCTGCTTTATCTTTGCGCTTTCTGCTTTTTTTTTTGCGCGAAGGCGGAGGGCATCGGCGCATTTTATATAAAATAGCTTCCCCCAAACCTAACCTGGCACAGTCTAACCTTCTCTTATTCACTCTGACAGTTAAATACTGAGGCAAGAAAAAAAAAAAATAAAATCAAAAAGCCTTAGCCAACTTTGATATCGGTCTGAAACTCTGACTTCAGAAACTTTGAACTGGACAGCGGACTACCCAATAGTTAGGACTGCAGCAATGTGGAATGAAGAACATCAAACAAATGAAGTTAGGTAGTCATATAAAGGTCAGAACACCACCAAAAAGTAAAATGTAAAAGAAAAACTGGAGCTCCAGACACCACAGCTTAAAACTTGAATAAACTTCACTAAAAAAAGCTAAGTGCTTTCGCAGAAAACAAACCCACTTCTTCAGACCATACAAGTTACACAAACTGCTCACATATATATAAAAAATTCAAAAAGACATTCTCCAATGAAAACAATCTTCCAATCTAAAACCACAGCCCACTGTTGCAAGGAACTGGCCAGTAAAGACGCACTGTAACACACTCCTTTTAAAAACATGAACATTAAAACAGTGACACTGAAAACCTTATCAGAACTAATAGTATCTTGAAAAAGGTACAAACCTCTCTGACATTAAAATATTAATGATTAAGGGGCACAGACCTAAGAACTGGCTTCAAAGATGCATGTTCATTCAGCCCTGGAAATACATTTCCTTTCAAAAGAAGTACCCATTTCATTTCTTCCTTTTCAGTGATATCCTTCAAGTCTCCACCCCTCAAATTTTCAGACACTAATTTTAATACAAGAAACTTAAAACTGTGCCTGCTCCCGTCCTCTAACATGTTGAGCTAATGCACTTGCACTCTTCTGATTACGTACGTCCCCAACTTGTTCCAGAATCCTTTCTTTAAACATTCTATTGGTCTTCCCAATGTAGAAAGCTTCACACATTGAGCATTTAGCGTGATGTATTAAATTATTGGTCTTAGAATTGGCATAAAAATCAAACTAATTTCTTGCTTACAAGAGAAAACAACCAACCTGTGTAAACGTCTCACCAAACAGATAAAGAGTAAAACGGTCCAAAAAAGTAGAATGATGAGATGATACCAGACTCTCAACATAAAACGAGCAATCTTTTATTTTAAAACAACATAAGCGCTTTCACAGCTCTTGCTGCTTTTTCAGATGTCAATGTAAACATGCAGTATCATACACAGCAATCTATATAGAAATTCAACTAGCAACTCAATAAGCAATTATGTATTAAAAGAATACAAATAATAAATGTAATAAAAATTTAAAAATAAAAGATAAACTTAAAATCAACTAATGCACATAAGTGTATGTAAAGGTAATCTAAAAAAGTGAGCGTCTGTAACAAAAGTTTAAGGGGGACTTTATCATTTAGTCCTGAACCATAATCAGCCCTTAACCTAGCTATCCACCTGCTCTCTCAGCTTTCAGTAGCATTCCTAATATCACCCAGATACTTACTAGCTGCTACCTGTGCTACAACTTGAAACTTAAAGCAAGGTCTGTGTGAGGTGAGCTTCACATGTTTAGAAAGAGCACTGCAGTCACTGCCATGATATGTCTTAAGTGCTCTACTATACATTCCTTCAACTGTCTGTCTTGCCTACATAAAACTTTGTGCAGGCAGTGCAGTATGCTAAATAAACCACATGAGAAGTAAAAGTAGCTTGAACATCAAACACATACGGTTTACCCAAATCTGGATGTATAAACATACCAGCAGTGTCAATATAACTTCAGCACTTACAAGTTTGACATGTTCTAGTTCCTGTATAAGTGGAAACCATTTTATTCCTAGTAGTTTTACCATCAATCAATAAACTGTTTTGGATAACAGAGCATCTGTCTTAAAGATAAAGTTAGGTTGTTCGCCCACTATCTTTTTAAGATCATTATTCATTGTTATGATGGGCCAATGCTTCCTTATAATGTCCAAGACTTACCCTGTAGTGCAAGAATAAGAATAAGTCATTGGTACCCTGCATTTACCATCACTCAGTCTCTTGGGGTGAATAGAAGATGGATTTGAAGAAAAGAAGAGCCTGCCTCTGCCTTCTCTAACGTCAGAGACTTTATTCAATACTTGTTGTACATTACACCTCTTGCAGCCTCTATTAACAATCTTATGGCTGAAATGAAAGACCTGGAGAATAAAACTACCTTCACTGACATTCACCCTTGAGACTAAGTCCTTGCCCTTGTACTATGTTATCAAATACATAGTTAGGGTGCATGCTTGTTTTGTGCACAAAGTTGTTCTTGTAACAAGGTTTCCTGTATAGTGAAGTATCTATCTGTCTACTTCCTGAAACGATAAGTACATCCAAGTAGCTAATTTCTACCTTGGAATACTCAGCTGTAAATCTCAGAAATGTAGTACTAGTGTTAATCTCTTCTATAAACTTAACCAACTCATATCGTGTACCCTTCCAAATCAAAAATAAATCATCCACAAAACATCTGTAAAATAAAATGTGTTCTACATCTGTATCAACCAATATGTGCTTAAGTTTCCAAATGAGCATGAGGAAGAGATGACATAGCAATGGGCACATCATGTGCCAACAGCTACGCCAATCTCATCATGCTCATTTGGGAACTTAAGCACATATTGGTCGATACATACGCAGAACACATTTTATTTTAAAGACGTTTTGTGGATGATTTATTTTTGAGATTTAGTGATGGTAAATGCAGGGTACCGGTGACTTATTCTTACACTTCAGGGTATATCTCCTCCTATCACCCAAAACTACGACCTGTGAGCGATTCACTTATATAGCCAAACTGGAAGCAAAGCTCCCTTCACCGAAGACTGGACTAGACAGTCAAGAGGACAAGGTAAACACATGCACCACACTCATCACATAGTCCCTCAAAACCTACACCACCAAAACACACACACACAGAAGCACAAAACACATGCCTACATTCGTGGAGGCTCTCAATAAAAATCTGCCCAAACAGCAGAGACCTCCAAAGCAGAAATGCAACTAACCTCCACCCCCCAACACAAACCAAATGAGACACAGCCCACATACTCAGTGTGCCACTCAACTACAGCCCATAAGACATAACGTACCCAACACTCTAGTCATAGGTGACTCTATAGTCAGGCACACTGATGTTCCACTCACCAGGCTAAACAAGGAGAAAGTTACTGTCATCTGTCTGTCGGGTGCCACATAACGCACGCACTCAGGTCACTCCACAAGTACAAATATATGACTGTCATTGTCCATGTTGGCGTGAATGACCTGAGATGTACCTCCCTGGACTACATGAAAGAGAGACATGGAGGAGCTCTCCAATCTTGTAGCCCAGCCAGGTATGACCCTAGCCCAGAGTAGCAGCCAGCCATCACCCAGAATGATACCACAGTACAAGGACAAAATGATTGACTTCAACGATTGGCTAAGCTTCTGGTGTCATTCTAAGGGAATCCAGTATCCGACTGCCTGGGATGACACGATTGACAGACCACGATGCTTTGCCAAAGATGGCCTGCACCTGTCGCCCTTGGGATTCCAGATACTGGCAAAGGCTCTTGCCACCCCTATAGTGCCTTTTTTAGGTAAGGTCCAAATGACAAATTCACCACCATAACAGGTAGAAGCAAGCAAAATCTGAGGGTAATTCTACTCAATGCTAGAAGTCTAAACCCCAAAATGCACTCACTCGAGGTACTCCTTAAAATGGAGAACATCGACATCTGTGCAGTGACAGAGACCTGGTTCAAAGCTCCAGAGAGCACCCCTGCATTACCAGGCTATAATTCATACCACATCTTTCGGCCAACCTAACCCGGACCGAAACACTAAAGGTGGAGGCGTGTCCATATTCATTAAGGATATCCACACCACCAAGCTAGTTGCTCAGCATAACGCATCCAAGATTATCCAAGTTCAACTAACTCTGGGCAAGACCGCAATCCAGATTGTAGCTTGCTACAGACCCCCCCCCACCATGCCCCAGGATTCCCACTCCTCTTTTCTTGATACACTGGAAAATATTAGGGTACAACCCAACACCCTAATAATGGGAGATTTCAACTACCCCACCATTAACTGGGAAAACTACTCATGTACCAACTCTCTTGCTCAACGTTTTCTAGAATTTATCAATTCCAACACCTTGGATCAACTTATCCACACCCCCACCAGGGGCAGCAATATCCTAGACCTGGTCATCACCAACATGGGAGACCGGTGTTCCACACCAGAGGTCAATTCCTTGTTGGTCAAATCCGACCACAAGCTAATCACCCAAGACACCGACATCCCGCCCCCACCGCCAATAAAGAAAACAACTGTAAAAAATTCAAACAAAGCCAAGTTTGCAATGACAAACTTCACGACACCCATGCAGATGGATAATAGAGGTATGACTGCTGAATCCTACACAAATGCACTTTATAAGCACTTACACGAGTGCATGGATCGTGCTATCCCTAACAGAACCAAGATGCTATCCTCCAAAATAAGGAAGCCAATCTGGTGGTCTTCTGCCATAAACTCTACAACAGAAGAAAACCTGTTGCAAGAGAGAGTAAAATCCCATGATTGGAGGAACTCCCTGATCAGCCTCAGTAAGAAGCTGAGATGCCTCAAAATCCTCCAAAGCTAGTTATGAAAACAAAATTGCCACCGATTCTAAAGACAACCACAAAGTATTCTATAGCTATGTCAAGAATCTCAATGGCAACACTCAGATCTGCTCTGAGTTACACCACAAAGGCACTAAATATACAGAACCAACTGATATTGCCAACATCCTGGCAGATAGGTGCAGTGCTAACTTTGCCCCCCCCCCTCACCCCCTAAAAGGCCCATTTCTATACCGAAGAATGCAAAGTTCCTGTAATCACGGCTGCACATGTAAAAACCTCACAATCCAAAGCCAAGAACACAGCATCCATGGGACCTGACAACATCCCAGGCTGCCTTCTACACAACTACAAAATGAACTGGCACCCCACCTAAGTACCATGTTCAGTCATAGCCTCACCTCAGGCTTTGTGCCCATTAGCACACCGCTATGGTTATCCCACTCCATGAAGGGGGAGCCACGACAGACCCGGGGAACTACCGCCCCATTAGCCTGGTCTGCAAGGCCATGGAACTCATAAACAAAGACATTGGAGATCTCCAAACTCTGGACCCCACACAGTTCGGGTTTGTAAAAGGCAGATAATGTCTACTAAACCTGATGACTTCTTTGAAGCGGTCACCAAAGCCATAGAGGAGGGTAAGGTGGTTCACACAGCCTATCTAGATCTCGCCAAGGCATTCAACACCATCCCCCACTCAGGATTTACAGATAACTCACTAGGTATAAATCCCTATGTCACAAGATGGGTTGCCAACTGGCTTACTGACAGAATCCACAGTGTGAAAGTAGCAGACTCCAAATCAGACTTCAGAGCAGTGACAAGCGGAGTAGAACAGGGTTCAGTCCTGGATCCTCTCCTGTTTGGTATCTACTTCTCTGAAGTACATGCTAACACAGAAGGTCTTTGGCTAATATAGTTCACAGATGACTGCAAACTAGGAGCCATAAATCAAAACTCCTAACGATGTGGACATCCAACAAAAGGGCCTCACTGAGACAGATGCCTGGTGTCAAAGCCATGGCCTCAAGCTCAATGCCAAAAAGTGCACGGTCATCCCCTTTGGTAAAAAGCTCTATACCCATGAACTACCACATAGGCAGTGTCAACAGTGAAAGTGTGCTAAGAGACCTTGGGACACAGGTGGACAGTGGTCTCTCCTTTGATAATCACATCACCACAGTGGTCAGGAAATCCTGTGCATCACAAAAGGTTTCTCATACAAAAAAAAGGAGGTCATTGTTCTCCTCTACTCATCACTCAGACCCATTATAGGAGTACAACGCCCCTTTTGGTATGTACCTCATAAGATATCTACAACAACTGGAAAGGCTGCAGAAATACTTCACAGAGAGGATTACTGGCCTAAAAGAGATGCCCTACGCAGACTGTCTCAAAAAACACCAGCTTTACTCCATCACATATCGCCTACTCAGAGGCGATCTCTGCCCAACATACAAAGCTATGTCAAACCCAGAGCTGTTGGACATGCTCCACTTAAAGAAATCCCAATCCCTCTGAGCTACACGCTCTAGGGACCTAAACCTTGTCACCACAATAAACAGAACATGCTGGAAGGATAGATTCCTGTCCCAGAGACTTCCCATACTCTGGAACAGACTACCCATGTCCAACAGAGCTCCTCATTAGCACTCAAGAAAAATCTTGACAACTGGATGGTAATAGGAAATTCACCCCAGGGATCACTTCTGTAGCTCGGCTTGACAGGGGCACAGGAAAATTATTTTCTTGGGTGGTGAAAGCCAGGGTACCTTTTTGGCT
Organism: Protopterus annectens; assembly: GCF_019279795.1. Lineage (NCBI taxonomy): Eukaryota > Metazoa > Chordata > Ceratodontiformes > Protopteridae > Protopterus > Protopterus annectens. Next base: position 605,834,624 of record NC_056750.1, on the reverse strand, counting down.
AAGGCTTGTATAGGCCCTAGTGCCAATAGCCTAGTACCTACCTATGAACCTATATCTTGGATATTATAAGGAAGCACTGGCTCATTATAACAATGAATAAGGATCTTAAAAAGTTAGTGAGTGAACAACCTAACTTTAGCTTTAAGAAGAAATGGTCTTTAAAACAGATGCTTTGTTATCTAAAACAGTTTATGGATGGTAAAACTACTAGGAATAAAATGGGTTCCACTTATAAAGGAACTAGCCCATGTCATATCTGTACGTGCTGTAGTTATATTGACACTACTGGTATGTTTATACATCCAGATTGGGGTAAACCGTATGCGTGTGATGTTCAAGCTACTTGTACTTCTCATGTGGTTTATTCAGCATGTTGCACTGCCTGCATGAAGTTTTATGAAGGCAAGACAGACAGTTGAAGGAACGTATAGAACACAAGACATATAAATAATGGCATTGAGTGCAGTGCTCTTTCTAAACATGTGAAGCTCACTTCATACACACATTGTTTTAAGTTTCAAGTTATAGCACAGGTAGCAGCTAGTAAAGGCTGTGTGATGTTAGGAATGCTACTGAAAGCTTAGAGAGCAAGTGGATAGCTAGGTTAAGGGATGATTATGATTCAGGACTAAAATGATAAAGTCCCCCTTAAACCTTTGTTACAGACACACTCACTTTTTAGATGAGCTTTACATACACTTATGTGCATTACTTAATTTTAAATTTGTTTAAGTTTATAGAACAGATTAATGCTAGTACTACATTTCTGAGATTTACAGCAGAGTATTCCAAGGTAGAAATTAGCTACTTAGATGTACTTATCAGAGCTTCAAGCAGTGGACAGATAGATACTTCACTATACAGGAAACCTTGTTACAGGAACAACGTTTTACACCAAACAAGCATGCACCCTAAATATGTATTTGATAACATAGTACAAGGGCAAGGACTTTGAGTCTCAAGGGTGAATGTCAGTGAAGATAATTTTATAGCTGAAATGAAAGACCTGGAGAATAAGTTTGTGGATAGGGGCTACAAATGTACAAGCATTGAATAAAGTTTGATGTTATAGAAGGCAGAGACAGGCCCTTTACCTCAAATCTACCTACTACTCACCCCAAGAGACTGAGTGATGGTAAATGCAGAGTACTGGTGACTTATTCTTACACTACAGGGTATTTCTTGGATATTACAAGGAAGCACTGGCCCATTACAACAACAAATAATGATCTTAAAAAATAGTGAGTGAGCAACCTAACTTTATCATCAAGAAGAAACGATCATTGAAACAGATGCTTTGTTATCCAAAACAGTTTATTGATAGTAAAACTACTAGGAATAAAATGGGTTCCACTTAAAGGAACAAGACCATGTCATACCTGGAAGTGCTGAAGTTATATTGACACTACTGGTGTGTTTATACATCCAGATCAGGTTAAACAGTATGCGTTTGATGTTCAAGCTACTTGTACTTCTCATGTGGTTTATTCAGCATACTGCATTGCCTGCAAGGTTTATGTAGGCAAGACAGATGGACAGTTGAAGGAATGTATAGAACACTTAAGACATAAATAACAGCACGGAGTGCAGTGCTCTATCTAAACATGTGAAGCTCACCTCACACACACATTGTTTTAAAGTTTCAAGTTAAAGCATGGGTAGCAGCTAGTAAGAGGTCGGGTGATGTTAAGAATGCTACTGAAAGCTTAAGAGAGCACGTTGATAGGTAGGTTAAGGGCAGATTATGTTTCAGGACTAAATGATAAAGTCCCCCCTTAAACCTTTGTTACAGACACGCTCACTTTTTAGATGAGCTTTACATACATTTATATGCATTAGTTGATTTTAAGTTTACTTTTTATTTTTAATTTTTTTTTACATTTATTGTTTGTATTCTTTTAATACATAATTTCTTAATTGGTTGAAATGCTAGTTGAATTTCTGTATAAATTGCTGTGTGCGTGTGTGACTGCATTTTTACACTGACATCTGAAGAAGCAGCAAGAGCTGTGAAAGCGCTTATGTTGTTTTAAAATAAAAGGATTGTTCATTTTATGCCGAGAGCCTGGTGTCATCTCATCATTCTACTTTTTTGGACTGTTAATTTCTTGCTTAGTTTGTGACTGTACCAGAGATCTACAACTCCAAATATATTGACAAGCATTACATAGTCTACACCAAAATGTCCCACCATCTATTGGATACATCAAAAGGTGTCTGTTCAAAATTCTTATAACTGTCACTTCAGAGACAAGTTATTTCTAAATGAGAACAGGGGTTTATCATCTAAAACTCTCCTGAGATCAGATTTAACCAATAAAAGTGGCCAATATTTCTTAATAGCCTCACAAATAATGTTAATATTACTTAAGGAAAAGCCTACTCTTATTACAACATTTACTCTTCTGTCTAGGTACCATAGATACTTCTTCAGCAGAGTCTGAAAAATATGGTCTTCCCACCGTATCTTAAACAGACCATGCCTCTGCTAGACTTTTGTCTACATCACTTACAGTATACCCCCATTCTAAGAAATCCTTCTTCATATTACTCAAAGATACTTGCAACTCCACATAGTTATTGTGGATTCACATGTCTCTTAAAAACTGTCCCTTAAGGACATTCATAGTCACATGACCAGGGTGTATACTGGCTTTATGCAATAAAACATTATTTCTGCATTGTTTTCTATAAATACCTGTGCTGAATCCTTTGTCTTCATCAATTTTAATACACACATCTAAAAATTCTACAGATTTATCAGAAACAGGATGGCTGAACTTCAGAAACTTAGTGGTACTGTGAAGGTAATTAACAAAAAAAAAAGTCAAGTCATCTAAACTGCCAGTCCATACAAAAAACACATCATCCGCAAATCTCCTGTAAAAAGTGAAATACTGTGTATAAGGGTTACTGCTGAAAACATGAACTTGCTCCCAGTGGGCTAAAACAAGCTTAGCATAGCTATTAGCACAAGCTGTGCCCATAGCTACATCAACTCTTTGGAGAAAAAATTAATTGTGAAATATAAAAACATTGATTTGATTTTAGAAAACAATCAAAATGCAAATCAAATCTTCCCAACTATGAAATCACTGTTTTGACTTAAATATACCTTCACATTCTCTACACCTAAATTATTAGGAATAACAGTAAACAAAGACCACATCAAATGTATCACTAAATACACATCATTATCCCTGGGATATGATAAATACCATTGGTAGAAATCATTCAAAAAATTCTTAGCATCTTTAAGCGCTGTCAATATTACCCAACACTTTCCTTAATTTTTTTTCAACAAAAATCGAAAGTGGCTCTGTAACCCATCCCTTGCTGGACACAGCTGGATGCATGGGCGGTCTATGGACATCTTTGTGGACCTAAGGAAGTCCATATAAAATCGGGGTCACAGGATGTTCCACTGTAAAATATTCAAACAATTCTTGTTCAATAGAGCTATCAGCAAATCATATACTAAAAAATGTACTCCATCTATAACACTTGTAACAAAACCCTTGTTAATTTGCAAATACATGACATTGTCAGACAACATTTCAAACATGCTGTTTAAATAATAAAATTCCTTGTCCAGCACAACCACTCTCCCTGCTTTATCACATGGACTTATGACTAGGTGGGGAGCTGAATGTAGCTCATACAAAGCTTTTCTTTGCTCTGAAGTCAAATTATAATAAGAATGTTTGTATCAAACAGTTAAACGCTCTTGAATCTCATTCTCACACAACCCTATAAAAGCCTCCAATTGACGATGTATCACAGGATTAAAAGTACAAACACTTCAAACAGCTAAGTCAGGTAATCAGACAAAGGCCGTAACACCATCAAACAGTAAAATGTAAAAGAAAAACTGGAGCTCTGGACACCACAGCTTACAACTTTAATAAGTTTCAGTAAAAAAATAAAAGTAAGCGCTTATGCAGAAAACAAACCCGAAAACTGGGGATGGTAACTCGCAACATGCTACAAAATCAAGTGGGTTAGTTTCTAATATTTCTTCCTTTGAACAGACTGATGCACAGATTTTGGTTTTGAACAAAGGCTTGAATTTTATCAGTAGTAGGGCTTCTGACTTGACTGATATACTGGTAGACTTGATATTGTTTGCAGAGAATGTCTCCCTTTCCTTACTGTATCCACAATTGGAAGATGGTGACTTGACATTTTTAGGAAACCCAGTATTTTTAATCCTGTGATACATCCTCAATTGGAGGCTTTTATAGGGGTGTGTGAGAATGAGATTTCAAGAGCCTTTAACAGTTGGATACAAACATTCTTATAATTTTGACTTCAGAGCAACAAAAAGCTTTGTATGAGCTACGTTCAGCCAACTACCTTGTCATACATCTGTGTGATGGAGGGGGAGTGTTTGAGAGAGACAAGGAATTTACAGCACATTTGAAATGTCCGACAATCTCACATATTTGCAAATTAACAAGGGTTTTGTTTACAAGTATTATACAGTAGAGAGAGTACATTTTTAGTATATGATTTGTTGACAGACGGCTGTATTGAACAAGAACTGTTTGAATATTTTGCAGTGGAACATCCTGTGACCACGACTTTATATGGACTCCATAAGGTCCATAAAGATGTCCATAAACCACCCATGCATCCATAAACCACCCATGCATCCAACTGTGTCCAGCAGGGGATGGGTTACAGAGCCACTTTCGATTTTTGTTGAAATAATTTTAAGGAAAGTGTTGGGCAATATTGACAGCGCTTAAAGATACTAAGAATTTTTTGAATGATTTCTACCAATGGTATCGATCATATCCCAGGGATAATGATGTGTATTTAGTGACACTTGATGTGATGCCTTTTTTCACTGTTATTCCAAATGATTTAGGTGTAGAGAAAGTGAGGCTATATTTAAGTAAGAACACTGATTTCACAGTTGGGAAGATAAATTTGATTTGTATTTTACCAAAAACAGCAAATGAACTCCACCGGAAGAGCAGCGTTCCAAATATAAAGTCAAATAATAGAAAATCAAAACGGAACAGTCTGATGAAGCCCTGATTGGGTGAAAGCGCTCACTGATTAAAGGACGTTCCTGTTTCGTTTTGAGTCGGAGGATTATTTGGCTCGTTCATTTACAGTGGTTCCTGACTTGTTTTCTTTGAGCTGGTGGTACATTTGGTGTGCTTAGTTGCAAGCTATAGCGTTCCGTCTTGATTTGTATTTTGACTGATTTGATTTTAAAAAACAATGTTTTTATATTTCAAATGAATTTTTTCTCCAAAAAGAGTTGACATAGTTATGAGCATGGCTTGTGCCAATAGCTATGCCAACCTTATTTTAGCCCACTGGGAGCAAGTTCATGTTTTCAGCAATAACCCTTATACACAGTAGTTCACTTTTTACAGGAGATTTGTGGACGATGTGCTTTTTGTATGGATTGACAGTTTAGATGACTACTTGTTTTTTAAAATAACCTTCATGGTACCACTACGTTTCTGAAGTTCAGTCATCATATTTCTGATAATGTACAGAATTTTTAGATGCGTGCATTACAACTGATGAAGGAAAAAGATTAAACACAGGGATTCATAAAAAACAAGCAGAAAGAATACTTTATTACATAAAACCAGTATGCGCCCTGGTCATGTGACTAGGAATGACCTTAAGCAACAGTTTTTAAGAGCCACATGAATCCACAAAGACAATGAGGAGTTGCAAGTTATTCTGAATAATATAAATAATGATTTCTTAGAACAGGGGTATACTTTAAGTGATGTAGACAAAAGTCTATCAGAGGCATGGTCTGTTTGAGATATGGTGGGGAGACCGTAGTTTTCAAACTCAGCTGAAGTAGCAACTGTGGTACCTAAACAGACGAATAAATGTTGCAATAGCAATAGGCTTCTCCTTACTTACTCAAGTAATAATATTACTTGAGGCTATTAAGAAATATTGGCCAACTTTATTGGTTAATTCAGATCTCAGGAGAGTTCTAGATGATAAACCCCTGTTCTCATTTAGAAATAACTTTGCTGAAGCAACAGTTATAAGAATTTTGAATAGACTCCTTTTGATGTATTAGATATATGGTGGGACATTTCGGTGTAGACTATGTAAGGCTTGTCAATATATTTAGAGTTGTACCTCTCTGGTGCACTCACAAACTAAGCAAGAAATTAGTTTTGATTTTTATGCCAATTGTAAGACCAAGAATGTAATATATTACGGTAAATGCACAATGTGTGAAGCTTTCTATATCGGCAAGACCAAGACAAGGTTTAAAGAAAGGATTCTTGAACACGTGGGGGATATACATAATCAGAAGAGTGCAAGTGCATTAGCTCAACATGTTAGAGAACGGGAGCAGGCACAGTTTTAAGTTTCTTGTATTAGAATTAGTATCTGAAAATTTGAGGGGTGGAGACCAAGAATATCACTGAAAAGAAAGAAATGAAATGGATACTTCTTTTGAAAGGAAACATATTTCCAGGGCTGAATGAACATGTCTTTGAAGCCAGTTCTCAAGTCTCGGCCCCTTAAATATTAATATTTAAATGTCAGAGAGGCGTGTACCTTTTTCAAGATACTACTGGTTCTGATAAGGTTTTCCATGTCACTGTTTTAATATTCATGTTTTTAAAGGGGTGTAATCCCACAGTTGGAAAGATAAATTTGATTTGTATTTTGATTGTTTTCAAATTTAGCAATTAATGTTTTCTCCAAAGAGTTGGTGTAGCTATGGGCACAGCTTGTGCCAATAGCTATGCCAAACTTGTTTTAGCCCACTGACAGTAAGTTCATGTTTTCAACAATAACCCTTGTACACAGTATTTCACTTTTTACAGGACATTTGTGGATGATGTGTTTTTTTTGTATGGACTGGCAGTTTAGATGACTTGATTTGTTTTTTAAATTACCTTCACAGTACAGCATATCTTTGCTGGCCAGTTTCTTGCTCCAGTGGGCTGTGTTTTCAGATTGGAAGATTGTCTTTTTGAATTTTACATACGAGTAGTTTCTGTAACTTTTTATATGGTCTGAAAAAGTAGGTTTGTTTTCCACGAAAGAGCTTCCCTTTTTTTTTTTACTTAAGTTTATTAAAGTTTTAAGCCATGGTTACCGGAGCTCCAGTAGATGATTCCACTCTCATTTGCACATCTGACAACATGGTCCACTTCAAAAAAGTTACTGTAACAGCCACTGAAACACGGCTCCATAACTCAACCTATGCTCAACCCCAAAAATACCAAAACTACTACTATTTTCCTTCCCAAATCCCTCTGTCATGAAAAACAAAATTCAAAGTCCTCTCTCATGAAAAATAAAACCACTGAAGTCACTTCTCATAGAAAACTATTAGGAGTGATAAGGGAGAAGCTTACATTCAACCTGCATATATATAATTGCATAAGAAAACTCAAAAACTAGGGATGCTTTAGAGAGCCAAAAACACTCACCAATGCAACTAAAACTACATTTGCCACTACTTATCTCCTCCCCACTCATCTTTATGGTGCTGTCATCCTTATTAACCTCCAGGCTTCACAAAAATTAAAACAAGAACAATGCTATAACAAAGTTGCTAAATTTGCAGCACAAACTTGGCATGTGACATCAAGTGGGTTAGGTCTTCATGGCTAACTTGCCACCACTTAAAATCTGTAATGTGGATTGCAGAAATTGGGTTTTGTGATTAGCAAACGGTTTCACGAGTTTCATTAGGCATTACAATAAACAACAATTAGAAAGGTGTCAAATGAGGTGAACTGGAAATATTCCAAAACTACCCTTAGGTATGTATGTGGTTTAAATGAGGGTATACATGTTCCTCCTGGAATGAGCTGCCTTCATGCTACACCTACTGCTTGCTGGAACAAAACAGTATCCATGACTGCCTTCACGCCTGTCCCACTGATTGGAGGGATAGTGTCAGACTCCCCCATGACCCTGATGAGAATAAGAGAGACATAAGCAAATTAATGAAACAATAACGAGAAGATGCAGGCAAACTTATTTTACCTCTGTTTAAACAGTGCAGAATGAATTGCCCACATCAGGTGTCAGAGTTGGACATTTCAGCATGAAATGACACCCGGCATTTCTGGTGCACTTTTCTTCCTTGTACCAAAACAAAGTGCTGGTTATACAATGAAGCCATTTAAAAACTGTACTTTAGCAGTACACCAAGCTGGTCATAGGTAATTTATACATTACCTACAGAGACTTCTAAATCTGATTACCCAGGCTGCACCCTCAGGACCAGACAATAACCCCCCCCCCCCCCCCATTTTAGGCAAAATATGAATTACCTGCTCCCTTACAGCATATTGCAAAGTTATACAGTACAGAAAACAGTGCAACAATTAATCACTGCAGCTGAATAAATACACTCCCTCACAAACTATGGAAGAGGAATAAAGTTGGACTGCCTGTTGCAACTTACTGGCAGCTACAGTAGCATAGGTTGACGTTGCCACCACTGACTAATGTAATAGTGGTATTAAAAATAAATACATTAGAAAATGTCAGAACCATATGGATTATTTAATATGCTGCAAGGCAAACTAGGCTGATACATGGAAAGAATGTAATTTCAGCAAAGGACATTTAAAGTACACTATTACAATGTTAAATAAAACCCATAAATATAGGTTATGGCCCTAAATTCAACAACATATCAATATATCTACAGCCCTCATCTTACAGATTCAACACAGGAAGTAATACAATCAATATGCAAGCCCAGTACAGATGAGTCACCTCTAAATTTCAATTCACATTTCAGGTTTATGCAACTCTATCCAGAGAAGGGCATGTTCCACCAGGTGCATGCCTTTTGTACATGGCCTGCATCACAACAGTTTTCAGATAACACTGAAGTCAGGATAAGGAGTTTCCTGCACTTACAATGCAAAGAGCTACACGACAGGCAGAAACAAGATAGCAGATCATCATTTTTTTTAAAATGATGAAAGCAGAAATATTAAATCAGAAAAAAAGGCACAAAGCAGCAGCACCTTCTGAAAAACAACATGCAAATCAAGTATTTCTTGAACGTTGCATTATAAAATAAAACTACTTGATGGCAGCTGTACATCATATTTGTCTCTCTAAAACATGGAGATATAATCTGTTTTACTAGATAAAGCATGACAATGTGAACTGGTGTTAATAATGGCTGATCTGAATGCACTTAATATGAGACAAAGAACAGGATTCAAGGACTGCCTGGATCTACATGGGTGGGGCAACAGGAACACGGGGAGTAGAGACCATCCTAGACATCTGTCTTGCAAATGGCTTGATGGTGGCCAACACGTGGTACAGCAAAAGTGACAGGCACAAGATCACATACAAGGGAGTCCAACATGAAACTCGGGTAAACTTCCTTCAAGTAAGGAAACAGCACTGGGGTAGAATCACTGATTGCAAAGTCAGCCCAGTGAAACAGTAGGCCCACAGCATAAGCTGGTGCTTGTCACAAGTCAGCTGCAATCAGTGGTCAGTGAAGGCTCTAAGGTATACAGAGACTAGGATGAAAACCTAGAAGTTGACTTGACAGAAAAGGAACAGCAAATGGGCATCTCAAAACACCACATGTAAGGGCTGCAGGACAAATACGTAGCCAAGCAAGATACACAAGGAAAACTTGTGGTGGAAGTCATCAAAAGGATGGCTGAAGGAAAAAGTGGCAACAGAAAAGATGGACCAGACTAAGAAGAAATACTGGTTGGCTATCAAATAGGCTAAAAAAAATAAATGCAATAGCAAAGAAGGTGACATCAGAGGCACTCTATCAGCTTATGGGAAGTGACTCAGGAGATGGCACAAAAACTCTCAGGTTGCAAGGCAAAGAAAGAGAAAAGGTTAGTCAGACACCTTTCATAAGTGATGTCAGCAACAACCTGCTCACCAGTTCACAGGATATCAAAGTTAGTAGGAAGGAGTACTTCCAACAGCTTCTGAATGAATAAAAACCTCACAGAAATTGTACTGCCCCAGACACAGCCTACGATGAAAGAAGAGGAGGAACCCACCATAGAAGAGGTAAGAACAGCACTGAGGAAAACACATCACTAAAAGCAATAGGCTCAGATTAGGTCACAATAGTTGAGATCAAAATTGCTGGGTGAGAAAATGGAAATAATCACTTCTGAGGGTACTCACAGCAACATTAGAATGGCATATCCCCAATGACTGGAGGATTAGCATACTAGCACCAGTGTACAAGAACAAAAGGGACATTTGCAACTGTGAGCAGTACAGAAGTATCAAACTCCTTTCACCCTGCAAGACAGTGCTAGACAAGATGACGGATAAAAACACAATAATAGTAGAAATTAAGATGGGAGATGAGCAGTTCGGATTCAGGTCAGGATGTAGCACAACCAACCCAATGTTTGCAGTTAGACAGACAGTTGAGAAGAAGCTAGACAAGAGGCATTCCTAGACTCAGAGAAAGCATAGGACAAGGTCTCAAGAAAGCTGATTTGGGCAGTCCTGTAGTGGTATGAAGTCCTAGAAACATTGGCAGAATTAGTGCAGGCTACTACAAGGACCAATAACTCAAGTATTAATATCATATCAACTCACAGAAGGGTTCCCAGTGAGACTAGGTGTGCATTAGGGTTTACCTCTGAGCCCATGTTGTTCATACTGGCAATGGACTACATCCGCAAATAGGTCAGAGGGAACAGATCAACAAAGTTGCTGCATGCAAATGATTTGGCATTACAAGCAGACCGATTAAGAACTTCCAGAAGACAGGGAAATGGAAGGCAAAACTGAAACCACAATGGATGAAACTGAGTACAGGTAAGACAGTTGTAATGACAGCAAATAGGGGGAAATGAAAGAAGCTGAAAACTGAGACAGAAAGGAATAGTGGAGCAGGTTAACAGATTCAAGTATCTTGGAGGGCTGGTTGAGAAGAAGGGAAGTCTGAATATGTGGTCAAAGCTACAATCAGACTGGCTGTAGCCAACTAGCACAGTGTGTCAGGGGTAGTGTATGACAGAAAAATGCCAAAGAAGTTGAAAAGTAAGGTATACAAAACAGAGATGCAACCAACACCACTGTATGATACAGAATCTGGGTAGTACAGGCAGAGAAGTTGAGGAAGCTATAAGTGATGGAGATTAAGTGCCCGAGACAGGTGGTAGGATGGACACAAAGAAATGAGGATATCACTGTAGTGGTGGTGGTGCTGCGGTAGCGTTGTCGCAGTAAGACGCTGTCCAGTTCGATTCTCAGAGCGTCTTCTGCGTGGAGACATGCGTGAATGGGCGTACCTTCGTTGAAGATTGTGTGTCAGGCCTGGCAAGCCGGTACGTAAAAATCAACTGCCAATCATTAGCAGACCAGAGTTCTGCTGTGGCGACCCCTAACCGGGAAAAGCCGAAAGACACACACACACACTGTAGCAGTCAAAGTAGCTCCAATTGCAGAGAAAGTCAAACAGAACAGATTATGGTTGTTCAGGCATATGTGCAGGAAAGCAGAACACAATCTGGTGAAGATTATTTGGGACAGACAGGAAGAAGGCAAGACGAAATGAGGGCATCCAACAAAGAGATGGATGGATTGTGTAACAGAAAACCTGCAACAGTCATGCCTGACTGATGAAGAAGGTAGGACAGTGGCACTGAATTGAGAGAGAAGGAGACAGTTGACAACACTGCAGACCCATGTAGAAAATAGGAAAAGGGGGCTTAACAGGGATGATGATGACGTAGACTGTTCTAGCATGGTAAAGATTAGGTGTCCACAACCAAATACAGAAGTACTCAAAGAATTTAGTAGAATCACAGGGACACCATAATAAGGAGGCAGTGAAATGAGAAGGAAACCGATTTATTTATTTGATATTGCTTTACCGGAAAAATCTGACTGGTCCAGAAAGTGCCCATTTTCAGCAGAGGCCCAGGGGAAAAAAAAGCTCCACAATCATAGTCTTTCAAAAATCAAGTACAGACATTTTAAATCACAAATCAAGTACAGACATTTTAAATCACAAATCAAGTACAGACATTTTAAATCACAAATCAAGTACAGACATTTTAAATCACAAAGCATCATGTTACACTACAAATCATACAAGTGAAAAAAAAACAGAGAATAAAACATTGAACATATGTTTCATAGTAAAGTGCAATGAAAAAACAACAACATGAGTCAGAGAAAATATGTGATTAAAAACTTGAGTCATTATTTGTTAAATGGAGCAGTATATGATAAATGAGACCCAAGATAATTACAATACATTTTAAAGAAATAAGACATTACATCATTAGAGACAGGGAGAACTGAGAGATGGTGTTCATATTGTGGTTATAGAAGGAAGAAGGATGGAGAGAAGGCGATTCAGTTAGTAGGGAAGAAAGAGGTAGAGGTCTGCAGAGATGAAGTGGATAAGATACGTTAGTAGGAAAAACAAAAGAAAGGCGTGGAAAGGATCGTGAAACTGTGATTTAGGTCAAAGGGGGTGAAAGTAGTGTAGTGAGCAAGTTCAGAAAGGACTGGCACAGGAGCAGGTCCAAGATTTCGTAAGGTATTCTTTTAAGAAGCATTTATTTAAAGGTAGGTAAATTAGAAATAGTTCTGGTGGTTAGAGGTAAGGAGTTCCATATTTTTTTTGCTACTGAGTACGAGTATAGGCTTTGTCCATAGCATTTATTCAGTTTATTTACAGTGAGAAGTTGTGTGTCTTCTAATCTGAGAGCTCTTTTAGGGACGTGCATGTTAAAGGGATAAGAACTGGGCAGGCTAATGGTTTGTGGATGATTTTATGTATTGTTATAATCTGAATTTAGAAGGAGGGGGAGTTCCAGCCAGCTAAGGGTATGCAGATCTTTACAGTGATGGGTGAAGGAGAATGAATTGGTAGCAAACCTGGCAATTTTGGTGTAGCACCTTTCAAGTTTGTTTTTTCTGCAGGTTTGAAAACTGGTTAAAATTGGTGGTCCATATAGTAGGGAGGATAGAAGGTAAGTTATGGCTAGAGTAATGTGCTCAGAAAATGTTTGTTTCTGTAAGGAATGCCTAATTTTGGTGGGTATTCTTGATATTGCTTTGATGTGGAGCCCAAATTTAAGATTATTACATTATTAATAATTAAATTACCATGAAATTATAAGAGTATTATAGTTCAAAACAAAAGTGGTTGAATGTTGCAGTAAAACTGAAAAAATAGGTAATTTCCAAAAGAGATCTACTACAAACACTTGTTTCATAAAAACCTCACTTCACCAGTGCTGGATTATGGGCCTCAGGGGCCTGGAGCTGAAAACTAGATGCCTATTTATTAGGTGTGACAATATCACAAAGTTTCAGACTAAATCGAGAATAGATACAGTTTCAGGCATGTGGGCCTGGAGCTACTGTTTCACCAGCTCATTTGTAAATCTGGCCCTGAACATCACACTAGTCCAGTCACAAAATGCTCATACAGAACAACTGAAGTACACACACACTTGTAATGCACATACTTAATCTGTTGAATTACAAGCAACTGTGGCAAAAAACAAAACTAACATTTATCAAAAATGATAGCTCCATACTCCCCCAACATGCACACACACCTGCCTTATTTTACAATTCTCACTCAGAGGTCACCATGCCCTAGAGGGAGCACAAAGGGTGCTAGCAACTTAATATTTTTCTGAATTTTTTTCCTGAGGTGCACCAACCTTTTACCAGCCAAAGTGTGCTAAAATGTAAACAAGGAAAAACTCATTCTTCAGAAGAATCAAGAAAATATAGAAGCATGACAGCTTGAACAACTTGTCACTCAAGCTTAGGTGTTGGTAGCAGCTGTCTGTAAGGCTTCCAAATGTTAGTAAAGGATTTTAGATGTACATCTAACTAAAATACCATTGAAACAACATTTTAAAAAAAAGCCACCACCACCACTACACTTTCTCATTGCACAATACATTTTCCTGCTTCCTAAGTTATCCCTATATTGCCATATATAAAATCCATGACAGTGTCCCTTCTTATTTACAGTATTTGTATGCATCATCCTCCTCAACATGATGGCTTTGGAATAAATTTTACAGTAGTCGTTCTTATGTCAACTTGCTTCTCATATTTAATATTTTTAAGCAGGAAAAGGCTATATAGCAAGACGTTTGCCGACCTTAACTCTCTCCCTTCTACTAAGATCATAAGCTACTTAAGTCTGAGGATTCACAGTTCTTTTATTGTGTAGTATCATTTAATCTGCTTTCGCTCCCTCCACAGTGGCCATAAATCTACAGAGCTGTTGAGGATTAACAGCTCTTTTACTATGCTCTATCATTAAAAGCTGCTTTCTTAGAGCCATAACAATACAGAGTCTTTACAACTTGACTGTTTTTCCTGTGTAGTCTTACAGTGAAAAAAACGGATACTAATGACAGAAACAGAGACTGAATGAATGGGAATGCCTGCATTTTCTAAAATAATAATTTGAGCATTTCACATCTGAGGAAAAGAGAACAACTCAAACAAGTATGAAAGAGTATCGCTGGGAAAAAGTTTCAGACAGTGTCCAGTATCTAGAGATTTTCTGAGTAAACAGCAATTACAAGTATTGCTATTCTAAGCATATGTAAATATATTTGAATGAAAAGTCCTAACCAAAAAGATAAATATGTATAGCTGCTCTTTCAGGTCATTTTGGGATACAAAACAATAAATTGTCAAAGTATTTATTGTGTTAGACAACATTATTGCACATCAAAATAAGAGAAAAACGTTTTCTGATCAAGGCTGGTAAGCAGATACATTTTCCACAATCCCTATTGGGGCATTCAGTGTTTGGGTATCAGAAACTGCACCTAGGAGTTTTTTTTTTTTCTTGCACAGCTTCAGAAGGGATGGTGACAGTAACCATATCTCTTAGGTGTGCCTAAATCAGAAGGACTGTTCATAATTTTGTGTACACCTCATATTTCCTCAGTGAAAGAGTTTCATACATTCAATGTTAACATTTTGGCAATATTTTACTTGAGGGCCTCACCATTTTGTTTTGTGCAGAAGTGCGCATGTCGCGAATTGAGTGACAACCTGGTCTGCATATGTAATTAGCCTTCAAGCAATCGCACGTGCATACATGATGTAAGAATATTAACATTTCTCCATGGAATCTTGGCTTTAGGCTAAAGAAAAACTGTCTGTTTCTACTTTTCTGCCATGTCACTCAATAGTGCAAATAATCCTTTCCTGTTAATAACCACTTCAGCAAAATATTTAGGAACTTATGGCTTAGCCAGCCATTTTCCATATCAAGTGTTACATAAAGATAGTGGTCTTTACTACCGGTCAGTCCTTTCTGCCAAAAAACATACCTTCTGCTACTCTTGGACTATCCATTTAAGGTAATGTAATATGTTATACTTCACATTACACAAATAAGCAGTCAGGAGAAAACAGTTTCTCTAGTATGTTGGAGTGTTACTGTTAGTCTAAGGCAGCTCCTTTTCATCTTACGTCCTGTCTGACAAGGAATACCAGACTGTTAAAAAAAAACTCACCTGCCTTGGCCTGTACCTTCCATTCATATGATTGACTGAACCCACCAGCCAACTCCTTGAAAAAGTATGTTCTCTTATCTACATGAAACTGTCTGTCTTTGCTCTCCATCTCCTGAGCGTGGCCCTTCCTTATCACACTGTTGTTACTTTTAATTGTGATTCTCTCACACTTCTTTTTAGTGCATTGTGTACCTTATAGCATATATATTTTGTTCTCTCTCCCATCTTTTCTTTGAAAAGAAAGGTAACCAAGTCTTTCCCCATATATTATATCCTCTGATCCCTTTACTGTCCTTTCTGCATGCACTATTTCTAGCACTTTAATTGTAATACTGGGAATTACTGATGTTGGTAATGTTTTACTGTTTTATTTATTGTTATATTACATGTCAGTGCGGGGCGGCCACAGTGGTGCAGCGGTTAGCATTGTCACCTCACAGCAAGAGGTTCCCTGGTTCGATCCTCGGCTGGGGTGCCTTGTGTGTGGAGTTTGCATGTCCTCCCTGTGGTTGTGTGGGTTTCTTCCGGGTGCTCAGGTTTCGTCCCACACCCCAAAGACATGCTGTAGGTGGACTGGACACTCTAAATTGGCCCTAGGTGTGAGTGCGTGTGTGCGCCTTCTGTGGAAGGTTGGGCGCCAGGCTGGCAACTCAACACTGTAAAACTCCACTGCCAATCATAAGCGGACATGTGATCCGCTGTGGCGACACCTAACCAGGAAAAGCAGAAAGAAGACATTACGTCAGTGTGCTCGTTTTCTTTTTTTTGACATCCAGTGGTACATTCGGAGGGAATGCATATTCATGAATGACATATCATGGGGTGGGTTTTGACTGGGGCTTACTACTGCGCATCTGGTGAGGACCTCAAGTAAAATATCACCAGCATTTTTAGCCAATATCCACGAAAAATATTACTGAACAATATTAACTCAAAAGTATAAAGTAAGTTTTGGCTATTCTGTGTGTTTCCTAAATTAAACTGATTGTATTTGCCCATTTGTTACACATTAAGAGAGGCAGCATCCCTTGTCTGAAAAATGTTAGTGTACTACCGCCTGTATTTTCCTGAACGCAAACGTCTAGCTCTCAACCTTCCATCTCCAAAATGTGGAACACTCGCCTTCATAATGTGGAACAAATGGGCAAAATGTGGAACACATTCACATACTAATGGCTTACTAACAACTTCAACTAGGAAGGTCATAGGATGGTTAAAATATGCTGGTTTTACTTCTAAAGAAGATCTTTTAATGAATTAATATGATTAATTTCTATTTACCATGGATTTCACTTTAAAAAATTCCAACGCTGACAGACTCTTTCAATGTGGAACTTTGAGGAACTTCGAGGAGCATGAACTTTTTAAGGCCTCAAATGAGGTACGTTCCTCATAATGAGGTACACTTGAGAGCTGAAGCTCACAGCAGCAACCTCTATGCTGCAAACTCAGAACTGCATCTGACACACAACTACATATTTCACACTTGAGGACATAGCAGCCGTTTCCAAAGTAAACTGAGCTACAGACAATAATAACATGTCATGTTCGTGCAGTATGTACATCTCGTACACGCCAACCAAGTTTGCATTGCATTATTAAGTAAATAAAGTGCATTTGTTTACAGATACCCTTACCCGTAAGTAGCACCAGTAACTATTGCTACTTTCCCTTTATGCAGCTCTCTTGAAGCCGCCGTTCTAGTGGTCGTCTGCATACTTATGAACTGGACACAAAACGAGGTGAAAGTTTACTGTAAAAATAC
The DNA here is from genome assembly GCF_019279795.1 of Protopterus annectens. NCBI lineage: Eukaryota > Metazoa > Chordata > Ceratodontiformes > Protopteridae > Protopterus > Protopterus annectens. The sequence continues at coordinate 605,817,353 of NC_056750.1, read as the reverse complement.
AGGACTACAACATTCATTCACACCGAATGAATACTGAACACTTCCAACTGTGAGACAGTACACAACACTATCGCCGATTTCCCCAACTCCATATATAACTGAACTTTGATCCAAATTAAAGCAATTGTTATGCCAGTAAAACACATGATACTGTATCAATAATCTGGTTTGTTAAAAAGGCAACTGTTAGTTACACGTTTCACTACCACGAAATCTCATAAAAATGAAGGGGGCGGGTAACTACTTTCCCATACCCGTTCTTATTTTCAATGCTCCGTACTCAAGCACTAGCATTTGAGATAATGCGATAGCCTTCAAATGCCTCGAGTGATTAAGTAACCAGACGTACTCTACCTGTCGTGTGTATTCTTGCAGTTCCACATTAGCTTTCAACGATTTACCTGTAGAAACTGCTACACTTTTTTTTTTAATATTGGTACTTCAACTTGAGACATTGTTGATAAATTAAGATAAACGTGAATTAACATACATTGTTCGGAAGTAAATGCGACCCCCTAACGGGGAAGCCGAAATACGTTACTTTTGCTATTCGGAAGTAAATAAAATCTGTAACTCTAATTGCCATTGTGTGAATTAACATACATTATTCGGAAGTAAATAAAGTCTGTAACTCTAACTGTTGCCATTATGTATTAAGTGCAATCTACCAACCTTTTGATTGAAAGCGGCCAAGTCATTTTCCCTAGGTAGGTATAGGAGTAACACAGGGCGGTCATGGTGATGCAGCGGTTAGCGTTGTCGCCTCACAGCAAGAGGTTCTCCAGTTTGATCCTCGGCTGTGGTGCCTTCTATGTGGAGTCTGCATGTCCTCCCTGTGGTCGCGTGGGTTTCCTCCGGGTGCTTGTGGATTGGAAACACTAAATTAGCCCAAGGCATAAGTGCATGTGTGTGCCATCTGTGTGTACCTCATTATGAGGAAAGTACCTCATTTGAGGTCTTAAAAAGTTCATGTTCCTTAATGTTCCACATTGAAAGACTCTGTCACACATTCAGTGTTAGGATTTTTTTAAGTGAAATCTATGGTAAATAGAAATGAATCATATTAGTTCATTAAAAGATCTTCTTTATAAGTAAAACCAGCATATTTTAACCATCCTAATGCCTTCCTAGTTAAAGTTGTTAGTAAGCCATTAGTATGTGTTCCACATTTTGTCCATTTGTTCCACATTATGAGGGCTAGAGTTCCTCATTTTGGAGATGGAAGGTGGAGAGCTATGCTTCTGTGGAAGGTTGGGCGCCAGGCTGGCAACTCGACACCGTAAAACTCCACTGCTAATCATGAGCAGACAGTAATCCGCTGTGGCGACCCCTAACCGGGAAACGCCGAAAGAAGAAGGTATAGGAGTAACACAACTTAAGTTTGAATTTATTGAATACTTTATTTATCGAACTTCATCAGCAGAAATGTCCAAAGGTAAAATACTCAATCACCAGAGAACAATTACAGAAGTATCTTTCTTTCGAAGAATGGTTAATAGTTGGTTTCTGACTGTGTGTTATCAGTGACTTCTTTTTTGCAAAGTGGTTCACAGTTTGTCACATGCTGGAATTCCCATTCATCCTACTACTAGTACTATCCTACTTTATGGGGAGTCTAAAACTAATTTATCTTCTAAAAAGCATTTAATAGTAACTTCATTCAAACCTGGGGATACAAATGCCTATAAATATTTGTCATCTGACCTTTTGCATTTCTAACCTATTTTTGTAATCACCTCCTCTATAATCACAGGTTTCCTGGTCTAATGTAAAACAAATGAAAATGTCCTTTTCTTTCCCCTATAAACTGAACAAATGTTTATTTAGCCAAAGGATGTTATTAGGATCATTTGTATTTATTGCATAACTGTTGATTAATCTTGGTAGTTGTACAATGTAAAAATAAATAAGAGCCCACATTAATAAATTTACACCAGTTATGTTGACCACACGAAAAGGCCCCAGAAGATTTACTAGTTATAACGAAAAGATCCTTCAAGGTGCATCCTGTTTTATACCATAGATTGGATTCTGGAATTCATATCAATATTACCTGTCAAAGTATTCCAGTTTCCCATAATAATCTGTTTTATATTATGATCATCTACTAGCATATTCAAGTGAAATGAACATCCATAATGGTTCTATAATTCTATAAATCTCTTTGCCAGTGTGCATTCCGTGTCAGTCACAGCAAATTACAGTTCTTAATCACCGCCCTCCGGCATGTCAATCACGGCGGCCACGCCCGTTCCTATGCAAACTAACTGGTAGGTTAATACACTTCAATATCAAACAAAAAGCACCAGTTCCACAACGATAAGGCTCAAAATAAAAGTAGAGGTTTATTAGGGCTCCTGCCAAACTCAGTAGACACAATACAATACGCTGTGTAAAATCACATCAAACGTTTCGTCAAGCCTTCTTCAGATAATACAAACACATAAAGCCACTTGTCAGTTGTTTAAATACATTTGAATATAATTAGATCAACACATCAACCAATGAAATAAAAAGATTAATTAAGTACTTAATGATAATTGTAAAAAAGTAATAAAGTGCCATTTACAGTGCCAAAGTGTAACTATACAACCTATTTACTGGATGAACAAGCCATATACACTGTCAATTCTAGCAAATGCTTATCTGAATCTCATTCAAAGTTAAAATTGAGAGTTAAAACCTCATTCATTAAAATTGTAAATTAAAAATTAAAAAACCTTCCTTTAAGTTACAAGCTGTTAAGTAAACAATACTACACTCTACTAGTCAGAATTGATATTGCAACTTCCAATGTTTAAAAGGAATAAGCAGAAAAAATACATGTATAATGTGATTTAAAAACTTTTTCTTAAAAATACTTCTAAAATTAACATATCATAGTTTAGCTGCCCTTAATTTTAAAACAGGTGCTAAGGACACCATGTCATTAATCCCTGGATATTTATTTGATTCCAGGGTAATCTGCCAAAATAATTCCCTGTACTCCAGTAATGTTTCCCACATTCCCCCTCTCGGGTCAGTGGGTACCACTTCTACCACAAAAAATTCAAAACTAGAACCTTTACAGGTTAATGTGTGTTTGTACAGGGAATTATTGGCGCATGATGTTCTAATATCATATACATGTTCGTAAATCCTTTGTTTAATTCTCCTTTCGCTTTTACCCACATAAAAGCATTACAGTTTTTACACAAGGCGATGTAAATAATCCCTTTTGTGTTACAATTAACAAAGGATTCACATAGTAAAGTTTTATTCCTTGCTACTAAATGGCAGCTGTTTCCTACTTTTAAATATGAACAATACCTACAGGCACCACATTTAAAAACCCCAACTTTTTTCTTCTTTTTATCAGTGTTTCCTTTACAACCAGTCTCTATAATTCCTTTTATATTGTTACCTTTCTTATAAATAAATTTAATTTCATGTTCAAAATGTGACCTAGATCCGATACTTGGGAAAAGTTGTCCCATTCCTTTTCAAATATTTTCTTCACTATACTAGATTGACCGTCGTAGGTGGTGATGAGACCTGAAACAAACCCATCATTTAGGTCACCATCCGGGTGTGTTCCCGCCAACACTTCTGACTTACCAAGTATAGGTGCAAATCTAGTTTTCTCCCCTCCAGGACTTCATTCTTAATGTCCTCAAATAATGTGTGTGGGTATCCTCTTTGTGTAAACATCTTATACAAGTTTTCACATTCTCTCCTAAAAGTTTCATCATCTGAGGTCATTCTACATATTCGGACTAGTTGCCCTTTCAACACACTTTTTTTCTGGTGAAACGGGTGGGAACTGGAGAAATGCAAGTAAGTATTTGAAAATGTCTCCTTTCTATGTACCTTTGAAACAAATAGATCATTTGCTTTGGTAATGTTAACATCCAGGTAACATAACACACCGGTGTCAAAATTCATTGTAAACTTGAGAAAGTGTGTGGTCTCATTGATGTATTCACCAAATATATCAAAATCATCCTTTGTACCTTTCCAGAAGAAACACAAATCGTCAAGGAATCTACAATACAAGGTCCACTTGTCAAGAAACCTAGGAATCAAAATGTATTTGTTCTCCCAGTATGCCATAATAATGTTTGCATATGTAGGTGCACAATGAGACCCCATGGCTACCCCTTTCGTCTGCCTGAAATATTCACCTTCAAAGAATAGAAAATTGTACTTTAAAACAACTTCCATAAGAACTAAAATAGTGGTAAATTCATTTTGGGAAATACTCTTTAAAGGTAACAACATCTCTTCAAACCACTTTAAGCCAGTTTCATGTGGGATACTAGTAAATAGATCTACAACGTCCAATGTGGCAAATCCTGTTGTATCCATATACATAGAGGGTTCTATTTTTCTAAGAAAATCCCATGAGTCTTTTAAAATGTTCTTATTCTCATTTACCAAGTGTTTAATTTTCACATCAATGTATTTAGCAAGGGGTGCAGTTATAGATCCTTCAGAGGAGACAATAGCTCTAAGAGGTGGGTCGTTTAGATCTTTGTGCACCTTCGGGATCCCAAAGATGCAGGGTATTTTAGGTTTTGATACTGTCAGAAAATTAAAGGTTTTTGGTCAATAGATCCCTCTAGTAGTAGGTCCTGCAATATTCCCCTTATCCTACTATATGCTATGTGTATTTCATTCAAAGAGGTCCTACTATATTTGTCTGTGTTATTCAAAATATTTAACATTTTCCTTCATACACAAAACGATCCATGAAAACAACGCCCCCACCTTTGTCAGGTTTCATAACCCTGATAGATCTATCCTTGCTCACAGTTTCCAAAATTTTCTCTTCGTTGTCAGATAAATTAGGACGGACGTAATGCTGTGATAAAGACTTCCTCAATTCATGTTCAACTTTTAATTCAAAGTTTCTTAACTGGGGTGTAAAGGGGGTTAAATGTACTCTTACGTCTTAGTTCATCACTTGTGCCTGTAGTACTGTTACCCTTAAAAATATTTCCAAGTTTTTCTTTCTGGTAAAGAGTTTTATATCCACTAGTAGTTTGAACAAATTAGTCCTGCGTTGTGGTATAAACCCAAAACCTTTTGAAAAAAACTTCAAAATGTGTGGTAGTGAGTGTGGTATTTGAGTAATTAAATATATTAAAATCATTGTATGTCCATTTTTTACCTTCATTCACAATCCCTAGTAGTGGTTCCACTGTTCGTGCCTCCAAGATGGGTGCCCCCCCCTCCGTGTGTAGTTTTGAATTGTAATCTACAGGGTCCTTCTGCATCAGTCTCTCAGATCGGAAACTCTTCTATATCAATGTCATCATCTATATGTGTAGGACTGCTTGGTAATACATCTTGCTCATTTTCATTTTGCAAATCTAAATTAACCCTCTTATTCCAAAACTTAGGTTTAGGGTATTGTAGCTTATTTTTATATTCATACATGTCTCTCTCAATTTTACCAAATTTCCTATTCTGTACTTCTATACAATGAGATTCAATGTCTTTAAGCAATGTTTTGTACTTAACTTTGTTTTCTTCCACAGTAAACAAAAGATCATTAATAACTGCCTTGTTAATTTCTTCTATTGTGTTAGACAATTTAGACATTTCATTTTCATTATTTAAAATTATGGCCTCCATAATCAAAACCACAATTATCAAATGCTTTTAACAAATTGTTATAAAATTCAGTTCCTTCATGTACATTATTTGGGTACTTGCTTACCCGTAAACCTTTAGGCACTATTTCTAATTTTAAACAGTGCCTAAGGTATGCATTGTCCATCTCAAACATCTTGTACTTCTTTAGATGAAAATGCAGTTCATTAGTCATACGGTTGTAGTTTCCTTTAACAGTAGTAACACTCTTTTTGTTTGAGAAATCAAACTTGCCGTTTACTATATCACTAAATAAACTATCAGTACCTTGATTAGACCATTGTCTACTAGTAATGTTGTTCGTTTTACTAGCAGCACGCCGTTGTGGCAAAGGACGCCTGTCCTCGTCTCCTCGAATGAAAAGCATGGAAAATCATTCAACAAGTCCAAATTTGTAGCATCCTGTTCATTTGCGTTGTTCTCTCTGCTGTCAGTGTGCTCGGCCGTGTCCCCAGTGGGAGCCGTGCGCCTCAGAGCTTCCTGATTCCCAGGCAGTGAGATAGAGTTTAAAAGCCGCCACGCATTCGCTGACAGGCGTCAGGAGACCAACTAGCTGAGTAAGCTGTCCAACAAGCTTACGTAGCTCACCAATTTCGTTTCTTCTACCCTCACCCTCTTGAGCACTCGTCGTTGAGGCATCCATGCTGTACAAAAAATTTATCAAAAGGAAGGTGCCGGCTTCACAAGTAAACAAACAAAAAGCACCAGTTCCACAACGATAAGGCTCAAAATAAAAGTAGAGGTTTATTAGGGCTCCTGCCAAACTCAGTAGACACAATACAATACGCTGTGTAAAATCACATCAAACGTTTCGTCAAGCCTTCTTCAGATAATACAAACACATAAAGCCACTTGTCAGTTGTTTAAATACATTTGAATATAATTAGATCAACACATCAACCAATGAAATAAAAAGATTAATTAAGTACTTAATGATAATTGTAAAAAGTAATAAAGTGCCATTTACAGTGCCAAAGTGTAACTATACAACCTATTTACTGGATGAACAAGCCATATACACTGTCAATTCTAGCAAATGCTTATCTGAATCTCATTCAAAGTTAAAATTGAGAGTTAAAACCTCATTCATTAAAATTGTAAATTAAAAATTAAAAAACCTTCCTTTAAGTTACAAGCTGTTAAGTAAACAATACTACACTCTACTAGTCAGAATTGATATTGCAACTTCCAATGTTTAAAAGGAATAAGCAGAAAAATACATGTATAATGTGATTTAAAACTTTTTCTTAAAAATACTTCTAAAATTAACATATCATAGTTTAGCTGCCCTTAATTTTAAAACAGGTGCTAAGGACACCATGTCATTAATCCCTGGATATTTATTTGATTCCAGGGTAATCTGCCAAAATAATTCCCTGTACTCCAGTAATGTTTTCCACATTCCCCTCTCGGGTCAGTGGGTACCACTTCTACCACAAAAATTCAAAACTAGAACCTTTACAGGTTAATGTGTGTTTGTACAGGGAATTATTGGCATGATGTTCTGATATCATATACATGTTCGTAAATCCTTTGTTTAATTCTCCTTTACCCACATAAAAGCATTACAGTTTTTGTAAATAATCCCTTTTGTTACAATTAACAAAGGTTTGACCTAGTAAAGTTTTATTCCTTGCTACTAAATGGCAGCTGTTTCCTACTTTTAAATAGGAAAAATACCACCGGCCACCACATTTAAAACCCCAACTTTTTCTTCTTTTATCAGTGTTTCCTTTACAACCAGTCTCTATAATTCCTTTTATATTGTTACCTTTCTTATAAATAAATTTAATTTCATGTTCAAAAATGTGACCTAGATCCGATACTTGGGAAAAGTTGTCCCATTCCTTTTCAAATATTTTCTTCACTATACTAGATTGTCCGTGGTAGGTGGTGATGAGACCTGAAACAAACCCATCATTTAGGTCACCATCCGGTGTGTTCCGCCAACACTTCTGACTTACCAAGTATAGGTGCAAATCTAGTTTTCTCCCCTCAGGACTTCATTCTTAATGTCCTCAAATAATGTGTGTGGGTATCCTCTTTGTGTAAACATCTTATACAAGTTTTCACATTCTCTCCTAAAAGTTTCATCATCTGAGGTCATTCTACATGGACTAGTTGCCCTTTCAACACACTTTTTTCTGGTGAAGCGGTGGGAACTGGAGAAATGCAAGTAAGTATTTGAAAATGTCTCCTTTCTATGTACCTTTGAAACAAATAGATCATTTGCTTTGGTAATGTTAACATCCAGGTAACATAACACACGGTGTCAAAATTCATTGTAAACTTGAGAAAGTGTGGTCTCATTGATGTATTCACCAAATATATCAAAATCATCCTTTGTACCTTTCCAGAAGAAACACAAATCGTCAAGGAATCTACAATACAAGGTCCACTTGTCAAGAAACCTAGGAATCAAAATGTATTTGTTCTCCCAATTTTCTCCTACATTTTGATTCCTAGGTATTGTTCATATTTAAAGTTAATTGTAACACAAAAGGGATATTTTTTTATGGGTAAAGCTGGAAGGAGAACAACAAAGGATTTATTTAACATGTATATGATATCAGAACATCATTTGAGAAAATTTTGGAAACTGTGAGCAAGGATAGATCTATCAGGGTTATGAAACCTGACAAAGGTGGGGCGTTGTTTTCATGGATCGTTGTGTATGAAGGAAAATGTTAAATATTTTGAATAACACAGACAAATATAGTAGGACCTCTTTGAATGAAATACACATAGCATATAGTAGGATAAGGGAATATTGCAGGACCTACTACTAGAGGGATCTATTGACCAAAAACCTTTAATTTTCTGACAGTATCAAAACCTAAAATACCCTGCATCTTTGGGATCGAAGGTGCACAAAGATCTAAACGACCCACCTCTTAGAGCTATTGTCTCCTCTGAAGGATCTATAACTGCACCCCTTGCTAAATACATTGATGTGAAAATTAAACACTTGGTAAATGAGAATAAGAACATTTTAAAAGACTCATGGGATTTTCTTAGAAAAATAGAACCCTCTATGTATATGGATACAACAGGATTTGCCACATTGGACGTTGTAGATCTATTTACTAGTATCCCACATGAAACTGGCTTAAAGTGGTTTGAAGAGATGTTGTTACCTTTAAAGAGTATTTCCCAAAATGAATTTACCACTATTTTAGTTCTTATGGAAGTTGTTTTAAAGTACAATTTTCTATTCTTTGAAGGTGAATACATGGGGTCTCATTGTGCACCTACATATGCAAACATTATTATGGCATACTGGGAGAACAAATACATTTTGATTCCTAGGTTTCTTGACAAGTGGACCTTGTATTGTAGATTCCTTGACGATTTGTGTTTCTTCTGGAAAGGTACAAAGGATGATTTTGATATATTTGGTGAATACATCAATGAGACCACACACTTTCTCAAGTTTACAATGAATTTTGACACCGTGTGTTATGTTACCTGGATGTTAACATTACCAAAGCAAATGATCTATTTGTTTCAAAGGTACATAGAAAGGAGACATTTTCAAATACTACTTGCATTTCTCCAGTTCCGTTTCACCAGAAAAAGTGTGTTGAAAGGGCAACTAGTCCGAATATGTAGAATGACCTCAGATGATGAAACTTTTAGGAGAGAATGTGAAAACTTGTATAAGATGTTTACACAAAGAGGATACCCACACACATTATTTGAGGACATTAAGAATGAAGTCCTGGAGGGAGAAAACTAGATTTGCACCTATACTTGGTAAGTCAGAAGTGTTGGCGGAACACACCGGATGGTGACCTAAATGATGGGTTTGTTTCAGGTCTCATCACCACCTCGACGGTCAATCTAGTATAGTGAAGAAAATATTTGAAAAGGAATGGGACAACTTTTCCCAAGTATCGGATCTAGGTCACATTTTGAACATGAAATTAAATTTATTTATAAGAAGGTAACAATATAAAAGGAATTATAGAGACTGGTTGTAAAGGAAACACTGATAAAAAGAAGAAAAAGTTGGGGTTTTTAAATGTGGTGCCTGTAGGTATTGTTCATATTTAAAAGTAGGAAACAGCTGCCATTTAGTAGCAAGGAATAAAACTTTACTATGTGAATCCTTTGTTAATTGTAACACAAAAGGGATTATTTACATCGCCTTGTGTAAAACTGTAATGCTTTTATGTGGGTAAGCGAAAGGAGAATTAAACAAAGGATTCTGAACATGTATATGATATCAGAACATCATGCCAATAATTCCCTGTACAAACACACATTAACCTGTAAAGGTTCTAGTTTTGAATTTTTGTGGTAGAAGTGGTACCCACTGACCCGAGGGGAATGTGGGAAACATTACTGGAGTACAGGGAATTATTTTGGCAGATTACCCTGGAATCAAATAAATATCCAGGGATTAATGACATGGTGTCCTTAGCACCTGTTTTAAAATTAAGGGCAGCTAAACTATGATATGTTAATTTTAGAAGTATTTTTAAGAAAAGTTTTAAATCACATTATACATGTATTTTTCTGCTTATTCCTTTTAAACATTGGAAGTTGCAATATCAATTCTGACTAGTAGAGTGTAGTATTGTTTACTTAACAGCTTGTAACTTAAAGGAAGGTTTTAATTTTTAATTTACAATTTTAATGAATGAGGTTTTAACTCTCAATTTTAACTTTGAATGAGATTCAGATAAGCATTTGCTAGAATTGACAGTGTATATGGCTTGTTCATCCAGTAAATAGGTTGTATAGTTACACTTTGGCACTGTAAATGGCACTTTATTACTTTTTTACAATTATCATTAAGTACTTAATTAATCTTTTATTTCATTGGTTGATGGGTTGATCTAATTATATTCAAATGTATTTAAACAACTGACAAGTGGCTTTATGTGTTTGTATTATCTGAAGAAGGCTTGTTTGATGTGATTTTACACAGCGTATTGTATTGTGTCTACTGAGTTTGGCAGGAGCCCTAATAAACCTCTACTTTTATTTTGAGCCTTATCGTTGTGGAACTGGTGCTTTTTGTTTGTTTACTTGTGAAGCCGGCACCTTCCTTTTGATAAACACTTCAATATCACCCATATTTTTGGTCTGTTCCTTATAAAATGGGTGTTTGTTTTCTGGATTGAAGTCACTAAATCATAACAGACACCTGACTTTCACACGCCATATCCTTCAAAAAGTGCATGTTAATGCAAAACCTGTTAGTCCAGCAACTTTCTATTTCTTAAGAGCAATGTTCAAAAACTGTCTCTGTTTTTGGGCCATTGTGCAGATATCTTGTGCTACGAGGTTAAGAGGTATGCATAGCTCTCACTCTTCCATCTCCAAAATGAGGAACATTGCCTCTAATAATGTTGAACAGGTGCTAGCAGTTTACTAACAACTTTCAACTAGGAAGCTCACGTGATGGTTAAAATATGCTATTTTATACTTATAAAAAGTTATTTTATGGATTAATATAGCTAGGCATTATTTTACATGGATCTTCTTCTTTCAGCTTTTCCCAGTTAGGGGTCGCCACAGCGGATCACCTGTCCGCTCATGATTGGCAGTGGAGTTTTACAGTGTCGAGTTGCCAGCCCGGCGCCCAACCTTCCACAGAAGGCACACATGCACACACTCACACCTAGGGCCAATTTAAAGTGTCCAACCCACCTACATGGATATTAGTTAAAAAATCCTAACAACGAATGTGTGACACAACCTTTTCAATGTGAAACTGTGAGGTACGTGGACTTTCACACTCAGTTCATAATACTGCATCTCTTGCACATTAACTGTCCTTCATTAGCATCTCTGCTTATATGATTGCAACAATTTAGTTCCACTCCAATCTAGCTCCATTTTGGATAATGCAGAAAACTGAAAAAAACATTATGGGGAAAAAAACCAGAAACATTTCTTATTTTTTTCTGCCCTCTTTGCATACCCATTAGCTGTTCAATTGCATCATTTTACCTTGAATTTCCCGGGTGCTGTCTCCCAGAGCTGGGGCCACACTAATGGTAGGTTAGTAAAGGGAAGTGTAGAAGATCTGCTAGCAGAGTCACATACACTCCTGCATGCCAGGGTTTTTTGTTATGTCCTGACAGGGCTACGATATCATGCACATCACCACATGTAACATTAGCTCCAGCCTTCCCCTTCATTGCCAAAGTGTAAATGGTAGCCAATCTGCCACATGATTAGAGAACCATCCTAGTTCAGGCAGAGCTACTGTTAAGGGTTTATGGCTGAACAAGTTTGCAAATAATTGTTAACTTGGTGCAATCATAAACTCCCAGAGGACACCAAGATCCTCCAAGAGAGCCTTTCCCAAACCAACAGCTGGATTACAATTAAATGTCAAGAAATGTGTAATAGCATTCTTTGGCAAGCAAATCTTCCTAGTGACTATTACATTGAACACACCTCTGAAAATAAATTCAGTAGTTAAGGATCTGGGAACATATTAAAACACTGGACTGTCCTTCAATCAACATGTATCCAATATTCAGAGGCAAAAATTTAAGTGCGGGGGTTTTCTCTAAGTTTTGTTTGAACAGAAGAATCAGGCAGGGTGTCCTCTTTGCTTTTTGCCCTTTGTTATTTGCATTATATTTAGAACCATTGGCAAAGAAAATAAGGAACTCAGAAATTCAGGGATATAATTGGTATGGTAATCAAGAAAAGTTAGCTTTACTTGCAGATGATATTATTTGCACCTGATAAAATCAGAAAAGGATATTTCAGTGTTGTGAAACATTCAGTGTCAGTGTCAAGTTTTTTTGTGATACAAAATTAAAGATAAAACAAGGGCAATAGCTGTAAAATATGTATTCACATACAATTGGTTCAGCAATACCCATATTTATGGGGGCATGATAAAATGAAGTACTTAGGAGTATGGGTTAAAACGGATTCTGTTATGGCAGCTTAGAATATGTGGGAATAAACTAACTAAAAGATAATTCAAAAAGTGGGAAACTGGAAGCTCTGTTTCATGGATATGGACAGCAAGATACAAGCAGTGAAAATGTTTTTAGCCCACTCAGATTTATAAACAAAAATACGGAGGAATAATTGTGGATAGCAATTAATAAAGAGTTAAATGATTTTATCTGGGAGGAGAAGAGGGCAAGAGTCAAGTAGTGTAAGTTGATTCTTCCAATAGAACAAGATGGTTTAGGGTTACCTGATTTGAAGGGGTATCTCTGAGCTAGAAAGCTATAATTCAAAGTGGAATTACACAGAACAAAATGGGAATTGTGGGAATAATACATAGGTTCATAGGTGTGTACTAGGCTAATGTCCCTGGAGCCTTTACAAGCCTAGCCCAAAGAATTACCCTGGCATTGTGCCACCCAACCTTAGTTCCCAGTGCCTCTGTCGAGTAAAGCCACTGGAGTGATCCCTGGGGTGAATTTTCTATTTCCCATCCACTCATCAAGATTTCTCTTGAAGAGGGCCAGTGAGGTGCTCTGCTTGACATGTATGGGAAGTCTATTCCATAGCATGGGCAGTCTCTGGGTTATGAACCTGTCCCTCCAGCATGTTCTGTTGATTGTGGTAATGAGGTTGAGGTCTCTGGAGGGTGTGGTCTGGAGGGATTGGGATTTCTTCAGATATAGCATTTCTAACAGAGCTGGGTCAGACATGGCTTTGTAAGCCAAACAGAGATCGCATTTAAGTAGGTGACCTGCTGCAGATTTGCAAGTCTGATCTGGGCAAAAACACTTGCTGAAAAGATCTAAGTCTCTTGTGTAACTTAAACAGAACATGTTGGAGGGATAGGTATGTATCACAGAGAATACCACTTTGGAATTATCCGCCTCTCCATATAAAGCAATAGATTTGTGTGGCATGGCAGGTTAATGCAGTGTGCTGTACGTGTGATGTGCTCGGGTTCGAAACAGCTATGTACCTGTCTTATACTGTTATTATAGGTTCATACATAAGTACTAGGCTAGCTGCCCTTGTGGGCCATTTCAAACCTAGTCAATTTCCCTTTCAAAGGTGAGAATCAAGCTCTGTACCTTGTGTCTTTGAGGTGAACCCCTTAACCATTCTACCAACCCCAAACCCCCAGACATATGGATCTCTGTGGTCGACTAACATTTTTTGAAAGTGTGTTATGACTATGAAGTTCACTGAATGCCGGTGAAGGCAAAATGTTGTAGCATTGGTGAAAGTGTGCTTTTGCTGAACGGAGTAGGATAGGTTTTGCAGGTAAGTGGGGTTTGTTTTCTTAATGCCAAGACTTTCACATATACTGAAACTTTCAACATTAGGGGTTAGGACTATGTTTGTGATTGCATAGTGGGTTAAGGTTGGAGTTAGGGCTAGGTAAGTAGAAAGATTTAGGGTTGTGCTTGTGTGTTGGTGTGTGTCTGTGTTTGTCTTGTGTAGTGATAGTGTTATAGAAAGGGTTTTTCTAAGGCAGGGTGCATTGTTTGAGTTAGGGGCAGGGTTAGGATTAGCAAGTATTAGAGGTGGGAGCAGGATGGATTTGTGATCAGATTTTATCAGGGTTGGAGTGATGTTGTTTGTTATACAGGCCAATCCTAAATTAGTAAGGACCAGATCAAGAGTATTTGAACCCCTAGTAGAAAATATTAAACATTTACTCCATGGCATTTGCATTAATGATGTCCAAGAAATTCTAAGCATATTTATTCTTTTGTAGTGTTGGTATGCCAGTTCTCTTAACATAACAGTGTTAGGTTTGACATTGATCCTTTCAAGTGTAATGAGATAGTTATTATGGCCTTCCTGGGGCATCAATGGGGACCTGTAGGAGAAAATTACACAGCAGTTGTTTTTATAACCATGGTTTATATTTCCATTTCTTAGAATGGCATCAATACAACACACAATAGAGTTACCAAAGGCTGGGATAGTTCTCTGAGTGGTGGTAGGTTTTGATGGCCTTATGGTCCTTTACCTGCCTTCCTGGTGACTAGTGCAGAAGATATGTAAACATGAAGTATAGGTGGGTGTCACAGTAGGTGTTACATCATGCACTTGGGGCTAAGTTTTTATTGTGCAAACTCTAAGAGGCATCAGTAGGTTCCTTTTACTGCTTCAGCATAGGTTAAAGGGATGGTGCTGTGCAGTAACTAGTAAAGTGTTAGGAAGTGAGGTGCTTGCAACAGTACCTTGGTGTAAGACTTTAATATCCATCTTAAGTCATGTATTTACATCTCACACAGACTGTGGTGTTAGGAAGTAGTACCTGGCAGTTGGTAATCATGAGGCTGGTGTTGCAATTCCTCCATATAGTTAGTGCAAGGAGGTAGGCACAGATGGGCCGACACTTGTGCCATAATACTACAGATATTGGACAAAGGTCCCTGTAGGAAATATTTGAGGCTTGAAAGCAAGATGATGAATGATGTAGGAAGTATTCTATGTTGGTTAGCACCACCCTTAAGTTATTACTCAGGTTAGAGGAAATAGCAGCTATTACATACTATACAGTGCTCTGTCTAAGGGAGTACAAACTACGCAAGAGTTATTCAGTTCACAAGAGTACAACTGCTCCGGTTACAGGTAGTAATAGCTAAGTATGCTATACAGTGACCTACCTATGGGGTACAACTATGAAGACCCAATGAAATTTCACATGCTATACAGACAGAGACAATGCAAGGTTTGAAAACAAACAGCCAATGTAAACTTACAGTTTTAACTAGCTAGTAGCAAATAAACACCTGTAACAGTGGAATTTCTCTTCTTTCACTAGAGAAAACTGTAAAAGCAGTTACAAATAGTAAAAATACTGCTAGAAGGTAACATAAATCTAACATTGGTCTTAAAAAGTTCTCCAGATATAAAAAATACTATTAGTAAGTAACAGATAGCTCAAATTTATCTCAAATAGATCATACCTGAACATCGCAGTTTAGTGACTTTTACCAACCAAAACTCATGCAATAAATAGATGATTCACTGCAGTTCTTGAACTGTACTAAACCACCCATATTTAGCATTGTGGGTAATTTGAAGTGCAGTGATGAAGTTTCCAACAAAAACAGATATTCCCCTGCTGTTATGCCTGAATGCATGGCAGAGGCCGAACACTGGTGTGAAAGTAGTACTTTCACTGCACCAGAACCTAGGTTTGGCAACTACCCAAATATAGACATGTTCAAGCTGTAGGAGTACCTCACGTTTTGGCACCTTTCTGTTTACACTCCTAGCACTGAATAGTGCCACCTCAATGTTATCTGAATCTAAATTTGCCATGTCGGGAGTGTCCAGTAAGTGTACCCTAAGAAAGGCACTGTGGGGGTAATTAAGTGTTATCACAAAGAAGTGAAATGATTCATATAAGAGTTACAAGCCATCTATGCAATAGCAGGATGTTTATCTACTAGCTTATCCCGGGCTGACATACTGGATACCATTTGATCAACACTAACTACATAACCAATTGTTGCAGCCAATTATCTTTTCCTGATATTTAGGCATAATTTTTGGTGAAGGCAAGTTGCATAGTAAGTTCTGTCATGTTTCTCTGCATGTCTCTTAAGGTGGAGCACTTAAGATCATTCACTCTCACATGAGCAACCACTAAACTGTAATCATATTTATCACATTTAATGGTCCCCATTACCCTTGAGACAACTCATATTCTGACAGGAAGCTCATGGTCACTTGTACTTGTCCAGTCTTCTTAGAATTGCATCAATATAACACACAATAGACTTACCAAAGGCTGGGATAGTTCTCTGAGTGGTGGTAGGTTTTGATGGCCTTATGGTCCTTTACCTGCCTTCCTGGTGACTAGTGTAGGAGATATGTAAACATGAAGTGTAGGTGGGTGTCACAGTAGGTGTTACATCATGCACTTGGGGCTAAGTTTTTATTGTGCAAACTCTAAGAGGCATCAATAGGTTCCTTTTACTGCCTCAGCATAGGTTAAAGGGATGGTGGTGTGCAGTAACTAGTAATGTGCTAGGAAGTGAGGTGCTTGCAACAGTACCTTGGTGTAAGACTTTAATATCCATCTTAAGTTATGTATTTACATCTCCCACAGACTGTGGTGTTAGGAGGTAGTACCTGGCAGTTGGTAATCATGAGGCATGATGAATGATGTAGGAAGTATTCTATGTTGGTTAGCACCACCCTTAAGTTATTACTCAGGTTAGAGGAAATAGCAGCTATTACATACTATACAGTGCTTTGTCTAAGGGAGTACAAACTACGCAAGAGTTATTCAGTTCACAAGAGTACAACTACTCCGGTTACAGGTAGTAACAGCTAAGTATACTATACAGTGACCTATCTATGGGGTACAACTATGAAGACCCAGTGAAATTTCAGATGCTATAGAGACAGAAACAGTGCAAGGTTTGAAAACAAACAGCCAATATAAACTTACAGTTTTAACTAGCTTCTTCTTCTTCTTTTGGCTTTTCCTGGTTAGGGGTCGCCACAGCGGATCATCTGTCCGCTCATGATTGGCAGTGGAGGTTTTTTTTTTACAGTGTCGAGTTGCCAGCCCGGCGCCCAACCTTCCACAAAAGGAACATGCATGCACACACTCACACCTAGTGCCAATTTAGAGAGTGTCCAATTCACCTACTGCATGTCTTTAGGATGTGGGAGGAAACCGGAGCACCCGGAGGAAACCCATGCGACCACAGGGAGGACATGCAGACTCCACACAAAGGCACAGCAAATAAACACCTATAACAGTGGAATTTCTCTTCTTTCACTAGAGAAAACTGTAAAAACAGTTACAAATGTAAAAATACTGTTAGAAGGTAACAGAAATCTAACATTGGTCTTAAAAAGTTCTCCAGATGTAAAAAATAAATACTATTAGTAAGTAACAGATATCTCAAATTTATCTCAAATAGATCATACCTGAGCATCACAGTTTAGTGACTTTTACCAATCAGAACTCATGCAATAGCTAGATTATTCACTGCATTTCTTGAACTGTACTAAACCACCCATATTTAACTAGGACAGTGGACTTGATGCATTTACTTACTTATATGTATTAAGTTTGTTAACAGGGGTAATGCATTTATGCTAATGGACCCATTTCAGTTACTGTTAGGAAGACATAGCATTATACAAAGTATTATAAACTATTATGTTAAACAATGTAAAGTGAGAAACAATAAATTCCATACAACCAGAGGATCAGTAAACATGGTACAAATGCAGTATTGGTCAAACAAAAAGTTGTTTGAGCTGGCAGCTTTACAATAAAGCTGAAGGTCTGCTACTTTTGAGGATGTTGCTGCTAGTTCATGTGCACCTAAGGATGGGAAAGGTACAGCATGGGTTTCTATCAAGTGCTTAAAGGGTTGTGGAGAGAAGCATGTGAGATAGATTATTATTATTTCAGCTCTTTTATCACCTACTCCAACCTCTAGTTCTCCCATACCACCCAGCCCCCTCCATTCCCTTCGCCACACCCTTCATTTTTAAAAAGCATGTTCTCCTTTTCCTTTCTTCCTGTCTTTTTACATAATGTATATGTGTAACAACGACAACATATGTCTAAGTATGTAGCACTACATGTGATGGTACAGTAATTTGTTCAACACATTCCTTGCAGTGTGTTACTGAATTGTATTACAATTCCTGTTTGAATTTTTTGGCTGTTACTATCTTTACTACATTATGACATCTTGTATACTTTTTATCCTTTTTGGCATTCCAGGTTGAGACTGAAATTGGTCGATTGAGAGCACAGCTCTACACAGGTGAACAAATTCAAATAAATGAATAAACAAAACAGAATGAGAGAGTTCATGGATCAGTAACCACAACTCTTCTACATGTACTGTGACTTCCTATAAACAATGTGCTTAGTCTGTAAGGGCAAAGCCTAAGATGAGTAAATGAAGTCATATAGGGATATATCCCTACAGTACCATGGAGAAATGGTTATTACTGCTATTATCCAATGTTACATTTTTACAGACACACACACACACACACACACACACACACACACACACACACACACACACACACACACACACATATAGCTCTGTGCAATAGTGATAGCTACAGTTGTAAGGTCAGATACATTTGATCCACTTCTATGAATGATTACTGGCAAAAATGGATAGGTGCAATTTTTTGATATAAATTATTTGGATTTAAGCAATGTCTTAATATCTGTACCATGCAGAAGGTAAGTAAACAATTTAAAAGGGGACGTAGGGGGGAAAGTTTAAATGAGGAGAAAAGTGACTTGAGAACAAAAAATAGAGCTTAGCAAAAAAGAGGATGTGGATGCTACACACACACACACACACACACACACACACACATATATATATATATATATATATATATATATATATATATATATATATAGACAAAATCTGGGACAATGATGTGGAATTAAGTAAGAAGTCTTAAGAGACCTGAGGAAGATATCAGTTTGACTGAAAGATGAGAACTGTAGTAGTAGGAAATGCAATATATTAAATCAGGGAGCAGTAGTTCTTGCATAGCTTAGAATTGTATGTGGGGGTGCCAGCATGACATATCAGGTAAGAAATGGATATTGTCCAGAAAATTTTAGGAGCAGTGAAGGAAGGTTGCATTTAAGGCCATTAGGATGTCACAATATGAACCCGGAAGTATGGATTATAGAGATGAGGGTAATTGTTCCACTGCAGTGGACTCTACTTTGGACTTCTGTGAGCATACAGAGAAGGGAATATTAATACTGAAAAAAAGGTTAACAGGATGATAGAAGGGAGGTCAGAAGAGGGAAGGCTAGAAAAAGTGGAGGTAACTATCATGGTCTGATAGAGGGAAAAGACAGATATACTTTTGTTGGAGATAACTATTTTTGGAAGGTACAGGGAAAAGAGGGCCATGGTTTTGTTCCATAAAACTGTTTTAGGAAGTTTTGAAGGAACCGAGTAGAAGAAAAAGAAAAACTCTGGGTGAGGGACATGGCTTTCAAATTGAATTTTCAAATTTTACTCTATGTATGATGCAATGTTTTCACTGAAGGGGTGGTGATAAATGGAATGAGTTGTTTGAGCAGTATCATAAAATATAGATTACTTAGCTAAAGTGGGAGAACAGAATGGCCATGTGTGGGGTATTATACTCATAAATGAACAGAACAGACAAAACAACCAAGTCTTTCTCTGCTGATTTGCATACATGGGAAACACTGACTTTTCTTCTACAGTGTCTACTTTCCAGGGCAATCTATATGATATTTTTCTCTGAAAAGTAAAACAAGATTCCTGGTGTGCGTCTTGCATAATCATACATACCACTAAAAGGTGCACTGTGTTCAAGAGCAGGTTGGTGGTGATAAAATTAAACTATTAGATCCTGTACAAAACAGATTATTTCTGTTCTGCTTTTTGTTTAGCTGAAACTGATTATTGCCTGTGATGACTATTACTAATTAAAACTCATAAACTAATTAAGGTAGTGAACTTCCAGTCTAAGGTAGAATACATGTTTTGTTAATCAGGAGGTATACAGGATTTTAAAAGACTTCTAACATTTGCAACCAACATGAAGGGGGGCACAGAATACTAAAATTGGGAATATAGGTACTGCAATTGCATTTGATATAAAGGTCCGGGCATGGGAGGAATACTGAGATATACGGGAATACTTCTTTTAAAACAGTAAAGAGCAACTCGTGTGTGTGTGTGTGTGTGTGTGTGTGTGTGTGTGTGTGTGTGTGGTTGCCACTTGCACTTTATTGACTCATTTTTCAGGTAAATAGTGGGAGATAAAGATACGAGCAGCTTGTAAGCTTGTTAAAATAATTTAGCCCTAAACTCAGTGAGAAAGTTCAAAGACACCAGTTTTGATTCTTGTACAAGAAACTGTACCTACTCTGCGTATATCAGGTTAAGTTTTGAAAAATTAGATTATGACTGCAATTATGGAGAGGCGTTATACCCAAATACTGATATACAGGGTTGATGTGGAATAAACAACATACCAAGACTATTACTGAAAAAAATAAATGTAGAGATTGCTTTAACAGTGGAAGCAGCAAATAAAATATCCAACAAATACAAAATCAAGACAGACTACACTAACATATACGAGTATAAAAAATGGAATGCAAAGGGTTTGTTCCCAATAGTAAGGAAAGCAGCACAAAGCTAAAGCACGGTATGTGTGCCTTCTGCACATGGTTACCAATAAAGTTTAGGCAAGAAAGGTCTCATGTCTTACAGCTTATAGATATGAGAAAGAAATGTTTTAAGAAAAGACATGTTGAAAGAGATGAAACAAAGTTTAGTACTTTTTATTCATACCATGATATAAATGAGGAATGCTTCACAAAATGCATTGCAAACATCTTCTTTACACATTGTGTGAGATCTGAATATGCAAAGGTTAACCCATTTCTGAAAGAAGTGAATCTAGCTGGGAAGCATGTGAACTGTGAGGCTAATACAAGGAGCAGTGTCATAACAAATTAGAGGTTAAAGTAAAAAAAAACAGTATAAAGGATTCATTTTCTATAATTCAAAAGTAGACATGTTTATGGACTACGATCAGTTCTTATTGTCTTGAGCAACCCCTTAAAACCCTTTGCATCATGTTGTTATAAGTCAGAGGGGTGAGGCAGAAGCCTCATAGTCTAAATGGGGAACACCCAAAAATAAATAAATAAGGGTGCTCTATGAACATGAGAGTGGAAGAGGGAAGATAACATATAAATGCACTTCATGTAAAACATGAGACAAAGTTCTTCAAAACTAATAATCTGGAAGCATAGAGTAACAAACTCTCAACATATCACATTACATTTTACAAAATAGTATAATACATAGGCATAAAGTGGCACTCATAGCAATCAGCTCAATTTTACCCAGCAAATAAATACACTGGCTTTCTACATGTCATTTAGAGGTATCACCCCACCCCGTAATAGTCTCAAATTACAAATTCAGAAACTAATCAAAACGTCCAAACCCAATAGCTGGCATAGACATTTGCCCTTGCATTCCATGTCAACAGTCTATGGAACAAACTTCTAGCTGCAAAATTCAATCCGTTCATGAAAGCTCTAAAACCACACCTGTCTTTTATCAGTAATTGTATCTGTATTGAGTGTATCATATATAAACAAATACACAAATAAATAAAATCCTTGACTTACATTATCCATTCAGAAATTTGTTGCCATTATTATTATTCCCCCATTAATCCACTCAAACTTGCATATATGTAACTTTCTTTATCCACACATCTTTAACTCCATCTCTAACTTACACACAGTCTTTCTGTCCCCCATCCCTACCAAATACTTGTTGCTCCTTCTACTCCATACCCTCCATTCTGCTTATTTATAGTTACTCTATAGATGTAAATACCTATTCTCTTTCTTAGTCCTTACTCCTCCTGGTAAGATCCCTCAGGTCATCAAGTGAGGAGCTGATTACTGTTACAGGTACCTGGTGGTCTTAAGATGTCTGCCATATTGTCTTTTGCTTGTCTTTCCCTTCTCCACTGGAATCAGCTAACTTCTCTGACTTAGTCATGTGATTCTAAGGCTTCCTTCAAGAGGTACCTAAAACTATATCTATTAGTAGGGCTTCTTAATTTCACTATGGGTTCTCTTTCTTTTTTCAGCTTTCAGTAATTTATTTGAAATGTTTAATTTATTATTCTTCTGCCATAAATATCATTTAAGCCTACTATTTTAAATTATATTACTGTTTATGTTTTTAAATTATATTATTGTTATGTTTTAATGTATAAAATGCATAGGATTAAGCATTTAAATGGCCACATACTGAAATAAATTCTAGTGTAGTATAAAAGTATGAGACTTCAATGCATATGGTTTTGGAGGTATAAACTCAAAGATATTTGTACACACAGAGGTGTTACCTTAAATTTTAAACACTGATATGACACATTATGTAGATATCTAGTAAGGAAAGACTGTATCACTAAGACATACACTGTAATTAATTGAGGAACTGCATATTCCATTGGACAAGTCTTATAAGGAGGAACTATGCTGTTTCCTCGAATGTACGTAGCTGTGCCATCACAGTCCCACCTACTTAGTGTGTATGTCTCCCTACACTGGAGTAAAGGGAATACATGCTTCCTAAGGAAGCCCTTATGACCCACACCTGAAATCCCTATAATAAAATGTCGAAATGCACAAAACTGTAAACTTAAATACTGAATTGGCAAAACTGAAACAGTACACAAAATACTACATAAAATGCAAATGCAGAAAAATACATAAAACTGCAGATTCCCAATGTCTGACTGAGTCCAGTACAGCTGACAACAATGCAGTCAAATCATTGCTGGTTGTCTGCTGAGGGAATGACTTATGAATGCACCACAAATCTATGCATGAAAAAGTCACCCAAACAAATACATATAGCTGGCACTAGGAAGTAGATTTATAAAGAAACAATAACTTCCATGCTGAAATGTAAGAGTGTTGTTACAAGGGAATGTCATCCTTCTCCCTTTGCATTTACAATCATAAAAAATATCCTCCTCATAGTATCTGATGAGAACTTTTGCAAATAATAAAAACTGTATGTGCAGTTTTAGTATAATCTTCAGTAACCACAGACTTCGCACCTATATGTGGTTCATAATGCAGTTTACTCCTGTACCAGCCTTGGCATGTTCCCAGATATTGTCACACTTCTTCTGGATACATATTATCATCAGATCATATTTTGCATATTGCTTTCCTTGCTTCAGAGATATTAGTTTGGATCAATGTGCAGCAAATTAGGTCTTGTCAGTTTTGATAAAATGAAGAGAAGATGAATCATAAGTAGCAGAAATACAGTATATATATATATATATATATATATATATATATATATATATATATATATATATATATATATATATATATGGGTTAACTTCAAAACATGGAGGCCCAGTTTGTCAAGTCTGAAATTGTTGTAAGTGCAGAAGCACAAACTCCCAGAACATTGTATTTCCTCTCCAGGAAAGTAACCACTTGGCCACCAGTGAAAAACCATGACGGTTAGCAAATTACACCCATCAAAGTGGGGGGTTTCAGCATCCACACCCCCACTTAAATATACCAATTCCGAGATTGCACTACAGAGGAGAAAGGGCAAAGTTCACCATGGTGGCATAATGGTTACTTTCCCGGAGAGGAAATATGATGTTGTGGGAGTTCGTGTTTCTACACTTACGGTGCTTTCATCTCAGCATTTTCAGACTCGACAAACTGGGCTACGACATTATGAAAGGGAACTCTCTCTCTCTCTCTCTCTCTCTCTATATTGTCAAAGGAAAAATATACTTTAAAAATGATCAATACACGGTAGGTTCAGGTTAAGGCACTTTAATCTTGCAGCAAGGAGACAAAAACGTGCTAATACAGAGTTTGTCTAACTAGAATCAGGAAATGCAGGCATTTTTATACATTTTCTAATAAGACATTGCCTACCAAGCTGACATAGTAAATCACAAGTTTTAACATCATCATTTCGTAGTGCTTGTTTATATGATTTTCTGTTTGTACTATCAATTTTTGTGAGAAACTTCCTAAGAAAAACAACGTGGCCTTGGCTACCACCGGTTAGATATATGCAATGTTACCATTCAAGGTACTTCGGCTAATTTGAGCACAAAGCAAGTATAGATTGCAGTTCATTTCTCCAACAGTCCTTTGTCTATGTTATCTCTAACTTCTGCAGCTGTGCGTGCTCTCATACTTCGAACAGAGCTGATTGTTCAAAATCATTACATTACAGAATATAGCATTGTTCATTCTTTGCTTCCTGACCTAGCAGATAATCACATGCTTCTCAAGTACATTTCCAAAAGGCATAAACATGAATATTGCTGTGCTAGCAATTACTAGGTCAGAGGGCATCTTGCAAGTTTCAGAAAGCACACTGCAGTTTCAAAAGCATCTTTTAGTCTCATATGAAACTCAGCTGTATATCAAATAGTGCATATAAAATAGAATGAAAAACATGTTAACTTATTTAGTTTCTAATTAGCATTAAGCACACACATTAATACATATTTTTCTGACATTTCCCCCTGTTAATACTTTTTAATTCTATTTTCAAAAGAATAAACAGTTTGCTTCTTCTCCTAACCTCTTTCATTCAGGATTTGCAGTTAAGAGAGTAATTCAGTTTAAACTTATGAAAGTGTTTCACTTTTCAACAATTCTTCAATTTCAGTACTTTGATACAAAGTCTCAGAAACTGATATATCTATAAATTCTTTGATTAACTTTTTCATGCAGGGAATACCACAACAAATGCATCCTCCTAACAGGAGTAATCCCACACAAATGGCAATCAGGATGTTCATTAGGATGGAACCCCACCCCCCCCAAACAAATTCTGGAAAAAGTCCATCAGAGGGCTTGGGCCTGGTTTGGTCATGGTCGACACTTGCTGGATCACCTCAAGATGGTCATTTATTTCGTGCTGGTTGTCAAGAATGTATGAACAGCATTCTTCTTTGATTAAAGGGCACGTACCACCTCTCACCAAAAAACAACTGCCGGACCAATTCTCAGGTAGCCATTTATATGCTTTTTTCCCACAAACAAAATAACAATTCTCTACTTTAGTATTGATATAAGCTTGCCCTGCATGAAACATTTTCTTATCAATAATAGAAAGCTGCTTTAAAAGGACAGGATTATGTTGTATCTCATCAACACTCTTATGCATCTTAGTGAAATATGCATCATAGTTTGTATCACAAATAGTTTTAGTCTTACTGGATTTAATATAACATTTATAAGAAACAGTCACATTGCAATTGCTCCCACCCACCTGAATTGTGTCATTCTTGTAAAAACATACAATCCCTTTTTGTGTAACAGGTAGGTACAATGCTATTTTGTCTTGTGATTTCACAGGTGTAGTATCAAAAATCAAGTTTTCCCAGGTCTCATTGACCCCTAGGGGGGCAGCAGTCATTAATAATCCCCCGTATGCTGTTGGTATATCTGTGTAAATCCAGCAGTTCGAAACATTGAAAGTCTCAGCATACACATATTTAATTGTTTGGTAAGTGTTAAGTTTGGATGCCAGTCTATGAGTAATGCATCACGTTTGATCAGTTCAACTTTTGTGGCTGGGAAAAGGAAAGGCCACAACAGAAAGATCAATGTTATCAGTATAGCTATCAGAATAATCATGCAAATTTTCTGAGGTTGTTCTGCATCTCTGTTTACTCTATACCTGGTCATTTTGTTCTTGTTATACAACAGTAACAAGGTTTTTGTCCAGTTCAAAGTACTTAACCAGTTTACAGTGTGTCAAATGAATCCAGGACGCTCGCTCTGCGATCTTGACTGCAGTGGGTGTCGACAGTAGTACCTGGTACGGCCCTTCCCACTTCGGAGAATTCCAGTTCTTTTTCTTCATGACCTTCACCCAGACCCATGTGCCTGGGGCTACTGCTGCTTCCGATGGTCTGGTTTGCTCTTTATCTGAAACAGAATTTAACTGCAAAAGTTTGTTATTCAAAAATCGCCTCATATACCCGGCAAGTGAACTGTCAGCCTCCTGCTCTGCAGGCATGAGAGGTTTCCATTGAGGTGTATAATATGCCCTCCCAAACAGAATTTCAAAAGGAGTTAACCCTTATACATTTGGAACAGTTCTCATGCTCAACAGTGCCAGAGGTAGACAGTGCACCCAGTTCTTTTGTGTCTCACTAATCAATTTCCTAAGCTTATTTTTTCAAAACCCCATTATGCCTCTCTACTAATCCTGCAGATTGGGGGTGATATGCGCAATGTTTTTTAGAGAAATCCCGAAATAACGACTAAGTTGTTGTACAGTTTGATTTACAAATTGTGTGCCATTGTCACTATAAATCTTTTCCGGTATGCCAAATCTAGGAATAATTTCTTTAACAAGGACTTTTGCAATAGTAGCTGCATCTGGATTTTTAGTTGGAAAAGCTTCCACCCATTTGGAAAACATATCTATAATGACAAGGCAGTACTTCTTATTTTCGCATTTGTTCAGCTCTATAAAATCCATACAAATAGTATGGAATAGATACGGTGGTGTAGGGAAACTCCCTTGCTTAGGTTTCAATGCCCCTTGTGCATGATGCTTGTTACAAACATGGCATGCTGCACAAAGATTTTTTGTGTAGTTTGTAAATCCATACATCGTAAACACTCGATTCACTAACTGTACCATCCTCCCTGTTGAGGCATGGCACTGCCCATGGCTCAACAAAGCTGCATATCTAAACAAGTTAGATGGCAAAATCGGTTTCTTCTCTATTGAGATGTACAGTCCCTTCTCAAGGATTGCTCCTCGTTTTATCCACTTTTGTTTTTCTACATTTGTAGTAAGTGTCTGCATTGTTTTTAACATTTCTAAGTCTAAAATCTCAGATGGTTGTAACTCCTCACTCAAAAGAAATACTTCTGAAGCTGCTTGTTTTGCAGCTGTATCAGCCCTCGCATTACCTTTTGAAATTCTATCCTGTTGCTTGGTATGAGCTACGCATTTCCAAATAGCTACTTTCTGAGGTAACTGAATAGAGTCTAACAAGTCTAAAATAAATTGCGCATGATTAATTGGTTTACCAGTAGATGTTATCATTCCTCTATTTTTCCACTGCTGCGCAAAAACATGTACAGTAGAAAAAGCATACTGACTGTCAGTAAAAATGTTCACTCTCTTACCTTGTGCCAAGGTACATGCCCTTGTCAAAGCAATCAATTCTGCTGCTTGCGCAGATAGGTTGTGTGGTAAAGACTTTGCTTCTAAAATGTCAGTATCAGAAACTACTGTATACCCCACTAGAGTCTGTCCTGTAGGACCCCTCCTTCACGCGCCGTCCACATAGTATGTCACCTCGGCATCATCCAAGGGAACATCTGTAAGGTCTTTTCTAGGTAGTGTCTTTTGCTCAATCTCCTGTAGGCAGCAGTGTGGTTTGCCATCTGCAGGGATTGGGAGCAAGGTTGACGGATTCAAAGTTGTGCATCATTCAATTGTCATATGAGGTTGGCTCAACAGTATAGTCATACAGGAAAGATGTCTAGCAGGAGAAAGATATGCTACTTTTTCTTGCAGTAAAATAATCGCGACTGCATAAGGCACTCTCAATGTGAGAGGGTGGAACAATACTACTGAGGCTGAAGCCTGCACTGCCATTGCAGCTGCGACTACTGCTTGTACACAGTGGGGCAAGGATCGTGCCACTTGGTCTAGCTGTGATGAATAGTAAGCTATGGGGCGTTGTTTGTCCCCATGCTGTTGTGTTAACACTGATGTCATATAACCTTGCTTACAATCTACAGTTTGGAAAAATTGTTTATAATAGTTTGGTAATCCTAAAACTAATGAAGAAGCTATCAGTTGTTTCAATTTGCAGAAAGCTGATTCTGCTTCTGGTGTCCACTGTAATAAATCTTGTGCTGCCATCGGCTTTTTGAATATCAAGTTGGTCAGCGGAGCAGATTCTAAAGCATAGTTTGGAATCCAACTCCGACAAAAGTTAGTTGTACCCAGGAAGGACATCATTTCCTTCTTGGTAGTTGGTTTCGGTGCTTGTAATATTGCTGTTTTTCTGTCTTCATCTAATATTCTGCCTTCTTTGGATATTACATATCCCAGGTATTTGACCTGTTTTTTCCAAAGTTGCAGTTTGTTTTTGTTTACCTTGTGTCCTTGAGTGGCTAAAAAGTGTAGTAATGCTATGGTATCCTCTCTGCATTCTTGCTGGGTGGGGGCTGCCAGCAGAATGTTGTCTACATAAAGTAAAATCTGACTGCCTTTCGGTGGGATAAATCCCGCCAGGTTACTTGCCATTTCTTATGAAAGAAAACAAAAGCTGGATAAACGCCTGGTATACACCTCAAGCGAAAAAAAATGAAAAGACCAATGGTTAGACCACAGCTGAAGATAAAAATGGAATAATCCACGGCAGGAAATAAATCACTTGCAGCTTCACAGTAGTGCCCTTTATAAAACCAAATGTTGTAACTGAGATGTAGTAGTCAAGGTAGGAAACGGTTCACTTGCAGTTTCACACCACTTTATTAAACAAGAGTAAGTGCTTTCGTGATCTAAGTCAGCTGATCACTTCTTCAGACTCATAAAAACAGTTAAAACATCGGTATTTAAAATATGGTTCAACCAATGAAAACACATATAGAACTATGGCATAGACTAATTAAAATTGCATACATCAGTACATTAATTTGCCTTATATTCTGCATAAGATGAAATAAAATATACATATAACAGACACATTTTATGTAATAATCCATATTACTTAATGTTTTAGTGGTCTGGATTTTAAAAAAGGTTTCAAGGAAACAGCATTGTTCAATCCAGGAGACCTATCTGCCTGAAGTAATAAAATCCATCTTTGTTCTGCTTCCTCTACCTTATTCCTTATATCACCTCCCCTCTTACTTTTATTTATTATTTCTAAAACCATGAAATTAAAAATATGTTTCCTATCTTCTTCTTCCACATGTTTTGCTAAAGCACTTGTGTCTTTTTTATTTCTTATATCTCTAAGGTGTTCAAGGATACGTTCCTTTAGACACCTATTGGTTTTGCCTATATAAAAGGCATTCAGACAGTGCAGAAGCTGAAATAAACCAAATTTTGTGTTCTGCAGTCAGCATAAAAATCTATATCAATTATAAATCCTAGTGTAGGATGTTTATATGTAGATTTATTACATAAATAGTCACATGCTGTACAATTTCTGCAAGGAAAAGTCGCCTGCCTATCAGATAGGATCATTCTTTCATTGTTTCTGGATTTATAACAGAGTTGCCTTTTTAAGGACCTCTTATTTCTAAAAGAAAAGCTGGGTCTATCTTCTAACAATCCTTGAGATTTTTGTTTCGTCTGTAACCATAATTGGGGAGGGGCCCTATAATGTCCCTCAGTTTATTATCACCTCTAAGAATATTCCAGTTCTTATTCACTATACCCCTTATATCCCCTATATTGCTACTATAGGTAAAGTATAATTTGGGAGGCCCTACATTAAATCCAGGGTTAGCCCATGCCACCACTTCACTGTCCTCACATCTCAACCATGGTTTAAATCTATTGTTCCTATTTTGTGTTCCTTTAGCTACAACATTTTTTCATGACAGCGTTAGATGAACTTACAACAGGGATGTATAGAAAATCTACATGGAGAAATAGTATTTTACATAAGACTAGTATGCAGCCAACATTTGTACACAAAAATGTAGTGAAAGGACAATATATGAGAATAAGCCGCTTACATAATACAGATGAAGGCTTTGTGAAGACAATGACTATATTAGAGAAAGACTTCTTAAACAGAGGTTATAGTAAGAAAGACATAAATGAAAGCTCTAAATATACCATTGAAAATAGGGATGGGAGATGTAAACCGCTCTTCTCAAATATTATAGAAGATGTTAAAAGCAAGGAAGGTCATGATTTTAAAGTTAGATTCCCTATAACTTATTCAAGTGACATCAGAAGGTTCTGTAATGTTTTTGAGAAGAATTGGAATGTTTTATTGTCGGATACTGATTTGAGAGAATTGTTAGAAGATAGACCCAACTTTCTTTTAGAAATAAGAGGTCCTTAAAAAGGCAACTCTTATAAATCCAGAAACAATGAAATAATGATCCTATCTGATAGGCAGGGGACTTTTCCTTGCAGAATTTGTACAGCATGTGACTATTTATATAATAAATCTACATATAAACATCCTACACTAGGATTTATAATTGATATAGATTTTTATGCTGACTGCAGAACACAAAATTTGGTTTATTTCAGCTTCTGCACTGTCTGTCATGCCTTTTATATAGGCAAAACCAATAGGTGTCTAAAGGAACGTATCCTTGAACACCTTAGAGATATGAGAAATAAAAAAAGACACAAGTGCTTTAGCAAAACATGTGGAAGAAGAAGATAGGAAACATATTTTTAATTTCATGGTTTTAGAAATAAATAAAAGTAAGAGGGGAGGTGATATAAGGAATAAGGTAGAGGAAGCAGAACAAAGATGGATTTTATTACTTCAGGCAGATAGGTCTCCTGGATTGAACAATGCTGTTTCCTTGAAACCTTTTTTAAAATCCAGACCACTAAAACATTAAGTAATATGGATTATTACATAAAATGTGTCTGTTATATATATATTTTATTTCATCTTATGCAGAATATAAGGCAAATTAATGTACTGATGTATACAATTTTAATTAGTCTATGTCATAGTTCTATATGTGTTTTCATTGGTTGAACCATATTTTAAATGCCAATGTTTTAACTGTTTTTATGAGTCTGAAGAAGTGATCAGCTGACTTAGATCGCGAAAGCGCTTACTCTTGTTTAATAAAGTGGTGTGAAACTGCAAGTGAACCATTTCCTACATTGACTGCTACATCTCAGTTACAACTTTTGGTTTTATAAAGGGCACTACTGTGAAGCTGCAAGTGATTTTTTTCCTGACGTGGATTATTCCATTTTTATCTTCAGCTGTGGTCTAACCATTGGTCTTTTCATTTTTTTACTTGCCATTTCTTGTGCGAATATTGTTGGACTTTCACAATATCCCTGTGGTAGTCTCATATATGTATACCATTTCCCCTGAAATGTAAATGCAAACCAATGTTGGCTGTCAGAGTGTATCGATATTGAGAAAAATGCATTGCTAATATCTACCACAGAGGTTTCAAATCATTCAATAAAGTGTGTGGATCTGGCACCGTAGGTGCCCTGGGTATAACTGCATCATTTACAGCTTGTAAATCTTGGACCATACGCCATTCTCTGTTTGCTTTTCTAACAGGAAATAAGGGTGTATTACATGGTGAATCAGGAGATTCTATCAAGACTCCTTCCTTAAGTAAGGCTGCTATTATAGGTTTGATTCCTATTTCTGCATCCTTTCTCAAGGGATACTGTCTCTTTTGAGGTCTAAATGCTGATTTTGGCGTGATAGTAACTGGTCCTGCTGTACAAATAAGTCCTACATCCGATTTCCCTGTTGACCAGAGAGTCTCTGGTATGTCTTGTAAGGCTTTTTCCTCTTCCTCTAATAAGAGTGCTACTCAGCTATCCTCACTTGCCTGTGAGTGTACAGCTGGGTGTGTCTGCTTTATCCAATTTAGTTTCTGCTTTTGTACTCCCTGTTCGGAAAGTTCTAACTCTGTCTGTTTTTCCCACCTTGTGACTTTTTCTCTTAGGTCTGCCCACTTCACGTTTCTATCTTTAGTTAAACTCACATGTGGTAATCGATTAGATTTGTATAGTGCTAGGAATTCCTGGGGCAATGAACAGCTCACTACACTGTTTCCTTCTGTGTCCCAGTACAAATTTCGTAATACTAATCTGTTAGCATGATTTCTAAACAGTTCTTGCTCATATTATTCATCAGGTCCTGGTCTGTTACAGTAATATAGAGTGCAATGCAACAAATGCTGTTTATCAGTGTCAAGGGAGGGGGATTTACTGATGGCTATGTTCATCAGTTCTTCAGTTACTGCCCCTGGACCAGTCGTAACTAAGTCCTGGCTGTACCAATAAAATGTTTCACCCTCCGGTCGCACTACAAAAGTATCCATTTGTCACTGTGCTTCCATACCCTGCATAGTTGGAACTACGGCTATGCCAAATATCTGCATTAGGTCTCTGCCCAAGAGATTCACTGAGCATTTTGCAGAAACAACAATTTTGCTTTTCTGGGTCATCCCTGAAACTGGGTCAGTTATCGCTATGTTGTGGGAGAGTGGCTCCCGATACAGCTGTCCATTAGCTGCTTTCACTAATATGTAGTCAAGTGATTCTGAATTTTCTGGTAGTTTGGAAGGATGTATCAGGGTCCGTGAAGCCCCTGAGTCACACAAGAATTTAACTTCCCTCCCCTCTACCAGAAGTGTAACTTCCGGTTTTGTGTCTGCTAAGTAGAGCTCTAGGCTCAATAATGCTAAGTCCAAAATTTCATTTTCTTCATTATCTGTGATTTCATGCACATCCTCTATTTCTATCACATTCTCTACTCCTTCTATCACATTTGCACTTATCTTTTCTTGATTGTTTATTTCCAGTGATTCTTGACTGCCATATAGTCAGTCCTCACCCTCCTTGTCTTCTGTGGTTACCTTTTTATTTTGCCTGCAATCCCTTGCTAAATGTCCCTTTTTCCCGCATTTAAAACAATCACCCCTTTTCTTTCTCTCTTCAAAGTCCTCTGATCGTTTATCAGATTGTTTGTTTCCCTGGGCATTTTTCTTACCCTTCTTCCCAGTTTGTACTACAAAGACTTCTGATCCATCTTCTACTGCAAATACTTGAGTTTTCTTTTTCTTTTTGCTATTAAAATGCCTTTCGGCATGTCTTGCATATTCAAGTAATGACTGTAATCTACTTGTTCTATGATCTACCATGTGCTTTGTAATAAAGCTGCTAATAGGTGCAATACTGCCTTTCAAAAATGCATTCTTTAGCTGCTGCTCATATGGGGAATCATGTGTTTGGTCTTCAGGTACCTGCATTCCACAATGGTTATTAAAACATTCTAATAATCTGGCATAATATCTATCAACAGTTTCACCTTCTTGTTGTATGCATTGATTAATGCAAGTCCAATCAGCCCTAGGCTTCCATTTCTCAGAGATTCGGTCTGTCAGACCTTTCACTCTGTTGTCCAGTTCTGCGTTACTATGTGGGAGTGGTCTAAGCTCTGCGTCACGGGGATTCCAGTTGCCACTGATCATGTGCCAATCTGGACCTACAATTTGTCTAACTACTTTTTCTACTTCCTCTCCATTCAAATGGTAACTTAACCTCATGCCCTGTAAGTCTTCTAAGAATTTTCTAAAATTAACTTTTGGATGAGGAATTCCCTCTGTGGCTTTCCGGATATCTTCCGGTGTCCACTGTCTATATACTAGAAGAGTTGGGTCCTGTCCTGCCTGTGGATTTGGTACTTCTATGAGTGGACATATCTCTTCTTCACTCATAGCTTGTGAATTTTTATTCATTTCATACAGTTCAATATCCACTCTTAAGTTGCGTGCTCGAGACCTGGTCTCGATAGGATCTCTAACAAACGGTTTTGGTTTTGCAGGAACAGCTGGGTATAGCAGAGGTGGATCAGCTTGTCCACTCGCTTCATATTCTGGTAAGGGAAGCGGAGGGGCTGTTGTGATTACTAAGTTATTGTATTCTTTATCTAAGAGCATTGCTTTTGAATTTTTAATCTTTTGTTCCCTGCGGTTTGCTTCCTCAAGCCACCTGTGTGCCTGAGGGACTCCTAATTGTCGTTGCTTTTTTAGCTGACCTTTTGCATCTATTTTAAGTTGTCTAACAAGTTTAATAAGTGAAGGTTTATCTAAATTACCATCAAATTTGTATTTATCAACCCATTTTGTGTAATACCTAACATTATCGGCACGGTGTAATTGCATATATTTCGCGTCTTCGGTTAAGGGCGGGTCTCGGGAACTTTTTGTGCACTGATTTCCCATGTTGCCTTAGCTAAGTTAGAAATTGTTACGTAACCCTTTTTATCACGTGGTACCACGATTTACACCTTTTCACAGTTTATCTAGAATAACTGACTACCTATTCTGTTTCCCTGATCTATGACAAGACAGCAATCTTTTTTGTCCCTGATCTGCACTTGTAAATCTCCCTGACAAAAACAACAATATTGTAACAAGTCCCTGATCTAAAACAGAAAAAGGTAAATTCCTCCTTACCTGACCCTCCGTGTGTTGATCCCACCGGAATGTTGACTCGTCCTCCAATCCCAGATCAGAAACAGTGGCTGGCCTCTTTTGAACGACAATTCAGTCGGAGGTCTTTCAAAGCAGAAGAGCCGATGTGGCCACTTCTCCGTACGGGTTCATGCCACCGGGCCCAATTCTGACCTGAGCCAGAGTGAGAGATATGTATCCAGCTCGAAGGACCAAACTGTCAAAGGAAAAATATACTTTAAAAATTATCAATACACGGTAGGTTCAGGTTAAGGCACTTTAATCTTGCAGCAAGGAGACAAAAACGTGCTAATACAGAGTTTGTCTAACTAGAATCAGGAAATGCAGGCATTTTTATACATTTTCTAATAAGACATTGCCTACCAAGCTGACGTA
The DNA here is from genome assembly GCF_019279795.1 of Protopterus annectens. Classification (NCBI taxonomy): domain Eukaryota; kingdom Metazoa; phylum Chordata; order Ceratodontiformes; family Protopteridae; genus Protopterus; species Protopterus annectens. The sequence continues at coordinate 605,782,627 of NC_056750.1, read as the reverse complement.
GTAAATCACAAGTTTTAACATCATCATTTCGTAGTGCTTGTTTATATGATTTTTTGCTTGTACTATCAATTTTTGTGAGAAACGTCCTAAGAAAAACAACGTGGCCTTGGCTACCACCAGTTAGATATATGCAATGTTACCATTCAAGGTACTATGGCTAATTTGAGCACAAAGTAAGTATAGATTGCAGTTCATTTCTCCAACAGTCCTTTGTCTGTTTTATCTCTTCCTTCTGCAGCTGTGCGTGTTCTCATACTTTGAACAGAGCTGATTGTTCAAAATCATTACATTACCGAATATAGCATTGTTCATTCTTTGCTTCCTGACCTAGCAGATAATCACCTGCTTCTCAAGTACATTTCCAAAAGGCATAAACATGAATATTGCTGTGCTAGCAATTACTAGGTCAGAGGGCATCTTGCAAGTTTCAAAAGCATCTTTTAGTCTCATATGAAACTCAGCTGTACAGCAAATAGTGCATATAAAATAGAATGAAAAACGTGTTAACTTATTTAGTTTCTAATTAGCATTAAGCACACACATTAATACATATTTTTCTGGCATATATATGTGTGTGTGTGTGTGTGTGTGTGTGTGTGTGTGTGTGTGTGTGTGTGTGTGTGTGTGTGTGTGTGTGTGTGTGTGTGTGTGTATATATATATATATATATATATATATATATATATATATATATATATATATATATATATATAGATAGATAGATATATATATTGGCGAAAACGTAAACATTTATGGTTGAAGAGACAAAACATTTTGAGGGATTCATGGGACCTGCTAAGAAACCTTAAGACTTGTTTAAAGACAATATGGGCTTCCTTACCATTGATATAGTTGATTTGTTTATATGTTTACCCCACCATGAAGGCTTGTCCTTACTGGAAGAAATTATTTATGAAGATGGGACACTGTCAAGTGATGAATGCATATTGATTATGCACTTAATTGAATTGGTATTGAAATATAATTATATATATTTTAATGGCAATTTTTTTCACCAAATAAAAGGTGTGGCTATGGGTGCAGTTTGTGCACCCACTTATGCTAACCTGGTTCTGGGAGGAAAAATCTTAGACTCCATATACAAAAACAACTGGAGTATGCATAAGAGATTCTTGGATGATATAGTTATTCTTTGGACTGGGTTAGAGGATGAAGTCCAATGTTTTATTGAATTTTTAAACAACAGCACGGAATTTTTAAAGTTCACTTATAATTATTCTTTGGATAAGTTACAGTACCTTGATGTGGAAGTTTATAAAGAAAATAATGCCTTTTACTCTAAGATTTTTAGGAAAAAAACATATTGTAACGCATATTTACATTTTAATAGTGGGCAACCCCCCACTTTAAAGAAAATATTGTCAAAGGACAATTTATTAGAGCGAGTCGTTATGACTTCCAATAATAAAGATTTTATTGATGAGGTTGCATTGCTTAAACAAATGTTCAAAGATAGAGGCTATCCTGACAATTTACTGATGAAAATTGAGAATGAAGTTATGAAAGAGAGGAATGGAAGATATGGGCCTATTTTAGGTCAAGATGTTTCATTAAGTAACTTTGCATATAGTAAGGAGTCAGATGACTTTGTCAAGTCCATTATATTCGAATATAATGGGGGTTCAGGATTAGTTAGATACATTCTTAACAAAGAATGGAATAAAGTCATGCTTTTTACTGATTTAGATGTATTAAAACATGAGAAAATTAAAGATGTCTACAAAAATGCAAGAAATCTGAAAGATTACCTATATAAAAATAACAAGATTAATGGGAGTAGTAATAATAATAACAAAAAGAGATTTGGTACATTTAAATGGGGCCGATGCAGTCAGTGTGAATTTATCAGTAACAAAGAAAGCATTGTTTTAGAATGTAGAAACACTACTTTAAATAGTATGGCGTATTATAATTGTGAGTCTAGTGGCCTAGTATACTTAGCATTATGTCAAACTTGTCAGGCTTTCTATATAGGAAAAACAGAAAGAAAGCTTAAAAGGAGAATTTATGAACACATGTACGATATACAAACTAAGAAGAACAGTAATGCCTTGTACAAACATTCACTCGAATGCCCTAGTGTTTTTTTAGATTTTTTTTGTTTTGGAAAAAATAAGCATGGATAAAAGAGGGGGCATGTGGGAAGAAACCATCGAATACAGAGAATTGTGGTGGCAATTGTCCCTGGAATCCAATAGGAACAGGGCTTAAATGAACATGTTTTCCTTGCCCCGCTTTTAAAATTGAGAGCAGCCAAATTATAAGTATATATACACAAGACTGCTCCATTGGCTTCACTGCCATGCACATAGCACTTTAGTTTTTATCTATGTAGGTGATATGTTGTCTTATATAGGATGTTTTAAAACAGAAATGTTTTTAAGGATTAAATTATAAAATTTTTAATTGTGCTTTGCTGCCGTTAACTTTATAGGTGCATTTTTACATTGTGTCTTGTTTTCATAGGGTTGTGTCAGGTTCGATACTGTGATACAAAAAGACTGATGGAAAACATTTGACTGAATTTTAATGGATCTTCATTGGATAATTAACTTATGAAGTCATTTATTTTTGAGTATTTAACATGATGAGTTATGCTTCAGCCCACATCTGATGAAGTTGTTGAAACAAAAATGGATTTTTAACTACGTTAATGGTGTTTTTTATACTTCAATAAAAGTGTTTTGCTGCATTAATTCCCTCCAAGGCTTTATTGTTTCACTATGCAAGGTAGTTCTCTGCTTCCTTGCTTGGTTTTAATCACCTCATTTTTGCCTTACTTTGGTATGTGTATATATATATATATATATATATATATATATATATATATATATATATAATACACACACACACATATATATATATATATATATATTTTTTTATTTATTTATTTTTTTTTTACAGAAATGATGCTACCCTGCACCCTCTGTAACCTTCAAACCTATAGTCACACAACAGTGGGGAAAAGTCAAAAACTTCAGTAACAGCACACAGCAGTCTTTTCCAAATAATCCATTAGCTTTCAGCCAGTTGCGAAGAACATATGATGAAAAGCCAGTTGCTAAAATTTCACTCAAATAAGTATAGAACACCCTCCCTCCCTCCCTATTACACCTTATATCTAGTACCATTTCTTTACCACCTGATGGGCATATCACAAGTGGTTGTTGTTTTACCTTTTGCCAAATTGTGTCACATGCAATGACATCAGCATGCATCAAGTACAAAATTGCTACTCTCAGTGCAATTATTTGCATCTGTTACCTTACCCCTGTTCTGCAAACTTGATTCCTACAGACCACATAACATACAAATAAAGCAATATTTATGCAAGAAGGCTATGCCCCCACAACACAAACACTTAATAATGCAGATGTTGCAGTTCCTGGAATGTAAAGAAAATACCCAAGTTTTCTTGCAAAAACATGTATCTCCTGGAATTCACAGTAGTGACATACATACTACAAACAACTTTATATGCTGTAAGTAGCACCGGACAGTACTGCATATTTGGTAAACCCATTTGTGATATGTGTATGTTCTATAAACACCACCATACAAAATTTCACACAATCTTTGGAATACAAAAGTTATGGTTAAGCCATCGTTGAGCAGTTGTGAGGCATCAGTGTGAGACATAAAACCGAAGGGGTTCTGCCTGCTCTCTGGAACGCTGTTCTTTTCCTTTATACTTTACCGTATGGTAGGAGCTGAATGCTCACATAGAGTGACTGATGATACTGAGGACCTCCTTGGTTTTATGTCTCCTACAGTAATATCAGTCGAAGTATTCACAAATAGACAATGAAGGCTTAGCCATCATTTTTGTTACTCAAAGATTTCCTAAATAATTGTATGGCAGATGTTTTAAAATACAAGCAGATCACAGTCTGATGATACATGTTCCATGAATGGTTTCACCAAGAGTCCAGTTGCTGTGTAGTTCTACTAGAATAAACTTAATACACACAAAACTGCACAAGTATAGTCTACAGGTACATGGCCAAACTGAAGAATCCAAAAAAAAAACAAAACAGGCCAGCACTCTGACTTCATGGAAGTTATTTTATTAAATGTTCACATACTGGTTTCAGCTGTATAAGCTTTCATCAGTGTCGACTATTATGGCACTTATGAAGGCTTATACAGCCAAAACCGTTATGTGAACATTTAATAAAATAAGTTCCACAAAATCAGAGTGCTGGCCTGTTTTGTTTTTTTAGTTCTACTAGAAGCACATGAATACAAGATTGCTGATACACCAAACAAGACTACTACTGATGCAATAAGCAGATTATCCATTCCAGGAAAGACTATAGACTTGCACACAACTGATCAAATACAAGTATTAATACTAGATGCCATGGACAGTGTACCGATGTATGCTAATCAAATTAAGCACTGTATGCCAAAAATGCAATTCTGTTGCAAGTTCATGAACATATATTGATGTGATATAACTGACCCAAGGTTTATGCAATTTTACTCACTAGCACCAGACGTATGCGTCAGACACCGGGCTGTATTGTGGGCATTCTAATAGGTCCTTCGAGGTCAATGTTCAACAAATACACTGCCTTACTGGCATACTGACAGAAGTGCCCTGCTATCCTCCTTCTGGTAGTCTCTCCAAGCTTAGAACTCCCCGTACTGCCTGTGTGTGAGAGTGAAGGGCCAATCACCTGGCAGGACCAGCCCTTCAAATTCACAGACAGGACCCTTTTAGTTTTTATAGTGTCACAGTCAGAGAAAGATCTCATGGAATACTGCTCCTCTCTCTGGGTGAGCTCAGCTTCAGATAAGAAACCCTTTTTGATTTTATTTCTTCCTCCTGCTTTTCTGTATCAGTGTTTGAATAGTATATATTCTGCTGATTTGTTTATTTTTTTTCTTGTGAAAAATGTTTATATACTTTGAGTATTATTTATCTTATAGTATAAGACTTATACTGTTTATTATAAGCTTTTCTTAGTTTCTGTTGGGGTTTTAACCCTTTTTAAAGTGTTCTGTGGTTATTTCTGATTGTTTACCTGAGTTTCTGTACTAAGGCCATTTTAGTGCATTTCCTCTCATTACCTCATAGGTGTGTACTAGGCTAATGACCCTGGAGCCTTTATAAGCCTAGCTCATAGAAGTGCCCTGCCATCGTGCCACCCTAAGTTAGCTCCCAGTGCATATATCAAGTACAGCCACTGCAGTGATCCCCTGGGTGAACCTTCTATTACCCATCCACTCATCAAGATTCCTCTTGAAGAGGGAGAGCGAGGTGCTCTGCTTGACATGTATGGGAAGTCTATTCCAGAACATGGGCAGTCTCTGGGTTATTAACCTGTCCCTCCAGCATATTCATTTGATTGTGGTAATGAGGTTGAGGTCTCTGGAGCGTGTAGTGAGGACAGATTGTGATTTCTTTAGATGCAGAATTTCTAACAGAGCTGGGTCAGACATGGCTTTATAAGTCAAGCAGAGATCGCCTCTAGGTAGACGATATGAGAGAGAGAATAGCTGGAGCCTTTTGAGTCTGTCCGTGTAGGACGTGTTTAATGTCTAGGATCCTCTTTGTAAGGTACTTCTGTGGCCTCTCCAGCTATTGCTGGTAGATAGTGAGGTACATGCCAAATGGGGCATTATACTCAATGATTGGTCTAATGAGGGAAGAGTAGAGAGAGACGATGACCTCTTTCTTCCTGGATGCAAAACCCTTGGTAATGAGATGTGCCATATAGAAGGACTTTCTGACCACAGTGGCAATGTTTTGGTCAAAGGAGAGGTTTTTGTCAACCTGCATCCCCAGATCTCTTATAACACCTTCAGTGTTCATTGGGCTCCCATTGATGTGGTAATTAGTGGGAACTGAGTTTTTACCAAAGGGGATGACAACACATTTTTTTGCAACTAAGCTTAAAGCCATGGTTTAGACACTAGTCATTGGTCTCAGTGAGGTCTTTCTGTAGGATGTCTGCATCACTTGGGGAGTTAATAATGGCTTGCAGTTGTCTGGGAACCTGGTCAGCCAGAGTCCCTTTGTGTTTGCTTGGATGTCTGAGAAGTAGATGCCGAACAGGAGAGGTCCCAGGACCAATCCCTGTGGGACTCCACTCGTGACTGATCAGCAGTCTGACTTGGAGTCCGTTACTTTCAAACTGTGTGTTCTACCTGTGAGCTAATTTGCAACCTATCTAGTGATATAGGGGTTGATGCCTAGTTTGGTGAGTTTATCAATAATTTCCGAGTGAGGAATGGTATCAAAGTTCTTGGCCAGATCAAGGTAGGCTGTATGCACTGCCTTACCTTCATCCACAGTCCTGGTGACTGACCCAAAGAAGTCAACCAGGTTGAGCAGGCATTATCTCCCTTTCACAAAGCCAAATTGCGTGGGGTCTAGAGTTTGGAGATTTCCTATATCTTTGTTAATCAGGTCCACGATGATGCGCTCCATAGCTTTACATATCAGACTTGTCAGGCTAATGGAGTGATAATTCCCAGGGTCTGTAGTCACTCCCCCTTTATGGAGAGGGATGACTGTAGCAGTGTGCCATCTGGTAGGGACAAAGCCTGAGGTGAGGCTGTGACTGTACAGGGCACACAGATGTGGTGCCAGTTCACTTTATAGTTCATGTAGAACACAGCCAGGGATATTATCGTGTCCCATGGAAGCTGTATTCTTGGCCTTGGACAATGCAGCTTTAACCTGTGCTGCAGTAATGCTGGGTGCCTGGCATTCTTCCAGTATTGTGCTTGGTCCTTTAGGGGGGCAAGAAGGGTAAAGTTGGCACTGAATCTGTTGGCCAGCATGTTGGCAATATCTGTTGGCTCAGTATAGGAGGTACCATTGTGCAGTAATTCAGAGCAAATGTGGGTATTGCCGTGGAGGTTCTTGATATAACTATAGAAGGCTTTGTGATTGTTTTTAGTGTCTGCCACAATTCTGCCTTCATAGCTGGCTTTGGAGGATTTTATGAGGTATCTCAACTTTTTGTTGAGGCTAATAAGGGAGTTTTTCCAGTTGTGGGACTTCACCTTTTTCTGCAACAGTTTTTTCCTTCTGTTGTAGAGTTTATTAATGGCAGGGGACCACTAGATTTGCTTCCTTTTTTTGGAGGAGAGCCTCTTGGTTCTGTTGGGTATGGCTAGTTCCATGCATTTATGTACATGTTTGTACAGTGCATTGGTGTACGATTCAGCAGTCATGCAGCTATTTTCCATTGGCATGGGTGCCATGAAGTTAGCTATCTCTGTTTTTAGGAGCCCAAAGTCAGCTTTGGAGCAGTTTTTCAAGGTGGTTACCTTTCCGGGGGGGGGGGGGGGTGGATTTCCATGGTGATTAGTTTCTGGTTGGATCTGACCATGGAGAGATTGCCTATTGGTGTATAGCACAGTTACCCATGTTAGCAATAACCAGGACAAGGATGTTGCATCCTCTAGTGGGGGTCAAAATGAGCTGGTCCAGGGCATTGGAACTGATGAATTCCAAGAAGTGTTGGACCAGTGTATTGGTGCTTGAGTAGTTTTCCCAGTTGAGGGAGGGGTAGTTGAAGTCTCCCAGTATGAAAGTGTTGAGTTGGACCTTGATAGATTCCAGGGTGCTTAGAAATGTGGAGTGAGAGTCTAGGGACATGATTGGGGACATATAGCAGGCTATGACCTGGATCGCCGACTTACCCAGTGTTAGTTGTACCTGAAGTATCTCAGATGCATTATACTGGGTTACTAGTCTGGAGGTGTGCATATCCTTTTATGAATATGGAGACACCACCCCTATGGAGCTTCATTCCATGTTTCAGGGCTGAAACCTGTGGAATGAGTTATAGCCTGGTAGCACAAGGGTGCCTTCTGCTGCTTTAAACCAGGTCTCTGTTACAGCACAAATGTCAATGTTCTCCATTTTGAGGAATGCTACAAGCGAGTGCATCTTGAGATTTAGACTTCTAGCGCTGAGCAGCATGGCCCACAGATTGCATTGATTTATAGCTGTTTGTTTGTGTCTTTCGGCTTTTCCCGGTTAGGGGTCGCCACAGCGGAACTCCGGTCCGCTAATGATTGGCAGTAGATTTTTACGTGCTGGCTTGCCGGGCCTAATGCACAATCTTCAACGAAAGAACGCCCATTCACTCATGTCGACACACAGAAGATGCTCTAACTGAGAATCTAACTGGTAGTTATTTGTTCTTTGGAACACCACCTAAAAAATGCACTATAGGGCTGGCAACAGCCTTAGCCAGTTCCCGGAAACCCTGGGGTGACAGATGCAAGCCATCTCTGGCAAAGAATTGAGTTCTGTCAATCATGTCATCCCAAGCATAAAGATACTGGTTCCCCTTAAAATTACCCCAGAAACTTAGCCAATTGTTGAAGTCAATCATTTTTTGTTTGTACTGCGGTATCATTCTGGGTGACGGTCGGATACTGCTCAGGGCTAGGGTCAAATCTGCTTGAGCCACATAATCCAATAGCTTCACCATGTGTCTTTTCATGTAGTCCAGGGAGGTGCATCTCAGGTCATTCAAACCCACATGGACAATGACAGAGTCATACTTGTACTTGTTGTGGAGTGACCTGAATGCATGTGTTATGTGTTGGATTCTGGCACTAGATAGACAGCTGACTGTTACCTTCTCCTTATTCAACCTAGTGAGTGGGACATCTGTGTGCCTCACTATTGAATCACCTATGATTAGTGTATTGGGCAAGGTGTTTAGCCCTATGGGCTTAGGTTGAGGGGCACACTGTGGAGGTGAGCTATGTGTCCTGTGGTTTGTGCTGTGTTGTGGTGGTCCAGTGCATTTCTGTCCTGGAGGTCTCTGCTGTTTGGGTAAATTTCTATTGAGAGCCTCCATGAAGGTGGGTGTGTGGTTTGTGTTTTTATGTGAGAGCTATGATGGTGGGTGTTCTGGAGGGCTATGTGTTCCATGTGGTGTGGTACAGGTGTTGACCACCTCCTCCTGACCAGCTAGTCCAGTCTTGGCTGGAGAATGCATAACTTCCAATTTGGTGATATAAGTGCATCTCTTACAAGTCTGAGTGTTGAGAGGTAAGAGGAGAGGGTTATCAGTGTACATGAGGCAGTTGCTACACTGCCTCAGAATGCCCAATTGCACCAGGTTAATAGGAGAAAGTACAGAGAACTGCCCTTTAATCATGTCAGAAGGGGTGGTCATAACTACTACATACTGGAGCTATTTCCGTGAAGAATGACTAGTGCTGATGGCACTTGGGTGTGCTACAACAATTGCTACAAAAACCTATTGAAGTGTAAACCAATTAACCTATTTGAAGCGCAAGAGAGAAAGAGAGAAAAAACTAGCACGATCTAAGGGAAAAACTGAAGAGCAGACTTTCTAGCACAAGTAATAGTTTACATCAGCTTGGTGCCACTGCACGGACTTTAAACAAGTGCAAACCCGCGCAAATGTGGGCTTTTAATCTAGAAAGTTGAAAGGGATGGAAAAACTGCCCAAACAGACAATAATCGACAATTTCTGGGCCAGAAACCACTCCTCTTGTGGTAGATAGGCTACCTAGTGACTACCACTCCCACTGATAAGCTAGAAGGCTTCCCTCCAACACTGAAAGGCTTGGGGGGGGACGCTCAGAAGCTTACAAACAGTCCTGGATACAGCAAATCTGTATCTGGACTAGACTAGTTATAGGAAAGGCAGGAAATAAGCTTAGAACTTTTTGTTTGTTTCTTTTTTACAGAAAGGCAGCTAAAACAGCATTAAAAATTATTCAAATGCAGTACAAGCTAGCACACTTGAGTGTGTAGCAATATTAAAGCAAATACAGTCTAAATAAATGCAATTAAATTAAAAAAAGACTAAAAACAAATGCAGAAAGCAGTAAATTATGAAAAATAAAAATGGAGGCACTTAGAGTATCAGAAAACAATCCCAGCAAATATATAAATAATTCAGTCAAGCAAAACATTAAGACAGTGCAGAACTCTGAACAGTTAAAAAGTGCCAAAAATATACTTATCAGCTGTATATTTCCAGATTGCTTGAGAAGTACACGCAGTCAGACCACGAGATTCTAGCAATAGTACGCACAACTTTATGGAGAGAAGGGTTTTTTAAGGGTTTGTCCACAAGAGTGTAGACCACAGAAACCTTCTTAAATGTAAAGTAACTCACCTGAAATGCTAAGACCAAAGCTTAAAATGCTTAGAATAAAAGATAAATTTAATTAGGGTACTAAAAAAGCAGTATTAAATGCAGCAGAATAAAAGCACTTGAACACTTAAGAGCACACAGCAAAAAATAAGGTAATAAAGTATGAAAACAATTAGTAAAAGCAGATGAATAACATATACATTTAAGTGGAGAGGGAGGAAACAGAAGTGTTCAAAGTCAAAGAAACAAGGGGGTAGTCCTGCCCAAATAATCTCACTGCACTATGTTGAGTGATCAAATGAGATTGGACTGGGAGCAGTAACCAAGATCAGATTTACAGCAGGGGCAGGCAAATCCAAAGCCACCAAGTTTAAGACTACAAGAACACTTGGGAAGAAGGGCAGGAGAAAAAAACAGTGAACAGTGCCGAAAACAACAAAGGACAGAAACAATACAGCAAATATATAAATAATAAAGCTAATATATAAATATAGCACAGTGCAAACTAAGTTGCAAAAAGTGTACTTAGTTTGGAATATCAGACGGGAAAAGATTCCAGCTCTGTTCACAGTCAAGAGAATTTAGCTCTCTGCTATATCAGCTCTGCACAAATTCACAGAAATGCAGTTTGTAATGGAATTACAACACAGAAAATACACCTCAGGCAATGACCAACAGCTAAGATGGGCTGGTTCAACAACCCCCACCTGAAACTAGCTTCTGAGATACCCTAAGAAACAAAGTGCAGACAGCAACAAAGGACAGAAACATTACAGCAAATATATAAATAATAAAGCAAATATACAAATACAGCACAGTGCAAACAAAGTTGCAAAAAGTGTACTTATCAGTTTGAAATATTAGATGGGAAAAGATCCCAACTCTGCTCACAGTCAGGAGAATTTAGCTCTCTGCTTATATCAGCTCTGATATCAGAACTACAAGTAATTTATGGCTGTTTATTTTCCTGTTGATTAATCAACAGGAAAACTTACTATTTTTTGCAGTTTTTCTTTGGGGCTATGATTATTTTAGGTCACTGAGCACATTTACAAAATTTTAAATGATTTTTTTCATTTTAAATCACAATTTGGCTGCCATTTTATTTGTGAAACATTTCTGTCAGGATTCTTTTCTTAATTTCATGTTTAATTACTTGCCTGGTGTTTGGATTTAATATGACCTGATTTGATTGAGTAGATATATAACATTTAAAACACATTTTTCATTTAAATCATGATTTTGGACTCCATTTTATCTGTGTGATATTTCAGACAGGAATTTTACTTTACAGTATATTAAATTCCTTGTCGAAGGCTATTTTCAGTTGTTTCTATTCACATTAGGCTGAAAATAGCATTTTATTTATTTAAATTGGGGGTCTATATGATGTGTTTATTGTGCTTGGTGCTGGGTTACTGAAATTGCTGTCTTTTTCTACACTACAGTATTCAGTATGGTTTCCCTATAAACACAGACTTAATTTGGCTATTTAGAGGAATCTTTGTGGGATTTGTCCTTTTTGTACTGGGCTGACTGTTCAACCAGTATTTGGTTTTGATCTGGCTAGATTTTGCCCTCTATACTGATGGATTCAGTTATGCCCCTATCATCTTCCCCATCTGCACCTAAAATATGTAAGACTATATCAAAAATATGCCTCAGCTTATGGCTTGTGACTCTGCAGTAGCTTTAGCTTTGGGCAGACTATCAGACCAATCACCTTCTGTTACGTCCAGGTCTGCTGAAGTGGTCATAGTGTCACAAATGTGTGTGACAAGAGGGTCAGACACACTCTCTGGGTCAGTACCATTGCACTCTTTAGGTATGGGAGAACCAAACCCTTTAGGTGGGGGGAAGGCAGGAGTGCAGAATCTTTTACCAGTATTGATACTCCTCCTCCCTGGGGATTATCGCACTAGTGCAGTATATGTTAAAGAGACAGAAGACCCACTAGATGGTGGAGAGCAGTCGCTGACTGGTTTCCTAGCTAAGATGGTGGCTATGGCTAGGTCTTTTTCTCAGGCAGTTGATTATGGAAGCATACCTGGGTTATTTGGTATGTTGTGATCCAGTGCCTGAGGACTCTGACCTGTCTGAGTCAGATTAGTGTGTTTCCTCTGATGACAAACAGATACAGGGACTCAAACTGATATTTTATTTTTCTCAAATATTTTCAAGAAAGCTTGTAGCTCTTCTATTTATTGAAGCTGAGTTGAGAAATTTAGGGTATGAATGTCCTTGACTGGCCTCCAAGCCACTTTGTCTGTGGACCCTGGTTTTGAGTCCCCAGTGACTTTTTTCAAAGAAGAAGACCATGTCTTCTTCTAACCGTGTATTTCTAGATTCACTAGGCAAGGGCCTAGAATCTCAGGAAAAGAAGCTGGTACAGCCTAGCATGACAGCTTTTAAAGTGTCTAACTACCAGTGTTATACATGGGAGCTTGTGTTGAGATGCATATACAGTTAGACAAGTTTGCTGCATCGCTGCCTGCAGAGCAAAGGGTGTATTAAACATACTGTTTCCAATGTTTCTTAGTTGTCAATTTAGTGCTTTAAAAATTGCTTTGGAGGGGGTTAACACTATTTTGTGAAATGCAGTATTGTCAGTTGTAGTTTGGCGGTATGCCTGGTTGCACACCCATATTTTTTCCGATGAGTTAAAAATGTATTTATGTATTTTAATTATTTAACATTTGTTAAATAAATAAAACGAGATTCTGAAAGCTGGTCTTGAGTCTGATACTGTGTTTGATACAGCAGCTAATCAGAACTTTAACCTCTGGGATGACAGAGGTAAATTGTTACTAGGAGGATTAAAAATAGGTCATAATCCCAGGTTCTACTGCTTTAAGAAAGATAACTTTTGATGGCCTAACAAGCAGAAGTCCCACCCGAACAAAAACCAAGGCCATAAAAGGAACTTGCAGGATGAACAACTCTGTCAAGCCTAACAAGTATTTCCTTGATTTCCAAAAAAAAAAAAAAAAAAAGACCAGACATGGAGACTGGTGTTGGACCTTTCTTTTCTGAATTTATATGTCAGGGTTCCCAAGTTCAGAATGCACACCCTGCAGTCAGTGTTTTTTCAGTTGCTCTACCACTGCTTCATGGTGACCCTTATCTTGAAGAATAACTATCATCATATCCCAAATTGCTCATCACTTCAGGAGATACCAAAGATTTGTTATGTTTACTGTATTGCCATTTGGGCTATCTGCTGCACTGTCAGTGTTCACCAAATACCTTGTTCCAGTAGTGGCTCATTCTTGGACTCGGAGCATTCACTTTTTGCCATACTTAGATGACTAGCTGATCTGTGCAGAGTCTGTATCCAGGTGCCTGAAATTGCTAAAAAAAAGGTCTCATCCTTACTCTCCCATCTAGGGTTCATGTTGAACCTCTTAAAGTCGTGTCGGACACCCTCGCAAATACTCATCTTTCTGGGGTACTTCTAGACTCCAACTAGAATTAGAAATTGGCCTTTCTGCTTAAGACAAGATCCTGACATACCAGTTGGTGTGCCTGGAATTCTCCAAGAGGAATGTTGCCTTGGCAAGGGAATTCCTAAAAATTCTCAGACTGATGGCATCCGTTTCTCATAATACCGCTGGTCCATCCTCACATAAGAAAAATTCAATGGCATGTCTGAAATTGATGGATATAGCACCATCATTCTTTGTAATCCCAGTTGCCAGTGTTTCTCTTCTTCAAAGGACAATTACAGTGGTGGAAAGAACAGTTGAGTATCAATCCAGGACTTCCTTTTTCCCCTCCAGTGCCAGTACAATCTATACAGACAGATTCATCAACCTCTCGTGGGGAGCTGTCAAAAGGGATGCAAGTACAAACCACTTGGGGGCCCATGGATGCACAGAAGCACTTCAATATCAAGAAGAACCTGGTGGTTATTCACACCTTGAAAGTCCTTCACCACCTTTGGACTCCAGGTCCTCTTCTGGTGGTTACAGAAAACACCACAGATATGAGGTCTACCTTCTGTGATGACTGGCAATGACAGCCTGGGAGCAGGCTTCTCAAAATTCTCTAAGTCATCAGGCATCATGCATCCCATCACACTAGTGGAAGACAGACTAAGCTGACCCTGAGTAGTCCTGCAGGAGTGGAAGCTCAAGGCAGTGGTCTTCCAGGATCTAGTACAGCTGTGAGGAACACCTTGCATAGATCTGTTTCACCTCCCTTCAAACCAGACATCCTTGCAGCCATGCTTAAAGGACAGATGCATTCTCTTTCCATGAAACAGGAATGTTCCTGTATGTGTTTCAACCCTTTTCACTGGTTCAAAATGTACTTCTGAAAGGGCAAAGAGAAATGACAAAGATTATTGTGGTGACCCCTATTGGCCTAGGTAATCTTGTTTCTCCCTGTTAATGGTATTGGCCAAGGGCAATTACCACAGAGTTCCTCATACACTGGACCTGCTCACAAGGTCTCAAGGGCAACTGGTATACCTTGATTTTGAAAACTTCAATTGAGAGCCTGGATGATTCTATCTTGATGCCATTTAGGCACTTGTTTCTTGAGGATGTGCAGCAGGTGTTAAAGGAGGCCAGAAAACCTGCTACTAGAAAATTGTAAGTTTTCAAATGGATGAGTTTTTCTAAGTTGTGCCTAAATGGAAACAGCAGGTCCACTGTGGTTAATATCCCTCTGGTATTGAAATATGTGTGTGAGCTGTTTTAGGATGGCTTATCATATGCGTCCATTAAGGTGTATTTACTGGCCATCTCTGCTTGTCTGCCAAAGGATCCCCCTCTTTTTTTGTTAAAACAGTTCATGAAAGTAGTATTGCATATGAGACCCCTCACAAGCAAATTCCTCCTTTGTGGTATCTCAACTATGTTCTTGAAAAATTGACATTGCCACCTTCTGAACCAGCAGTTTTCTCTGTTCTTAAGTTCTAAACATGGAAAACTGTTTTGCTTATTGCTCTGACATCTGCAAGGTGAGTTTCTGAGATGTAAGCTCCCATGGTGGGACAACGTTACCTAGTTTTTTTCTACAGACAGGATTGTGTTATGCACTAATCCTTCTCTCTGGCTGAAAGTAGTTTCCTAGTTCATTCTCTATCAGTCTTTTAATCTCCATGTGTTCTTTCCAGATCTAAAGAATAAGGGGGAGAGGATACTTAATACCTTAGACGTGCATAGGCAGCTCAGGTACTATCATGATAGAACAAAGCCTTTAGGAAGGCTGAAAGGCTTTTTATTTCTTTTTCTGGGGGCAAAACAAAGGTCAACCTGCTGTTAACCAATCAACTGCATGATAGTTGGTTATTGAGTATTTATTTTTGTTATACCCATCATGGAAAATCCAGGCAAGATAAATGCACATTTCACTACAGATTTTTCCTCTTCAGTGGCATACTGGAAATTAGTGGACTCTAGAAGTATTCTAGAGGCAACA
The DNA here is from genome assembly GCF_019279795.1 of Protopterus annectens. Taxonomy (NCBI): domain Eukaryota; kingdom Metazoa; phylum Chordata; order Ceratodontiformes; family Protopteridae; genus Protopterus; species Protopterus annectens. Next base: position 605,767,067 of record NC_056750.1, on the reverse strand, counting down.
GCTTGGCCCTCTGTCCATACCTCCATGAAGCACTACATAATGGATGTTTTTTCTACACTCAGAACAGGATTCTCAAGGACAGTTCTCCATGGGCTCCTGGACACTTATCCTTCCTCCTCCCAGGTGGGGTGAGCTTTGGGAGTCTACCCATATGCCAGTAAGACAGTGTGTTTGTTGAACATAGCACTGTTGCATAAGTTCCACTTATCTGTAAAAATAGATGTTCATAGAACACACTGCTTTACTTAGTACCCCCCCCCCAATCCCCCTATTGATAAGTGTATATATTTGGTTGTTGGAGTTGCTGTTTAGTTTTGTTCAGTGACCTTTTTTGTCATATGGGTATGGCATTTGGTTTGGAATGGTAGGCATTTGCAAAGCTTGTGTTTTCATCTGCTTTTCCTGATGGACCCTAGAAAACCGAAAGGGTCCATTCTGTGAGTTTGAAGAGCTATTCTGGTCCTGCCAGATGATTGTTCCTCCACTCTCACATACAGGCAATGGGAGGAGTACTAAACTTTGAGAGACTACCAGAGGGACAAATGGTGCCCTAGGAAGGGTACCTGACCAGGCCCCCCTTAGCCATACCAATATCACATTTAGCCGTCTCTCCCTAGTTGCCATAAAACTCTATTCAACCTTGTACAAACTATTTTCTTCTTTACATTTACAATAATCACAAAAATTTGGATTTAATTTAAAACTTTTGGAATCAAACTAGACAGTGCATTGTGCTCAGAGAAAGAATTTGGTGCACTTACAATGCTAGAACCTGTCCAAACCAGATTATCCATTCTTTAATGAACATGCAAAATACTTTTTTTCCATGGCTCTTGTCAAAAGTGCAAGTCACAAAATTGTGCATCCTTACACTTCAAGAAATAAACTGTGACTCAGACAAAAGAGTGAATCACAAAACGTCTTACATTGTTAAAGCATTTTCCCCAGGATTTCACCCCCTGCACTTCCCCCACAGGAGGGTCTGCCCTCATATCCCTGCTACTTACATGTACTAGCTTTCAGATCACTGTACCTTGGAGTACCAGCAACATTCCAAGATAATGCAACATCAGACTAAGCATATATTCCCTCACTTTTGCAGTATCAGTTGTGCTATTCCAAGGGTTACACTTATGGTCCTTGGAATTTCAATTGGCCCCCATTTTTCTACAATGAATTTGGGGGATCCATCCTCTTTCAGCCTTTTGTATTATAATTTGTTGCTGTTGTAGCCCTAAATAAAGACACCTGCAAAAAGTGAATCTTGCTGAGTACTGACATCCCCAGAATCCCAAGTGAAATAGGCAAGAGTAGGGCTGACCACCACAGTAAGCACCATGCCAGCTGGACTTACGTCTACAAAATCACTTAATTGAAAGCATTCAAAAAATATGTTATGCCATGACCCTAACTATAGCTTAGCTCAAGCACTTATCAGTAGAATTGTAAGACATTTTCCTAAAACACTCAGAACTATAAAAGGAAAAATGTAGAACTCTCCAAGAATGGAGTTACATGGAAAGAAGTAGAGACAGAGAGCAAGGGACATTAAAATGCAACAAATAGAATCACTCTTCTGGATAATACAGCAGGCAAACACATAAAATAAAGCTGATGATTGCATACTGGGAATGGTTATTGAATCCCATCCTGATTTTCAAAGTCTCCAGCAAGGGCTGGACCAATCACATACTTGGTTTATTAATCATGGGCTTACTCAACACAAAGAAATGCAGTAGCATTTCCTTTGGTAAATTTAGCATTACAACTGCTTACCATACAGATATAATTCCTCATAAATTTCATGGTGTCATCAGGGACTTGGGTACATATGTTGATGTCTAAAAACAGGCAGGAGACTGTGTAAATGAGGTCAATAGTAACAGCAGTAGAACAAATAAAGCAACAAAAACTGGACCTTAATGCCAAGAAAAATATTTAATAATAACAGAAATTACATGCAAAGCTTTCAGGAAACTTCCCCTTTTCAATGCTCACAAACATAAAATGCATTTACTGGCTTTATACCAGCAACATGACAAAAACACCAATCAAATTCATCAACAATCAAGCATCATAGGATTTCATTATTTAAAGATGTTCCATATAATTAAAAACTATATAAAAACTTTACATTAATAAACATAATTCCTAATATTGTATAAAAATAATCATGCTTAAATTACCAAACTTCATTTAGCATTTCATTTATAATTCCATTTGCCTGGACTTGAATATGGGTTTTGAACTAACTGCAGCATTTAGACCTGGTTCTCTATCAGCCTGGAGTCTTAAAATCCATTTATATTTGGCTATTTCAGTATCATTAATAATGTCCCCTTCCCCTTTTCTGGACTGTATTAATTGTATAACCCTAAACATAAATGTCTGCTGTATACCATTATCTTTAGCATGCTTTGCAGAAAATTAGTTGTAACTTCCTTTTTTATCTCAGACAAATGTTCAGAAATTATTTCTTTAAACTTTCTATTACATTTGCCACAGAGAAACTGGCATGCCTCACAAGTAGCCATATATACTATATTCTCTTTTTTTCAAGTTTTTATTAGATTTTAACTACACAAATTGATCATGACAATAACAGTATTTAGACATTTGTGAGCATAAAAAAGAACAATATGAACAAGCACAAACAAGAACAACTATTTATAAAAGAGTGTCTACTAACAATGAAGAGTCTCAAAAAATTCCTATACTTTACAATTGATATGAGTATAGATATTTTTGTTTATCAAGCAGTTCCTTGAAATTTGTCCATATATTATAGTAGGAGGTGATTCTTCTAGATCGTGATTTAATGGTGATAATTTCCAGATGACATACTTCGGTTGCAATATTTGTGAATTCTTTGAAAGAGGGTGTAGCTTCATTCTTCCAATTATTGGTTATAACTTTCCTCACAATTGATAAAATGGACCATAAAAGAGGGTATTTCATTCTTTTAACACAAACAGGAATAAGGTATTAAAAAGAATTAAAGATTTAGATAAAATAAAATTGTCCCCAAATAACACCTGTAAAAAAGACTGTTATTCCAATAAGGTGTAAGTAGAACACAAATAACATGCATTGCCAAATCCGCTTTAAGAGCCTGTTTACATCTCCAACAAACTTGATTCATTTTAAACATTAATTAAATTTTATGAGGTGTGAATTAAGATATATACAAGAATTTCCAAGTAAAAAGTTTCCATCTAAGAGAATAAGTTGTCTATTTGGAAGATATTAAAATGATTTTTATCCTCTTCATCTGGAGGTCTGTTATTAATGTGAGTAAAATAGTTCCAATAATTGTCATTGCAACTTTTTGTTTCTTTTCTCGCCACTCTATATAATTTGGATAAGAGATCCTCTCCCAGTGTGTTTTGTTGTATTAGTCGGATTAAAATTTTAATTAATTTTGGGATAAGATCTCTTACCCTTGGTTGCATTAACTTAATTTTACCTTCTACATACTGTCTATAAGATTGTACATCTAATCACATATCTTTGCTTAAATCATATTTTACTTATGATATAATCAAATGCAGTGTTTCATTATTCATTAACTGAAACCAATATATCAGATGTTTTCTTTAAATGGTATCATTGTGTCTAACTTTGAAGTGAAAATATTACTTTGAGTGTATGTTACAGGGAAAAGAAGAAAAGTCCATGCCTTATATGTTGAACTTCTATAACTTAAGTTTCTAAAGGTATTTAATATAGTAGAAATAAACTAAAAGTAAGTTGTCTGGTGACTCCTTTCTGAAAAGCAATATTTTAGCAACCACTGTAAACTATTGTGTAGTATAAGATTATCATTAGAGTTTATGTTATGTTTAAGCTTGATGAAAAAGCATCCTAGAAACTCCTTCCACCTTAGATATATCCAAAGGGATATTGTTTGTATAACTGACGATAAAGAATATAATTCTAGATCTGGTAATCCAGTCCCTCCTGCTGTTTAGTCCTTTATATAATGATTTAAGGCAATTCTTGGTTTGTTGGGGATCCAAAGACATTTTAAAATGAATGTATTAAATTCTTTAATACATGTTTTAGATGGAGGTAAAGATAATGACTGAATAACATATAAGATTTTTGGTAAAATAATCATTTTGATTATAGATAGTCCCTCTTGCATTGTGAAAAAAAACTATTCCATTTACTTATTAGATTTTTTATACTGATTATGCTGTTAGTATACTTATAATTTATTATATTATTAATGTTATCTGTTATAGTTATTCCTAAATAGTTCATTTTCTCTCTTTGACAATGTATTTAGTAAATCTATTATTTATCCTATCAATATTGGCATTTATGGATATTATTTTTGTTTTGTTATCATTAAAGGAAAGACCAGATTTTTTGGAATGCATCCATTGCCTTTAAAACAGCAGTAAGGTAACTTGAAATGAAATGTAATCATAAATGAACGTGTTTAAAACATAAAAAACACTAAAAATTAATAACTATAACATGCATAAAATTCAAGTTTTCAGACAATTTCTTTCTCATGTCCATCATCAGGCACCATGCACACATTTGTACTTTCAGTTAAATAAGATAAGCCATTATTTGATGGTATCTATAAGACAAGCCTATTATTTGATGGCATTGATAAGGTAAGCCTATTTTGATGATATCTAATTGTTTGTTAGCCACTCATTTTTAATATGGATTTTTTCTGTGAAAAGCTACTCATTTTGAGTGTGGTCAGTTTGTGAATGATCTATACCTTCTTTTGAAAAAAAAAAAAATCTTTAAATTTAAAAGCAATGAGTGCTACCCCGAAAGGTGTGTTCTATGTATTCATATTTAATTTTAAAATGTTTTAAGAAAAAATATTAAGAAACAATTCCAAATTTTAGATTTCTTAATCATAACATTTTTACTGAATCTTTATTTCCATTACAGTCTGGCAATTTACAAACTTCTATCAGGTCTAGATCACAGCAAATATAAGCACATTTCATTTGATCAGAAGAGATGCACTGTATAAGGACTGAAACTATACTGTCATCAAAAATTAGAATCAATATTCTCAATTTTAATAATTTCAATAAAATTGTATTAAAAAAGGAAATAAAAAAACATATTTGTTGATAATATTTCCGCAATTTTAAATGCTGGAGAGCAAAAAAAAAACGAGAAAGCGAGAATATAATTCTATCTGTGTGTGTGTGTGTGTGTCTGGCATACACAAAACATCAAAATATGGCAATTCCTTTGATGTTAACTCCATATAGCATAGGTCTAGCTCATATTAAAGCACAGAAGAATGAAACTGAAGATGGAAATAAAATCCTGAATCTTATAACATCTTGAATAAGTATCTTAAATCAAAAACAGGCTTATAAAAACAGTAATGATCTTTCTTGATTAGAGATAAATCAGAATCCTTAAAACATGTGAATCAGGCCTCCTGCACTCTCCAGTGTGGGCAGCTATACTCTCACATTCTTTCTACTTATTCTACCTACACATTTTCATGGCTTTACAGATAATGGGAGTAGTATCTCTTTGCAAATACATACAATTCTATTGCTTTGCTCTAAGACTGTGTGATCTGAAGGAGAATATGAGTTAAGGGGAGTGTGGGGACACAGCCTCCCATGAAAAGTTCATAGGAGAGTTACCTCCTGTGAAGAGTGAGTAGTACAGAGATGGGAAAAATGTTAGTGTATGCATGCATTTCTAATACGCTTTCATAGCAGACTAAAATCTTGAATGTCCTTCAGTACATATCCGTTGATTTGCCTCCTATCTAATATTAGTAAGTGCTGACAGGGTTAGAAAAGTATAAGATTTCTTCTGAATACAAAGTTTTATCATGGAATTCAGAACTCGTGCCTCATATGGGATGTCATAAACAAGCAGTCAGGAGATCTTAACAAAATGAATGCGTTAGTGTTTATTTCTAATTGGTTGGTGGCTGTTCTACAACTGTTACAATAATGTTGCTTTTAATGAAACTAGGTATAAAGAGTGGGGATTCTTGTCATGCGGGGAGACAGGACCTTGATTTCCTAGTCTCCTACATACATGTTATTATGTGCAATAATAGAGATTGTTATTCTCTGAACTGTCTCGTGAAAGTTATTTGGTACCATAACAGTTTGGTGCCAGGTCACTCAGAGTTTAGAGCCATTTATGTTCTGCTACATTCGAAAGTGCTACTGGGCCCAAAAGAGAGACAGTTTTCCTGTCAGACAAGTTTCAGGTTTATCAATACACAATTATAAAAATCTCAGCAAACTTTAAAGTCTCTGCATGTATACTTTATTTTCTTCACTACTTCTGAATGCATATGAGAAGGTAAATTGTATGTATCAAGGAAATTGAATGCCTGTGTGATCACCCATACTAACAACTTTAGGTATAATTTTGTGCTAGCGGGGTCTAATCAAATATATAGTGTACATGGACAGAGTATCCTTGTCACAAGGACCGAGTTTCCTTGTCAGAAGGACAGAGTATTCTTCTTAAGAGTGACAGCAGGTTCTATTCAATATAAAGGAAAGGAACAGTGGATTCCTTCTTTGGGAACGCAAGTGGCCCTAATTATAGTTGCGGATCTATCACTTTGGTATGAGAGTGGGTTTTTATAACGGGCACCAGTACAAGTGGATTGAAAGAGACAGAGTATATTTAATAAGTATGGTAGAGACAGCTGTAATTATTTGGTAAAATGGTCTGAGATCACAAGAAATGATAGCACTTTTTGGTTTCCATAAAGGGGTACTTTTGATAAGAACATTTTAGAAAATCTAAGAAATTAACTGAAACAAAAGGGTAATAAGATGCCAGCCACTAATTAGTCAGCTGTTAATGGCTGGAAAGACAAATCTAAAAATAGGGAAAAGGAATCTGTAGTTAGAAACTTAAAATATAACTCAGCTAGGTTAAAGTCACAGCTGTAGGCACCTAATAGAACATTAAGAACATTACAAAAATGTGCAGATGAGAAGTTCCATTCCTGAGGTATGTGTCCATTAAGACAGTTTGAGAAATGATCAGTCATGCAGCCAGACTCATCTGATGATGACTGGCCTCCATTATTTTCTGCATCCCCTCCACCTCATGAACAGCCCATGCCTCAAAAAGCTGATAGTTCTCCCACTCCGAGAGGGCTGGTGGAAATGAGTTTAGCAGAAAAAAATACCACTTCTCCAGATACAGCCAATGTTACTTCCAGTCACCTCTCTGGGTCAGGTTATAGCACTAGACTCAGTCAGCATCATTTTGTCCCCATGTTCCCAATGAAGGAATACTCTGTTCCTTTTCTTTAAGACGGGTGAGCCATAAAGATGAATGAGTGGACTATTGAGGACAAAAAAAGAAATCATGTGTTGTTACTGTTATTAAAGAAGTCCTCAGTTTCCAGACAGAATATGTACAAATGATTAAGAGAGACATTAGAGTAAAGAAAAATACTTGCCAAAGAAAAATTGTCAAAAGCTTCAAATGCAAATTTGTGTTCATTAATACAACACATTTATGAAAACATTATATAGACCAAGAAACCTTGGGCTGTTTGGAAAAAGCGAGTGAGGAAGTAGAAAAATATAAAGAGAAAAATCCAGAGATTTTTGAAAGATAAAAAAAAAAAAAAGAAATATGGACATAAGAAATAAAGAGAAATCTGATATGGTGTAATATTCATGCAAAGGAGAAAGCCAAATTAATCAATATATAAAAGCAGCTCCAAAGATACTCAAAGAGAAATACACGCAAAGGTATCCCAGATACGAAAAATTTCACAATACAAAACATAAGATCATAAAGGGGGAATGTAGAATAAAAAATAGAAAAAGTAGAAGTTAAAAAACTTATGGAATACCTGCAAAGTGAAGGATTTAGTGTAGAAATTCTAACACATGTTATGTCACAGCATGATGGAACAATGAACCCACCCCCCCCCCCCAAGTAAGGAGAAACAGGAGACATCTGAAGAAGAAACATGGACATGGGAAAGAAAAAAAGAGATTTAATATGCTGCAATATTTATGCAAAGGAGAAAGCAAACCTAATAAATATAAAAAACAGCACCTAAGATATTTGAAGAGAAATAAAAGCAAAGGCATCAGGATATGGACATTTTTACAATACAAAAAATAAGAAAACAAGGGGGGAAAGTAGGAAACAGGATTAGTAATGAAACAGTCAAAGAAATAGAAACTGAAGTTATAGATTACCTGTGAAGTGAAGGATTTAGTGTAGAAAATCAAACTCTGATAACTTCACAGCATGATTAATGAACCCCAATTTAAGTAGAAGTCAATGGAGCAGGAAGGATCTGATCAGTTGTTATATGATGAAGATACTTTGGAGACTTTAGAAGGAAACCAGTACAAAACTTCAGTTTGGAGTTACACAGTATGGAAAGGAACTGGAAACTGTGGCAGCTCTAACAAAGTCAGTGTTGTAGAGTGACAGGCCAGTGAGTTACCATATGAAAGAGCAATGGATGACACAGGATGAAGCTGAAGAGAATATGGTACAGGAAGATGTTTTGGAACTTATAGGTTCATAGGTTGGTACTAGGCTATCAGCCCTAGGGCGTATACAAGCCTAGCCATAACAATTCCCTGGCTATTTCTTCCAACACTATTTACTTCCCTGGACCCCTGTCTAGCAGGGCGACTGACATGATCCCCGGGGTGAATTTCCTTTCTCTCATCCAATCATCAAGGTTCCTTTTGAAGAGGGCCAAAGAGGCACTCTGCTTGACATGTATGGGCAATCTATTCCAGATCCATGTTTTGTTTATTGTGATGACAATGTTTAGATCCCTGGAGAGTGTGGCTCTGAGGAATTGGGATTTCTTTAAGTGTAGCATGTCCAACAGCTCTGGGTTTGACATGGCCTTGTATGTTAAGCAGAGATCGCCTCTGAGTAGACGATATGTGACAAAGTATAGCTGGAGTTTTTTAAGGCAGTCAGCGTAGGGCATCTGCTTTAGGCCTGTGATTCTTTTAGTGAGGTATTTCTGTGGCCTTTAGTGCTTTCTGTAGAATGCCTTCAGGAAACAGAGAACAAAGAATGTGCCCTCAGTTTAGAAGAAAATGATCAAAGGGAAGAGTTGCTTGATTTAATAGAGATGGATAGACATATTGAGATCAATACAGAAAGTCGACAAGACCCAAAATGTTGGACGTTTCGTAAAACAAATGAACACAGTAGTCAAACCTGTTCATATAAGTTCATGTGATATAATGGAAGTAAACAGGATATATTACTGTGCAGCTAAATTAATAACAGATAATGTTTTAGCACAAAAACACAGGGCAGTAAGGGAAAGGAAGGGGAGAAATCAAATGCCATCATGAATGTACTGAATAGGGAAAACTATAAAGCAAGTAAGACACAAAGTGTTGCTGTTAGAAGAGTGCAGAAAAGGGAACAGATCAACAAAAATACTAAGAAAGACATCATAAAAGCAATGTACAGTATCAGAACAGACTGGGCTCTATCATACACTATTGCAAATAATAAACTAAAGATATTGGCACAGGCAGAAAAACTTAGAAGATTTGCAGATAAATATAAAGGAAAAGTACAAAATAAGCAATTTATTGATGACCCAAAAAAGTTTTATAGAGAACTGGGAAACAAGGCAACATGAACAGAAACAGCACCAAAAAAGGAAGAAATAGACACATTTTGGAGAAATATCTATGACGATCGTGTGGAACATAATAAAGATACTGAATGGATAGAAGAAGTAAAAGGAAAAATAAGAATTTCAAATGTACAGGATATGAAATAGGATGAAGTAATGGCCAGAGAAATTGAAACAAAATTAAGAAAAACTCCTAACTGGGAAACCCCAGGCCCAAACGCAGTACCTCACTTCTGGCTAAAAGTTTTAACATCCTTACATGAAGATTTAGCCCTAAGTTAGAACTATTTATATGTCTAACCCGAACAGACACCAACCTGGTTAACAACAGGAAAAGTGATACTCCTCCTTAACAGTGAAAATGCAAGATATCCTAAAAACTATAGACCAATTACTTGCCTTCCGACGATGTATAAAGTATACACTGGGATTGATGCAGATAAAGTTTATAGTCATTTAGAAGAAAACTCAATCATAGCAATAGAGCACAAAGGTAACAAAAAAGTCATATGGAACAAAAGATGATTTGTTGTTAAGTAAAGTCATAATGGAGAATTGTAAAAAGGGGAATAATTTAAGTATGGCATGGATAAACTACATTCATGGATAAAATAGTGCTTAAAATTGTATAAGATACACTATACACTAGTTGATTACATTACAGTGACCATGAATGAGTGGCAAACCACTCTGCAGCTAAGCCATACTACAAGACAAATTATTATCCCAGGGATAAAAATTCAAAGGGTGATATTCAAGAGTGACTCTGTCACTGCTGCTCTTTTGTCTTGCCATTAACCCATGAAGCTGTCTATTTAACAAATTAGGTGAAGGCTACAATTTTGCTCCCAGAAAACAACAAAGGGTAAAGACTTCTTATCTTCTTTTTGTTAATATTAAAAACTGTATAGTCCATCAGATGAGGAACCAAAAGCAGAATTGCAAGTGGTCAAAACTTTATCAGATGGTATAAGAATGTCATTTGGTCTTGATAAATGTACAAAAGCAACCTTTAAATCAGGAAAGCTGCAACACCAAGAAAATATCACTCTGGGATGGGATGTGATATAAAAGAACTTGAGCAAGAGGGAGTGTATAAATATTTCAGAATTGATGAAGGATTAACAATAAAATATGAGCAAACGTGAAAAAATTTTGTAAGGAATACTTTAGAAGACTAAAATTAATACTGCAAGCAACCCTGATATCTTGGAACAAAGTCTAAGCTATAAACCAATTTGCTCTTCCTGTTCTAATTTACAGTTTGGGGATGATTGGTTGGCCTCAAAAGGTACTGGATCAATTGGACAGGAAAACAAGAAAAATATGTAATGCTTATCAAATGATATATAAAAATCAGTGTATACAAGACTATATTACCAATTTTGAAGGAGGTTTGAGCCTCCTCGAAATTGATTACATGTATAGATCTGCAATTGTAGGACTCTATACATATCTGCTGACCTCACAAGACCAAAATGTAGTGAAAGTTTTAAAACATGAGAATACAAGTCTAAGGTGACTTCCTTGCTTAGTGTAGCAGAAACAAGCAGGAATGGAAATCATATCAGAAATAGATAAAATCAGGCAGCAACTGAATGTGCCAAAAGTCAAAAGAAAGAATAAAAGGTGAAGGATTAGATGAGAAGGCAAGAAATGTGTAAAATGCATAAATATAGTTGCAAATACATAAAATTCCTACCCTCATGTCGATCAGGATCTAATGCAAGAATGGTTAAGGAGAAGTGAATTTAAACCAAAAGATGAAAGGTTAGTATTGGTGGCCCAGGATAGTGGACTATGTTTACAAAGTCCATTGAACATGTGGGATAAATCAACAACTGTAGGTTTTGTAAAACAGAATTGGAAACAGTTGTACATCTTGTTGCTGGTTGTGATACACTAATTACAGGAGATTGCATACTGAAAGGCATAATAATGTGGAAAGACTGCTGCATTGGGGATCATGCAAACATTATAATACTGAAGTAGCTGAGAAGCAGTGGAAACATGAGCCACAAAGCATTGTAGCAAATTATCACATAGGATCAGCCATTACCAACAGTTCAAAAAATAGATGCGAGAAAAACAGATATAGTAGCCCATGAAAAGAAGACAAAAGTAGCATTGATCATTGAAATTGCTACACCCAGTAATTACAGTGTCTTATGTACAGAGAGACACAGAGTCATAAAATACCAGGATTTGCAGGCAGAAATGAGGGCAATGTGGAAGAAGGATACAGAGACAGTTCCAATGGGTCTCATAAAAAAGAATTTACGGTCATATTTAGATATGTTACCAATACATGTAAATCCATATGAACTGTTGAATGAGTCAGTTCTGGGCACATTGCCGGTGCTGCAAAGAGCACTTCTGGCTATCATCAAAGATTATAACAATACTAATTTCATGAACTTTAGTAATACTTTGACTTAGAAATGATGTCCATTCCCATCATGGAATTAGAAAACCAAAAGTCTTGGTGAAGAAAAATATCTTCAGACCAATGTTACTGCATATAGCTAATAAAGGGAAACAACTGTATTATAGATATAAATATGGAACAAATGCTAAACGTGGAAAAATTAAAAAAAATTCTTAATAAAAGTTTGTCAACAAAAACTAGCACTTTGGGTTAAATTAAGCACATTTTTACCCACTTTCCCATTATTATAGACAGAGAGGAATATCATTGGGCATTTACATTTCAACACCCTACCATTAAAGATCTGAAAGCTATATTAAAAGCATCCACATCTCCTGATATTTTTAGGAAAATTTGGGACAAATCGAACATAAGGGATAGCATTTCAAAACATACAGATGATGTATTTCTAGCTGCTAGAAATCATCCCTTAAAAGCCATTACCACAGTGTGCTCCCTGCCCCTAATTAGGCAAGAATAAAAGCTATTGTACAAAGAAAGAGAATGAATCTACTGATACATATTTGCAACACGTGACAGATGCATTTGAAACCCTCTCTGGGCATCCAGAGCCTACAGAAGGTGCATCAGCCAGTGGGTTGTCAGCAGCTTTTGCAGAGGGTTTATTGCCACCCATTAAGAACAGATTAAAACGTTTTGTTTAAATTGGCCAAGCTTAGGCATTCATGAAATTGTAAACCAGGCACAATATGTAGAAGATATACTTTAGGGAAGAAAAAAATAAAAGAAAAAGTATACATAGGGAAGAAAAAGAACAAAAGAAAATGTTAGTAGATATTCAAGTGCAGTAGTTCAATACCAACTCCTAAGAGTGCGGACGGAGAAGAAGAAATTGTGGGGGGAAGAAGTAGAGTCCAATTCTTTCAGCAACCTCCAGGACAGTATCAGCAAAATGATTTCCCCTGATTCATCTCCATCACTGCAAGGTGCACCACATTTAAATTATTGTTTTAATTGTGGTCAAACTGGCCATTGGCAAAGTGAATGTCAATTTGCTGGACAGCAAGCAAATTTACCAAATGCACAAATACCACAGCAACCTGAAAGAAGCCCTTCTGTATGGAACACTGTTTGGCAGCCATTATTGTGGCAGCAAACACGTTAGGACAAGAAGTTCAGTTATTTCCTTTAGTACCAATTGATCAAGGTGGTGCTTTTGTTAATGTTACAGTGCAAAATATACCTATCCTATTTCTTGTAAATACAGGAGCTACTAGATCTAGGATTACTGAAGCAAACACCAAATACCTTCCACTTTCTCATCACACAGTTCAGGGTTTAAATGTGTCCTGAGTTCCTTTAGATTATCCACAAACTAAACTTGTTCCTATTAAAATTGGTTCACTCAAAGATCAACATGCTTTTATTGTAGAAAATTTGGCTCTTTTAAACCCATTAGACAGAGATTTACTATGTCAACGTAATTGTACTGTTTATTGTGCACTCGATGGTATACTTTTTAAATATTTTTAATTAATGTTTATGATTATATACAAATACTATCTGTTCAGATAAAGATGCCCTTTTTGCTTTTATAACAACAGAGCAAAAAAATGCTGGTATGGCGAAATTAAATGCTATCCCTCCATAGCTCTGGACTACTCATGACACTGAGGTAGGGCTCATAAAAGATGCAGAACCTCTGCATATAACATGAAATCCTTATAAGTGCCTGCCTGTGGTAGTTCAGCATCCTTTGTCAGTAGAAGCAGAGAAAGTAATCAAACCTTTTATTTCAGCCTTATTAAAGTAAGTTATCATTGTCCTCTATTATATTCCCTGTAATACTCCTATTTTTTCAGTTAAGAAACTGGGAAAAAGTACATATAGGTTTGTACAAGATTTACATGCAGTGAATGCTGTAGTAGTACCAGCATTTCCAGTTGTTCCTAACCTTGCAACAGTAATGAGTTCTATCCCTTCAGATGCCATCACCTTCTCAGTGATAGATATTTCATCTACCTTCATTTCTATCCCAAGGCCGGCCTTAGGCCAGCTGGACCTATTTAGCCCAATAGTGCCCCACTTCCCCAGAGGGCCTCACACTAAGTTATGATAGGGCATAAGCCTTATGTGGCCCAAAGCGATGCCCAATAGACCCTACAGCAAAGTGCAACATTTTTTCCTACTGGTAATTTTGCTCCCATTGTAGTTACACATCTCTTTAATGGAACTGACAACATTTCCATTGATGTACTGCACCAGTGGTAGTCCAATATTATTAGTAACAACAACTTCATGTCCCTTGTTTGGCTCACAGTGTTAGCAGTTCACACTCCCTGTAGAGTCAGCTGATGCTGTTGAGCAGTCCACAGGGTTTCAATTCAAAACTGGTAGGATTAACCATCTGGCTTTATAATTATTGTCTCAGAAGACATTAATACCAGGCTTAATTTGAGGACCAGTGGAAAGGTACAGTGCTTTCTTTCACTTTTCTTTTTCTGACATGGGGTTTATGTTTGTTTACTGATAAATACAATTACAAGAAATAAGTGCGGAATACTAAGCCCACAAAGCATGAAAAGAAACACTAGCAAGTGTACTTTAGAAAGATGAAAGAAGTGAGGGGTTTTGCATGTTCTCTCTATATGTGTTTACTTAAGGAATTATTTTTTCCTCCCAGCTGCTAAAATATGATGTTTAGTGACCACTCTAAATTCTCCCTACATGCAATCTTTACTGTTGCCCTTGTGATCTGGGATATAGCTGAAAATGATCTGCAAGTATTAGTCCACTTATCCAGTTTAACAGAAAAAATTAAATAAATAAAAATAAACTTTCAGAAATAGTTATAAGCGAGGTGGTGCGTGAGCAATACTGTTTCTAAGGAGCTGTGAGATTATCACTGTTGCTATTGTTGAGCGGTTTAGTATATGTGTTATTGTTGTATTAATATTATTAGTATATGTTGTATGCACACAGTTCTAAGCAACACAGTTTCATATAGTTGCACTGTTGTGTGGTCTGAATGACAATAAAGATCACTTTGACTATGACTTTGACTTTGAACAAGGTATGAGACGTAAAGTGGGTAAATAACTTTAATCTTGCAGTGGAAGTAAAGGAGATAACTGGAAGCCCATAAAGGAAGAAAAGGCTATAATGAGATGAGAATGTATAATGGATGTTAGATGTTTTTGCATGCTTTTTGGAAACTCAGTCTTCCCACAACCATTAAGAACAGCCCCACATTCATTTACTCCTGTCAGCAAGGACATTTCTCATGGGAGGTGAGAGTTATGGACTGTGATAAGTCAGATTTTACCAGGTTTCTTGTTTCAAAATGAGCCTGTTTTTTAGTAGCATTGTCTGCTTGGTGTTGTGTGTAGCATCTTCCAAAGGAGTGTGTGTAGAATAACAAAGGTATTTTATTTACTAATAAAAGTTGTTAACCAAGGAAGAGCACTAGTTCACCTAGATGATTTTTCTGGCTCAAGAAGGCAGAATTTCAACCAAAGAAACAACAAATGTTAAACAATATTAAAACACGGCATGCAGAAAGATATAAGTCAAGCTAATGTGTAGCATAAATTACCACAATCATAAGTGGATGACAAGAGTTCAGTCAGTAAAACAGGTAACCACGGTATCTTTACACTGTCATAAAATCATATCTCATTTAAGCTTATAGCTCTTTTTTTTTCAGATTCTTCCAGTTAACACCCATAGCTTCTTTTGGAATCCAGGCCTTTTCTGAGACTGGCCTTTTTAATTAAGCAACTTATCAGCTAATGACGGTTAAATCCACAAACAAACAAACTGATAAAAAGCAAGCAGCACTCGAAGCAGGTCTTCACAATTTTAACAGTTTTCACTATAACAAACGGACGATACACTCTTAGCTTCAGATCTTTACTTCAATACTTAAATACTTGAATACTTGACGACAATATAACTGTACAACAAACACACTCTTGACTTAAAGCGCTTTTCGTTTGCACTAAAGCAAACTTCATCAGAAGTCAATACTGTTACACAATGACACAATTTAAATTACTGATAAGGTGACGTATTTGAAGCTCACCTGTGCAACAACAGTGATGAACTAACAAGGCTTAGGTAGAAGTTAAACCAGAAAGTTTAACCCTAGTTTGTAATCAATACACTCAGAGTGTTAAACATATAAATTAAGTTTAAGATTTTAAAATTTTAAAATTTTGTACACAATAGTGCTACAAAATAAAATAACTATTATAAAATTATTATGTTGTTGTTGTGTCTTTTGGCTTTGCCCGGTTAGGGGTCACCACAGCGGAACTCCGGTCCGCTAATGATTGGAAGTAGATTTTTACGTGCCGAGTTGCCAGCCCTGACACACAACCTTCAATGAAGGTATGCTCTTTCACGTATGTCTCCACACAGAAGACGCTCTAGCTGAGAATCGAACAGGACAACTTCTTACTGTGAGGTGACCGCAGCACCACCACCGCAGTCCTATAAATTTATTATGTATTGATTACAAAGTAGGGTTAAACTTTCTGGTTTAACTTCTACCTAAGCCTTGTTAGTTCAGCCTTTCAGTAGTTTGCGTGAGCGGCTATAGCTTTAAGCATCACTTTTGTTGAACAGTGAAAACTGTTAAAACTGTGAAGACCTGCCTCGAGTGCTGCTTGCTTTTTATCAACTTACCAGCTAATAAAAGGTAGTATTAGAAAGGACAAGGAGTTACTAAAAACGACACTAAAATTGTTAATCCAGGATGTACCATACTAGAGAAATTACTCAGTGTTTGTCATATTTTCATATTAATGTTAATATTTTCATAACTGAGAGACCTACATGCTATTTAGGGGTACAGTGTGATATGCCATGGTAGGAGACAAAAAATTAACTGACAGTGTCAATTTACAATACATTATACTGGAAATATTGCTAGCTGTTCATTAGTAATAGTTATAATAAGCGATATTTCCATATGTTCTTAATACTTTCAAAAACAAAGTGACTTACAAACTGTTGCATGACATCAGGTGAAACTTTACATGTTGCTGAAGAAAACTGTCTGATATTTGCACTGTACGTTGCACGTCTTGAGAGATACTCAGTGTTATTTATATTACTGATTATACAATAAAAAGGTTATTAATATTCCAAACTGTGCACGCTGATTGGACAGTCAATAAGCATGCCCATTATAATTTGTTCATATCCCAACAGAAAGAAATCCAGTCACTTAAGTCTTCTTTAGCGGCCGGCTTTCTGCTGGAATATGCTCCTTGCTGCCTTCCAAAAGCTATATTAACAGATGTACAATTAAATATCAGAAAAACTAGGGAAGTTCTGCAAAATTGCAAATAGTTGAGAACTACTGTTACCGAAGGTATGATCAGTCGTACTACTGGTAACCATTTCTTTCACCTATATACAATTTTGCAGAATATCCCCGATTTTCCTCATATTTTTTGCAACATCCCTTGTATGCGGTCAAAGAAAAGATTTTGCATTTGAAAGCCCCTGTCTACCCTACTCCAGTGTACTGTGCAAGCATGCTGAGGTACGTGTCTTACACATGCACAGTACATCCCTACAGAAGACAAGAAGCAGGATAACACTAAAGTGCCATTATAAAATCAAATTATTTAAGAAAGGTAAGCAATTTCTTTCTTAAATAATTTCATTGTATAAGAGCAATAATCCATTCCTGGGTGTGGGCATCCCAGGATTTCCCCTTGGTTGGCTTTGTTCAATCACTCAGGCGACCACACCAAGTGTGGGTAAATCCTGGGGAACCCAAACCCAGTTATAGATTATTGCTTAATTATACAACTAAGCATATGTTTTCATAGTTCTGTAAATACCTCAGTAAACAAGCACTCATAGAGGAAATTCTGTCTATCAGCTGAACGCATATGTCTGTTTACCAAAAATTTTTAATGATGTATGCCTAGGTTGTGTAATTTCCAAGATGTAACAATTTGTTTGTGAAAGTTTAATAAAAATATAATTCTTGGTTTGTGTACATTATAATATAGTATAGCATTTAGGTAAATACTATGAAAGCACTGACTATTATCACTGTAAAGAATACTTCTTTCGGATAATACTGCTATTTGTACAATTTTAGTAGCTTTATTGTTCACAAAATATTTACATTAATTTATCATACTTTTTAAGCTGATTTTTCAGAAAATGTTCTGGAAAGCAAGATGTGTGTAGGTTGCTAGAGATATTAGAATTAACAAGCTATAGTACAACATTTCTATTGAGAAAACAATATACAAAGAACAAAGTGTATGCAGGATCTATTACTGTTTGGCATAGGATGTGAATGAGAGTTAGGCATGAGTCAAATGAAGGAACTGAAGGAGGCAGAAAAGAGAGAGAAGAAGTGTGTCAGAGGAGTCAAGTGGGCAGTTATGTACCACACTGGTTCAGGAGATCTTGGTAACACTACATGAGTTTGGGGACATATTTACTGGTAAACCATGGTGCACCTACCTGATGAAGTATCATGTTGACACAGAGACTCACTGGCCTATCAAATAGGAACCTTATGGTATGCCTGAGTGAATTAAGCAGACCCTGAGAGAGGAACTAGAGAATATGTTGGATCTGGAGATAATCTAGAAGTTGAATGGTCTACTTCTGTTTTAATGTCTTATGACAAAATATAAGCTAATAAAAAACATATATTGTTTTACTTTTTCAAAGTAAAAGCATGAATTTCCTGATAACTAATCTTATCTCCAGGAAGCCAGCAAGTGGAGAAAAGGTTGGGCTGGTAAATGGGGTGAGTCAACTAAGGAGGCCCCACCAAAATGATCTATATTGGGCCCCTCAATTGCTAGGGGTGGCCCTTTCTATCCCTACACATTCAGATAGCCAATACCTGTTTGCTTTTACTTATGAAGGACAGCAATACACTTGGACTAGATTACCACAAGGGTATGTAAAATATCCGACCCTTTTCTCTAGAAAAATGAAGAAACAATTAGACAAGATCAATTTTCCCTTTGGGTCTACTTTGATCCAATATGTAGATAATTTCCTTTTAGCTTCAAGAACTGTATATGACAGTAAACAAGATACTATTTTTCTTTTGACTTGGTTCGCAGAATTAGGATTTAAGGTTTAAAAAAGACAAATTACAGTTGTGGAAATTGCATGTTCAGTACATGGACATCTTATTTCACAGGACAAATTTTCTTTCACGTATTGCTGCAATCCAAACTGCACTAAACCATACTACATTAAAATAGCTACAAGCTCCTCTGGGACTAACAGGTAATTGCTGAAAAAGGATTTCTATCTATGCAGCAGTGTTAAACCTTTGTTAGAATCAGTGCTTTTTTTTGTAAGCAAAAAGGTGGTGGTACCCATATGTTGCATCATTTGGGTCAACCCCCGCCCTGCCCAGTCCCACCCCTGACCCGCCCAGTCCTGACCCCCCAATACTACATTTTTTCTGCAAATCCTCTTTCATGAAAAAAATAAATAAATAAAATCTTTTCTCTTAATAATCTGGGTGCCCCTCATATAAAGTATAGAAAAACAACTTGTACATCTCTTTTTCCAGGTTGTTATGGTCCTGTGTGTAAAATCGGTGTGGATCCAATATGAAAGAACATTCATTTGCCTTTTGGTTCATTATACTGTTTTATACATAACATATTTATATCATGAGCTCTTTTTCCCTTGGCTGATTTGCTTCCATTCATTTTATGTGCCTAATCCCTCTGGCTCATTAAATGTAGTTTGAATGTGGTGACTGGTAAATTTCAAAAGGACAAAAATTGCAAAGGAAAACAATAAAAAAAATGAAGCAATACAACTAGAAATGAGTCTGCATGCTGCCAGACTACCACAGACAAATATTAAAAATAATTTATTCCACTACATATTAATGCAAACGGGAGGGAAGTCTCACTGTACACTACGCCTGCAAACATCTATGCACTACTATCTAGTTCATGTCAGTGTCATAACAAGGAACAACTGCAGAAATGGAATTGTACATTACAGCCCTAATGAAGCTAGTCAAAGCATGTCCAAGGCACAACTGTATCAAATCGGAATGATTTCATTCCACACAAGTTATCAAATTAAAATAAAAAGAAAGAAAATAGTCAAACACTGCTTGACATTTGGCATTGCACAAAAGCAGAAGTAATATAATAACTATAAAACATGCATTCTATTCTACTATGCCTAATAAGGGAATTAGCTTTTCCAAAACTATGGTATAAAATGTCACATCACAATCACATGGCCATTCTGCCTCTAACTACACTCATTACAATGCAAAATGGTTAGATACATTTTCCCAGCTTCTTCCAAGAGAAATACAGTCTTCAGGGTGCAAGGGAGCAAGAAAGGCTCACTACAGCAAAAAAGCCACTGCATTTTCACACTTCTTTAGTGAGCCTCACTGAATAACAGTGATAAACAAACCACTGATTATTTTAGAAGACAGAAATGGCACTTTCACAATTTCACTTACAAAGCATATTAAATTCAGTTTATGGGAAAAAAAGCATTCTTTCGGGCAGCCTGGCACTTCGATTTAGCATCTGAAAACAATATATATACCAGTCCTGAACTAAAGCGATTGAAATTAAATGAAACGAAGCAGAATGCAGTATAGACAGGAGCATATTGACAAATAACAGCTATTTAAACAGGATATATATTTACATGCACACACCTACTTATTACCTGCTACTTCTTAAACACACGTCTTAAAAACTTAAACACACCCGCACGCACGCACACACACCCCTACTTATTACCTACTTCTTCTTAAGGCATCTTGCCATATGTGCTCAGAGAGAACTGTCAGTCACAGATGACCGAGTAGATCTAATAAACCTGATACCTAATTAAGACAGTGCAGGAGAACAGTGTGTAGGACTGCTTTGAATAAATACATAGCAAGACCTTGCAATTTCTCTACTTCATGTGGAATCAGATTTTAAATATAACATTAATTAAAGGATTTTTAGCAGCTAAAAGTTAGCAGAAATTAGAATATGTCATTGAAAAAGAAGCATTAATAAAAAGTTTTCAGGAAATGCCATTACTGATTCTTCAAATGATGTAGACATTCTACAAAAAGGCCTTACTGAGACCAATGACTGGTGCCAGAACCATGGCCTTAAGTTCAATGCCAAAAAGTGCATTGTTATTCCCTTTGGGAAAAATTCGGTGCCCATGAACTACCACATAGGCGGTAATCCACTAAACACAAAAGGTGTGATAAGAGACTTGGGGACACAGGTTGACAGTGACCTCTCCCTTGATAATCACATTGCCACTGTAGTCAGAAAGTCCTTCTATGTGACACATCTCATAACAAAAGGTTTCTCATCCAGGAAGAAAGAGGTCATAACCCCTCTCTACTCGTCCCTCATTAGCTCTGTTACAGAATACAATGCCCCATTTGGTATGTACCTCACTAGACACCTACAACAACTGGAAAGCCCACAAAAATACCTCACTAAGAGGATCCTAGGCCACAGACACATGCCCTATATGGACACACACAAAAAACGCCAGCTATACCCTGTCTCATATCATCTACTTAGAGGCAATCTCTGCTTGACCTACAAAGCCATGTCTGACGCAGAGCTGCTAGATATGCTACACCTAAAGAAATCCCAATCCCTCTGTGCCACACGCTCCAGGGACCAGAACCTCATTACCACAATAAACAGAACATGCTGGAGAGACAGGTTTCTAACCCAGAGACTTCCCAAACTCTGGAACAAACTTCCCAGTCACATCAAGCAGAGCACTTCATTGGCCCTCTTTAAGAGAAATCTTGACAAGTGGATGGGCAATAGGAAGTTCACCCCGGGATCACTTCAGTGGCCTTGCTTGACAGGAGCACTGGGAACTAACTTTGGGCAGCATATTGCAAGAGAATCTTCTTGGCCTAGGCTTATATAGGCTCCAGGGCTGTTAGCCTAGTACACACCTATGAATGCCTAGGATCCAGTCAACCATAGTACTGTAATTATAAGTACATGCAGAAAAAAATAAGAACAACTTATTGGACCTGAACTATGTCATATAGCAAAGGACACAAAAACAGGTTGATACTAAGCATGCTGGTCTCTAATGACATTAAAAAACAAAATCATGTCAGTATGGTAATCCCTATCAAACCATTTGTGGAACATGCAAATTACAAAATATTATTTCATAGTTACTAATTTCAACCCATTAGAACTGCCCTAAAGATAAACATATGATGGAAATGACAATTATCTTATGGTTTTCATCTGATAAAACCCTGGCAAATCACTAGTGCTGGGCATTCAAAGTACAAAAAAGTATTTAGTCTTTATGTCTTAGAAAAAAATATTGCAATGGCAACTTGGCAAGTAAAAAAGAATAAAACAAAGCATTGACAACTAGTATGTGATGTTGCAGTCTGCATTTCAGACCAAACTGTCATGAATGTAGTGCAATATATACAGATGAATGATTAAAGTTTAAAACGTTATGCTTGAGGTGATGATTGTGATTTCCCACTGGCATGCAGCAAATCGTTAATGGACCATTTGCTGTTATAGAAATAGAATCAATTATATTTGTGGAGCATCGAATTTTAAAGACTGAAATCGAGGAACACTACTCCTAAAATGGTACAGTTAAGAAGTATGATACTGTTCGTTAAGGGGTGATATAAAACACAACCCAACTAGCAGGTTTCCCCGTCTTCTTCACTTCTAAAGTATGCACGCAGCATTCTTAACAATAACCTCCAGATTTAGGTAAGCTAAGCTGAACATTTTTTTCAGTGAAAAATATAACTAATTCAAGCTCCAATTAATGTCCTTAACAAAACATAAGTACATTATGAGACTATTGAGACATAAAGGAAAATAAACGGTACTTCGTACACTTCTATACTTTTGCTTTTTAGCAGTAGACAACAGTAGTAACCTCAGTGAAGCAGTCACCCACTTATACACAACCAAGCAGCAAGTACAGGAATATTCCCAACAACTAGAAGGAATTAAGTTCTTACACACACTCATTTTTAACACACACAGTCGCACACCTACCTGCCAGCTGCCACTAACTTGTTCGTTTGTAGTCCACACTGCAGTCCAAATGTCTTCTCAAGAATTCAAATTCCGTGCATGCGCGAAAGAGGAAGACGTAAACAATCTGTCGGCACAGACGACCGGACGCAAAGGACATTCTAGCCCTTAAAAAGTAAGTTTTGTTTTATTTATTTATTTTTTTTGGTTAAATGAGAAATTTAATTTCCCTTCCACCTGGTAGCATAGTAGCAGAGGTCCTAGTATGCTGTACAGATGTGTACCATATCAAAAACAAAGCCCTGGTTAGAATTATTAAAGAAAGATATCCCTGTCCCTTTACCCTCACAGCATTATCATTAACAAACTTTTCTTCAGTAAAGAATTTTGCTTTAAAATCCTTGCGCACTTGGGTTACCAGATTACTCTAAAAGATTTTTTTTTCTGTTCTGCAGTGAAGAATTAAACCCGCAGTTAGGACAGCTGTTTAATCTTAGCCTCACCTCAGGATACGTACCCAAGGAGTGGCGCACGGCAACTGTGGTCCCACTTCACAAAGGCGGTGCCTCCACCGACCCTGGAAATTACCATCCCATCAGCTTGACAAGCCTGATCTGCAAAGCCATGGAGAGGATCATAATGGAACTCATAAATAAAGACATAGGGAACTTGCAGACTTTGGACCCAACCCAGTTTGGCTTTGTCAAAGGCAGATCATGCCTTTTAAACTTGGTCGACTTTTTCGAAACAGTCACCAAGGCCATTGATGAGGGAAAGGCAGTCCATACAGCCTACCTTGACCTGGCAAAGGCTTTCGACACAATACCCCACTCATGGATCATTGAAAAACTCACCAGCTTAAATGTAAACCCATATATCACAAGATGGGTTGCAAACTGGCTAAGTGACCGAACCCACAGGGTCAGAGTTGCTGACGCCATGTCAGACTCAAAGCCTGTCACAAGTGGGGTCCCACAGGGCTCAGTCCTGGGCCCACTCTTGTTCAGCATCTATTTTTCTGAAGTACAAGCAAACACAGGAGGGTTATGGCTGACAAAGTTTGCAGATGACTGCAAACTGGGCGCCTTAGTCGAAAACACATCTGACACAGATATCCTTCAGAAGGGTCTCACAGAAACGGATAACTGGTGCCAGAGCCATGGCCTAAAGTTAAATGCCAAGAAATGCATAGTCATACCCTTCGGGAAAAACAAGGTCACCCCTAGCTACCATATAGGTGGCAATCCACTGAGCACAGAAGAAGTTATCAGGGATCTGGGGACTCAGGTTGACAGTAACCTTTCGTTTGACACTCACGTTGCTAAAGTAGTTAGGAAGACCTTCTACACTGCCCACCTGATCATGAAGGGATTCACATCTAGATCAAGGGATGTCATCGTCCCCCTGTACTCATCACTCATCAGACCAATGATTGAGTACAATGCCCCATTCGGAATGTATCTGACCCGACACCTGCAGCAGCTGGAAAGGCCCCAAAAGTTCCTCACCAAAAGGATAAAGGGTCTCAAAAATATGTCTTATGCTGCCCGACTGAAAGAACTTCAGCTCTATTCAGTCGCTTACCGCTTGCTCAGAGGTGACTTGTGCCTGACATACAAGGCCATGTCAAACCCAGATTTGATGAACATGCTTCACCTCAAAAAATCTAGATCCCTCAGAACTACAAGGGCGGGAGACTTAAACCTTGACACGGTTATTAATAGGACGTGCTGGAGGGACAGATTCATCACCCAAAGACTCCCTATGCTGTGGAACAAAATCCCGGTACATGTGAGGCAGAGCACCTCACTGGCCGTGTTCAAGAGAAATCTTGACCAATGGATGGGAGATTGCAGATATACCCCAGGGATTACCTCAGTGTCTCTGCTTGACAGAGGCACAGCAAAATAATGGACACAGTTTTCTTCAAACTAAAGGGGTGGCGAAAGCCACAAAAACTCTGGGCTAGGCTTATAAATGCCCTTGGGCAGATAGCCTAGTATGAACCTATGAACCTATGAACCTAAGAAATAAAGTAGCATTAGGATTGTTAGCACAATACAGAAATGATGGTTTTAGACCAGTTCCTCATTTCAGTACAAAGATATATATATATATATATATATATATATATATATATATATATATAAAAATATAACTTTTATCCTTACTTGTAGCCCTTCCTCTTACACCGTTGGTGTATTTCTTCATACCATGGTTGGTGCCCCTTTTTTTCCCCCTTTTACATTCATCCTTACCCTTTTCAAAAAAAAAAAATTCTTGCTATCTTTGCTTCTTCCATCATGTCTGAAAAAGGATTTAAAAAGAGCAGGAAATGTCGCTATAAGCTACCTTGTTCTGATACTCATGATCTCCGCATCTATTATTTAGGCCCAGAATATCTTAATGTGGAATGTAGTGGTTTGCAAGAGCTTTAATCCGCAAGCAATAGTGGACCATAAAACTAAATTGATTCTAAAAGGACTACTGCCTTCTACTTTTTCAGAAGCCATTTCTGGGGCTCACTCCCCTCAAGATAGCTTGTAAGGATACTACAAAATAAAAGTACCCCCCCCCCCAAAAAAAAAATTGGGCTCTTTGGCTTCTTCTTCAATGGAGTCTCCACACAAAAATTCCAGGTTGGATGTGAAGCAGTCCAGCTCCAAGATTTCCACAGGATCACCTAAAATGTCTTCGGATCTGAGTACTTCAGATCCTAAGGTACTTCCTTGGATCTGATACTCTCCCTGTATAGACCCAGTGCCATCTAGGGTCCAATTACCCTTCCTTGAGAAACAGCATTCCCAATCACCATCTACTGCTTCATCTCGTTCTTCTAGGAGTCTTACCAAAGCCAATGTGGAGAGAATGTTGAGGAAGTTTCCCTCAGTGCAGATAAGGATAGGAGTTCTCCTGGCTCCTAGCTCTCAGGTCAAGAAGCTTTGGCTAGCTTCACCTCTCCAGTATTGGCTCCTTCTCCAATTCGACATTTAGTTTATGAGTCCTTGGATCCGAGTATAGTGGTGTCCTCGGATCGAGGGTTTCTCTGAGCACCTTGACTCTGATGAGTTTAGAGTGACTCTTGGACCAGAAGCATCCCAGTCAAATCCAAGGTGTTGGAATTGACTCCAAAGTTTTCAGAGATGTCTCTGCCTTGGAGCCTCAGTCCTGGACAAATCGGTTCTGACCTCTACCTCAGGAAGATTGCCCTTGTGGCAGATGGAGCCAATGGAGCAAAAGCATATCTTCTCGGCTCCATCGGCTTCTTTTTCCCAGGATGGGCTGACTTTGAAGTAGTAGAGAGAGTGTTCTCTGCTTCAGTGGGACATATGGTCTCTCCTCTCTTGGATATTCCTTCAACATCTCATGTGTCTCTGCACCATGAGCCTCAACATTCGACACCACAGGGACAACCAGTTGAACCCCTCTAGCAGGATATCACTGTCTCTTCTGACATTTCTCCAGAACATCCCACTGAGGAAGTACCTTGGAAGAGAAAGTGCAAAAGGAGGCACTTGGACTCCCCACAGGAATCTATCACAGAAGACACTGATTTCAATGAAGGAGAAGGATCCCCTAGATCACCACCCAAAGATATCTCATTTGGAGGCATTCTGGAGATTCTCAAGCAACAGGGTGGTTGGTCTTCTCAAAATCCTTCTCCAGAGGAATCAGTGTTTCTGGAGGCATTTGGAACTCATTCTTAGTTACTAGTCAAAATAACTTATCTCTCGAAATAGTGTCAGACACCAAACTACTCATGGTTCAGATCGACAACCAACTAAAATTTAATTCCCACCTACAAAAAAAATCAAAAAAACACATCAAAAACTTGGCATGCTGTATAGACAAAATGCCTACCTTACATCCACCACTAAAACCACTCTAGCTACTTCCTTTCTTATCCCCTCCCTTCTCTATGGTGCCCCACTACTTACTAATCTTCAGTCCTCATTAAAAAAACAGCTCACCTCATGCTATAACAAAATTGCTAAATTCGCCACCACTCATAGGTCTTCCACTCACCACTGTCTCTCCCTCCATAAACTAAAATGGTTAGAACTTCCCAACTATCTTACTTACACTCAACTAACTCTTGCCCACAAGCTGATTCTAAACCCCTCCAACTGTCCCTCCCTTGCTTCTGCCCTTAAAATGCACCTACCAAATAGAGTGCTAAGGTCTAATAATCAAAATCTACTAGAAGTGCACAAACCCACTCATCCCCCAGGCAAAAACCTCCTTTCCTTCAGCCTCGCTCGCCTCTGGAACTCTCTACCACCAAACATCCACATTACCTCTAAGCACTCTACCTTCAAGAAGTCACTTTTCTTACACCTAGCATCTCAATGGGAATGCTCTTGCTCCCACCCCTCATAACCAACTCTACTTAATAACCATCTCTACTAAATGCCCTTAAATACCATAACCTACTTTATTCATCTACTATGTTTGTTCATTAACCTGCATTTATGTTTTGCTTTTTGTTCCTTTAACAGCATGTACCAAGGCTTTTACTGTCTAATTTTAATGGACATTATGTTTTGCTACTACAATGTATCTAGAAATTACTGTCAAATGTTAATGTACATTTATTTTCTGTTTTGGAGCTTTTCTCCCCAGGACTCCATTGAAAATGGGTTCTTCAAGGCCCAATGGACTATCCTGGGAAACCAACTGCAATAAATAAAATAAATAAATAAATAGCCCATCTACCTCCTGGGTAACTCCACCCACTGATGAGCTCATTGATTTGATCTCTCAGTGGGTATGGAAGGAACCTGATGTGGTTGAACCTATCCCCATGTGACCAGACTAAATTCTGGCACCTCTGACATGAAGGCAATATTGGAGCAAGGGAGTACCAGTAGATGCCATGGTCATGGAGGCAGCCAAAAAGAATGAATTTGCGGAACAAATTTCCACTGTCCATCCCCTAATAGAGAGTCTAGGGCTTTGGATAAATTTGGAAAGTGTGTCTATGCTTCTGCGACCTTTGCTCTGAGGTCACTGAGCTATGTGGCAAATTTCACTAGGTTGCAAAGAGATTTGATAAAGGAATATTTCAGGGACCACTACTGCAGAAACTCAAGCTTTGGTAGCCTCAGAGTTGGCAACCCTTCAGTCCATCTTAAACTCATCCATGTGGCTCATCTCTCATGCAGCTGAGGGTACCTTAAGGGTGGTGGGTTCAGGCATCTCAATAAGGAACACACCCAGATGCACTTGTGACTTTGTGGTGCCTAGAAAGTCTTTTGCCAATGCTTCCTTTGATGGATCTTCCTTATTTGGCATTGAGGCGAAGGACATACTCTCTAGGTGTTAAAAAGATGGAAAGACTCTCCCTGCTGTAGGAGTACATTTTTTGACCCCCTCAAAGGACCTTCTCTAGGAATGAATGAAGGAGATGGAAAACATGGTTCAAAAAATCTCAGGGTCTTTTCCAAAATCCAGGTAGAGATGTTTCCCCCAGAGGCAGAGGGGGGAACACTAATGGAAGACGTCACCCACATGGCAGAGGTGGCCTGCAAAACCAAGGGTCTAGAGACATGTTCTCTGACAGGCCCTATCAACACTCCTGAAAAGAGGCCCAACTGTCCCCCTCTGGAGGCAATTGTGGGTCATTTATCCATGCACCAGAGAGTCTGGCTAGATATCACAAAAGATACCTGCAGAGGATTATTTCCAGAGGTTATATAATTCCCTTTTCCCTTCCACCTCCATCCTCACAAAAGTTTCCTGATGTTCCACCCAATCAGAGGAAAGCAGCAACACTGGAAATACAAAAGCTGCTACAAAAAAGAGCCATTCAAGAGGTCCCACCAGACGAGAAAGGGTATGGAACATACTCAAGATTCTTTTTAGTGTCAAAGAAAACAGGGGACTGGAGACCAATTCTGGATCTTAGCAAATTGAACAAGTCAGTTCAATATTCAAAGTTTCAGATGGTCATGGTTCAGTCGATCCTGCCATTCCTAGGCTAGGATGATGGATGTGCCCAATAGACCTTCAAGATGCATACTATCACATAAAAATGAACAGGCAGTCCAGAAGGTTCTTATGTTTCTGACTGGCAGCCAGTCATTTCTCATTCAGAGCTCTGCCCTTTGCTCTTTCTAAAGACCCCAGGGTGCTCACCAAATGCATGGCAGTGGTGGCAGCTCACTTGAGACTGCAGGGATTCTGGATATTCCCATATTTAGACAACTGGCTCATTACCACTCTGACAAGGCATCTACTCCTAATAGTAAGAGGCCAGATACAACAAACTTGCTCCCTTCTGAGAGTTACAATAAATTACAGCAAATCGTAGTTGCAACCATCTCAAACACTGGAACTCATAGGGGCAAATTTCAATACAGTATCTGCAACAGCCTCATTTCCTCAAACCAGAGTACAAACATTGAGATTCCAGGTTGTAAAAATTATTCACAACACCAAATTTCAGCCTGGTTAATTCTTCAAGCCTTGGGGTCAGTGTCAGTGGCCATAATTCTAGTTCCCCTGGGAAGATATCATATGAGAGTGCTTCAGTGGATGCTAGCATCTCAATGGTTAATTTTTTATCAGCAGGTGTCAGTTCAAATAAGGATCACAGAGGCATGCAAAAATTACCTTTGGTGGTGGATAATATCAAATCAGCTTTTACAAGGCCATCCATTCATTCTCCCTCAATTCAAGGCCATAGTGACCATGGACGCATCCCAGATTGTGTGGGGGGGGGGGCACTTCCTGTGGAAAATAGTCCAAGGCACTTAGTCCCCCAAAGAGGCCTATTTGCATATAAATGTCCTGGAGATGAAAGCAGTGCTTTTAGCATTGCAAGCCTTTCAGGATGCTCTACCTCTCGGGACAATTGCAATCTAAACAGACACTATGTTGGTAGTTCGGTACATCAACAAACAACGAGGAACCAAGTCTTACCCCTTGTGCCAAGAAGCTCTCAGAATGTGGTAATGGGTGTTGTAATCCAACTGTTTTCTGATAACAATGCATAATCAGGGGAAGTGCAACATGACAGCAGACAAACTGAGTAGGTCCATTCTACTACCTAATGGGTGGTCTCTCAACAAGAAAGCAACAGAAGAGATTTTTCATCAATGGGGCCAACCTTGCTGTGATATTTTCAAGTCTCCCATAAACAACAAGTGCAGCAGCTTTTTTGTCTAATCCCTCCAATAAGGGAATCACCAAGGGACACTGCTCCATGATTGGCCCTCTGGATCCATCAACTCCAATACTTTCTACAGAAAGCTGCAAGGTTGAAGAGAAAAGTTAGCCTCATTGCACCTTACTGGCTTCGACAGGTTTGGTTTCCCTTCCTCTGGCCTTATCTTTTTTACCAACTTTGGATTCCGGATCTGATTCCAGACCTACTGTCTAACCAGACAGGCATGATTCATCTGGATATCTTAAACCTCAAGCTAACACAACCTATGCTCTCGTCCCCTGTCCCTCATATACTTTTGTCTTCCCATAAAGCTTCTACTAGGAAAATCTACAAGAGTAAATGGAAGAGGTTTGTTTGTTTGGTGCATCAAAAACATACTGAGCCCTTTTCAGCCCCTACACAAAAGTCTTAGCGTATTTGGTAGACATTTTTAATGAAGGAGCTAGCTTTTCTACCATTAAAGTTCAGTTGGCAGCAATCTCTTTCATGTAGGCGATAACAATTCTTCTCTAGCCTCCACTAAGATATGCAAGGCTTTCCTAAGAGGTACTATTTTATTTAGACCACCTTATAAAGATCCTACTCCTCCATGGGATTTGAATCTTCTGTAGCAGGCCTTAATCCATTCCCCCTTCGAACCATGAGGGAACTGTGATCTTACATTTCTGACTTGGAAAAAGATATTTTTAGTGGCTATTACCTCTAGGAGAATTTCAGAGTTTTGAGTGTTATCCTCTAAAGCTGCTTACTTGATTTTCCAAAAGGATAGGGTGACATTAAAAACCAACCCTTCCTTCCTTCCAAAGGTGGTGTCAGAATTCAGCATGAATCAGTCTATTAAACTGTCCGTTTTCTTCCCAAAATTTGAAAACAAAGGTGAATATATACTACATTTGCTGGATGTTCATAGACAGTTACGTTTCTACTTACACAGAACAAAAGAGATTAGAAAATCTGATCAGTTATTTATATCCTTTGTAGATAACAAATTAGGCAAATTGGTTACAAATGTAACATTGGCAAGCTGGATTACTGATTGCATAGCCTATGTCTATAATAAGCTAGTTACGAAAATAAAATTGCCAAAGATTCCAAAGACAACCACAAGGCATTTTATAACTATGTCAAGAATAGTAGAACAAACACAAGTGCATCCACACGGAAAAGGCACTGAAGTCACTGAAAGTACTCACACAGTCAAATGATAAAACCAGTCCAAGTGAGATGAAAAAATATGAAAATTCCTCTTTATTCCATACATAAAACCACAAAGAATAAGCGCTTTTGCGTAGCTGTAGTACGCTTCAGCAGATTCTGTTACAAGCTCTGTTATTCCAGTTTATATAGTCAAGCATTGTATTCAATTAGTATAATTAATTAATTAGGAAACCATTTAATGGCTTAACTTAGGACAACCTCTTATTTCAGTTAAAGGGCTATGTATTCATTTTTGTAAATAAATTCATTCAAACACAAAATTATATACATATATATCCTATATCAAATCAGATGGTTGCGTACATCTGTATAAATATATTTCATAGAAAACATAACACTACCTTAACATACAAAAAACTAATCACATAAAAGCTTTCTAATCTGTATTATCTTACTCATCTTCCGGTATTTCAGAATCATGGAACCTTCATCAAATAAAACCACATATTGTTTACATCTTAATATAATATATATTAAAGTGCATAATGCAAATCTATATATAGTATAATACTGTATAATATAATATAATAAATCAATATATGTATATATAAAACTAACAATACTGTCAATTGATTAATAAAATATATGACAATAATAATATATAAAAATGTATGATATCTATGTTATAACATCTGCATTACGTCTGCATTATCTACGATGCTTTAAAACCGGCTTCAAAGGGACATATTGATTTAAGCCCGGAAGGTAGTGTGCTCTTAGTTTTAATATCCATTCTAATTCCCTTTGTTCCAAAACGTTCACAGAATCACCCCCTCTTTCATTTTTATTTACAATTTGCAAGACCCTAAATTTAAAGTTATGACTATTATATTGAATCACATGCTTTGCTAATGCATTGAGTTCATTATTCTTTTTAATATCGTATGCATGGTTGTAAATTCTTTTCTTTAATTCTCTTTTTGTGAGTCCCATGTAAAATGCAGGACAACATTCACAGGTGGCTAAATAAATAATGTTACATGTATTACAAGATGCAAAAAATCTAGGAGTGAATGAGTAACTCAAAACAGGGTGAGTAAATACCTGTGTCCCTGTAATATATTTACACATATTACAATTATAGCACGGAAATGTTCCAAGTTTACTACTAATCTGAGTGCCTATTGTTCCATTGCTGCTATGTGTAGTACATAGCAGTCTTTTTAGATTCTTGCTATTTCGATATGTGAAGCTAGGGGTTTGGGCCTACTAATTCTAGTGTCTTGCTATCTATAGTTAAAATTTGCCAATGACTACTAATAATTTATTTGATTACTCTATTGTCATTGGTATAAGTGGTGACAAAATGTATTTTCTCATCATGTCTCACAGTCTGTTACTTATATTTAATAGAGTTAGTCTTTACCATCTCTAATGTGTTTGTTGTATTTGTAGCTCTCTTCACTTGATTCCTAATTTCTTTCACTAATATCTTATTGTAACCCCTCTGTATAAATAGATTTTCTAGCTTATCTGCCTGTAATGTGAAATCTAGATCTTCTTCACATATTCTATCTAGCCTACAAAACTGACTTTTTAAGATACCCTTGAACACATGTCTTGGGTGCATACTATCGTACCTGAGGAGTGTGTTCTTCCAACATTCCTTTCTGTGTAACGTGGACCTAATCTTCCCATTTTTAATACTTAGATTTACATCCAAAAGGTTCACCTCTGTATCAGATGCTTTCATGGTGAACAGATGTACGCAACATTCTGATTTGATATAGGATATATATGTATATAATTTTGTATTTGAATGAATTTATTTACAAAAATGAATACATAGCCCTTTAACTGAAATAAGAGGTTGTCCTAAGTTAAGCCATTAAATGGTTTCCTAATTAATTAATTATACTAATTGATTACAATGCTTGACTATATAAACTGGAATAACAGAGCTTGTAACAGAATCTGATGAAGCGTACTATAGCTACGCGAAAGCGCTTATTCTTTGTGGTTTTATGTATGGAATAAAGAGGAATTTTCGTATTTTTTCGTCTCACTTGGACTGGTTTTATCATTTGACTGTGTGAGTACTTTCAGTGACTTCAGTGCCTTTTCCATGTGGATGCACTTGTGTTTGTTCTACTATTTCATTGCCTGGCTGTGACAAGTACTCCTATATTGGTGTGAGCAGTTTTATTTGACTATTGACTATGTCAAGAATCTAAATGGCAATGCTCAGATCTGCTCTGAGCTAAAACAGAATGGCATTAAATATACTGATCCCAAGGATATTGCCAATATCCTGGCAGATCAATTCAGTGCCAAATGCACCCCCCTCTCACCCCCTAAATGGCCCATCTCAATACCAGAAGATTGACAAATTCTGGTAATAACGGCCACACAGGTAAAAAACGTACTCTCCAAAGCTAAGAATACAGCATCCATGAGACCAGATGACATCCCGGGCTGTGTACTACATGAACTACAATATGAACTGGCACCTCACCTAAGTGTCATGTTTAATCATAGCCTCACCTCAGGTTTTGTGCTCACTGAGTGGTGCAGAGCTACAGTTATCCCACTCCACAAGGGGGGATCCACCTTGGATCCCCGGAAACTACCGTCCCATCATTCTGACGAGCCTTATCTGCAAGGCCATGGAGCGTATTATCATGGAACTTATAAACAAAGACATTGGCAAACTTCAAACACTGGACCCCACCCAGTTTGGGTTCATAAAGGGCTTATCTTGTCTCCTGAACCTGACTGACTTCTTCAAATCAGTCTCCAGAGCCATGGACAAGGGTAAGGTGGTTCACACAGCCTATCTAGACCTTGCCAAGACCTTTGACACCATCCCCCATTCTGGAATCATAGATAAACTTACTAAGCTGGGCATTAATCCCTACGTCACCCAATGGGTTGCTAACTGGCTTACTGATAGAACCCATACAGTAAAAGTAGCCAACTCCAAATCCAGTTCCAGACAAGTGGAGTACCTCAGGGTTCAGTCCTGGGACTGCTCTTGTTTGGCATCTACTTCTCTGAAGTACAGGCCAACACTAAGCAGATGACTGCAAAGTGGGGGTCATTATTGAATCCCCAAATGATGTGGATACTCTACAAAAGGGTCTTACAGAAACAGATGCTTGGTGCCAGAGCCATGGATTCAAAGCTCAATGCCAAGAAATGTATAGCTACCCCCTTTGGGAAAAAAACATGTACCCAGGAATTACCATATAGGTGGCAGTACACTAAATACCAAAAGTGTGATAAGAGACTTAGAGACACAGGTGGACAGTGGTCTCACTTTTGATAACCACATTGCCACAACAGTCAGGAAATCCTTCTATGTGGCTCACCTAATCACTAAGGGCTTTTCATCCAGAAAAAGGACATCATTGTCCCACTGTACTCATCCCTCATTAGACCCATTATAGAATACAATGCCCCATTTGGTATGTACCTCTCAAGACATCTGCAACAACTGGAAAGGCTGCAGAAATACCTCACTAAAAGAATCATAGGCCTAAAGCAGGTGCCCTACGCTGATCGCCTTTAAAAACTCCAGCTATACTCTGTCGCATATCATCTACTCAGAGGCGATCTCTGCTTAACATACAAGGCCATGTCAAACCCAGAGCTGTTGGACATGCTACACTTAAAGAAATCCCAATCCCTCAGAGCCACATGCTCCAGGGATCTAAACCTTGTCATCACAATAAACAAAACATGCTGGAGGGATAGGTTCCTGACCCAGGGACTCCTCAGACTCTGGAATAGATTGCCCATACATGTCAAGCAGAGTGCCTCTTTGGCCCTCTTCAAAAGGAACCTTGACGATTGGATGGGAGAAAGGAAATTCACCCCGGGGATCGTGTCAGTCACCCTGCTAGACAGGGGTCCAGGGAAGTAAATAGCGTGGGAAGAAATAGCCAGGGAATTGTTATGGCTAAGCTTGTATAGGCCCTAGGGCTGATAGCCTAGTATCAACCTATGAACCTATAAATCAGGCATTTCACTGCCAAAACCTTTAACAGCCCACTCTACTAGATCTATGGCAACCTCGTCAGCATTTTTATTCAGTCATTCCATGGGTGACATATGCACACCTACTACTTGGGCTAATCCTCATACTCTTATTACTCATTACAAATTGGATCTTGTCTCGAGGGAAAGGGCAGTCTTTGGTTCACTCATGCTCAAGAACATCCTTCCTTAGAGTCCACCTGGGATATTAGGTAGCTGGGGGACTCTGTCCCAATGGTTGAGGAATGAATGAAAATTGACAACATCAGATAAAGAAGTTATGTACTTACCATAATGTTCTATCTGTGTTGTCCATTTTCATTCTTCTCAACTCCCCACCCACCAACCCCCAACCTTTGTCATCATGGATTTCTGTAGGAGTAAGATGTTTCAATCACCACAGTTTCTTGTATCAAGCTCCAGATACTGTTTTTCCTTTCTTAGGAACATTATTCTGATATTTATCACTTATGTCATCTAGCAAACAAATTCTGAGGTATGTTAGGGGTTGGTGCATTGTGGGGAGGGAGGAGCACGAGAGTTTCAGTTGGCCATGAGCTATAGGAACAGCCGAGTTAGACCCAAGGTTTGGATCCAAACCCAATAGTTAAGGAAGAATGAAAGTGGACAAAACAGCTGGAATGTTATGGTAAGTACATAACTTCTTTTTTCCAGCAAGGTTGTATATATTGCAAAATGTTCCACCTGTACAGCATTTTATGTAGGAAAGACAGAAAGAAAACTTAATAGGAGAATTTATGGACACAGAAATGATATAAAAAGAAAAATATCTTAAAAAAATAAAAAATGTCAATAAGGTCTTATTTAAGCACTCAGTTATTTGTTCTGCTTTTGTTAGTTTTACATTTGCCATAATACCAGTTTGAAAGTGATTACAGAGGAGGAAGTTGTGACACAAGACTGAATACAGAGAATTAAGTTGACAGTTGAGACTTAATGCCACTACCTTCCCAAGGTATAAACGAAAGTGTGTCTATAATGCCATTATTAAAATTAACGGCAGCAAACTTATAAGGTTACAAAGTTATACAACTTAGTGACATTACTGTTTACTGTTCATTACCTATTGAAAGTGTTTTACATACTTAGGGGTATATTTTTCATCTTATTTGAAATATTTTTTATTATTTTTTATTGATTTTTTTTATAAGTCATGTTCCTTTAATAAGTTACTTCAAGGACTGTCTTAATAAGAAATGATTTAAACATTAATTCTTAATTACTTAACTGTTCAAGTGGTTAAATAATTACTTGATATTCATTCCATGAATGGTTATAAAAGGCGTAATCTGCACTGAAGGATTCATATCTGATGAAGTCTGCACTTTGGACAAAAACACCAATTTTAATTTTAAAGCATTAATGTCCAACCTGCCTTTGAGAAATGTATATACCTACATGTTTAACTTAACTTACTTTGCATCTGAACTCAAATGTTTATACTTTTTAGACTGTGTGCATTTAATTCTAATATATTTTACGATCTCTTATTGTGTGCATTTATTTCTGTTGGATACACTTCTATAACTTTCTTGAATACCAAACTATATTTACTCTGTAGTGTTCTCATTCATGCTGTATATGTAACATTGTTTTGTTCTTCTGTGGAGCTTTTTTCCCCAGGCCTCCACTGAAAAAGGGATCTAGCTCAGTCGGACTTTCCTGGTCAACAAATAAATAATTAAATAAATGTGTTTGATGTGCTAGTGTTATTTTCATGTTTGGTGAATAAACATACTAAATCTGCAACCAACAGTGTTTTACAACTTGACCATTCAAGCACACTTGTACTTGGCTTGTTTTATAGTTTGGGAAGTGTGCAGTTTTTTTCTTTTTTTTTTTTTTTTTTTTTGGTACATTTTGGAACAAAATGGGTTATATAATATCAGCAGGGGCAGTTATTAAAAATGCTGTTTTTGTTAATGAATTGTTAGATGCTTTGTTATTACCAAGGGAAATCACTGTAGTAAAATGTGCTGCACAATGTCCAATGAATCTTTTGTTGCCAAAAGTAACGCTTTTGCAGATATGGTGGCAAGATAGGCTGCATTGTCTTATCTTGTTCAAGCTATATTTTTGCAGCAATTAATGAAAATAACGTTTCTTTACAGGAGTTATTGTCTCTTCAAAACCAGGCAGAGGCCTCTGAGAGAAGGAGGTGAATAAGCTGCAATCATTCTCTGGACCTTTTTTGGCAGCATCTGGACAGCTGGATAGTAGTCCTACTAAATTTCCAAAATCAGTTGATAAAAAACTATCATTTGCCTTTTCATTTAGGCAAAAATACATTAATAAAAGAAATTTCCACTGACAGGTATGCACCTCATCTTTTCAGATGTTGCTTAACATTTTATAAATACATTTTGAATTCAATAAGAAACACAAGTATCGGAGCAAAACACAGCTGCTATAGTCCAAACACATCCAATAACAATGACTCAATCCGACATAAATATTTTATTATATCAATAGGACAAATTTGGTAAGCGCTTTCACCCAGTAGGGCTTTATCAGACCATGAATCATTCCAAGTAAATGCTTATTATATACAAAAAAGGCACCAAAGCTAGAACTTAAAAACATTTTTAAAGTGACAGCCCCCTATTTATATATAAATACACTTATCTCAACATACATTAATATAAATTACACCTACAGGACTTAGGGTCCTGAAGATTCCAGCGACAGGGACTATGTATCCAGAACTTCTCTATAGACGGCAGCAGCTAAACATTGAGGTAAGCCTTAAATATATGGCTCTCCTTAATGAGTTTTTTATGCCTGAAAAAGATGCATTGCATGTTTCAGTAAGAAATCAGCAGAAGTTTTTGTTTGAACATTTTCAGAGAGAAGTAGTGGATAGAGTGGTTGAGTTAACAACAGATAGTGTGCTACTCTATGAGAAACTTTTTTTGAGCAGAAATGCCACAAGCTTCAAAGAGACATTAGAGACTTTAGATCGGGTCAGGTCTTTACTTGGCCCAGAATTGATGTTGTGAGCTGTGATAATGTTAACCAAACTGTGGGGTCTGAGGGAGTACACAATGTCAATGTCCCTGATAAAGGGAAGGTACAAGTTGTTGGTGCTCAGAATGTTATAAATTATGATAGTGGTGATAATGTGACAGTTAATAATTCATGTATGAGTGCAAGTGAATCAACAGCTGATAATGCAATTTTAGTAGAGTCAGCAGGACCTTCGGGTTTGAAACTTGATATGAATATTGAAATTACCAATTTAGGTATGTAGATAAAATTAATCAACCTAGTGTTCGTAGGAAAGTGCCTAATAGCACTGATCGAGTTGATTTACAGGTTGGAGTAGAGTCTGATGGTGCCAATAATGCTCTCTGCCCTTTCCCCATCAATGCTTCATACAGGGGAGGGGGGAGGATGAGATCAATGAGCAGGGGCAGGCAGAAGAGGAAGTTATCTGCCGAGTCCCAAACCAACCACAGTTTAAAGAAAATGTGGGGGAAGACAGGGACGTGTTAGTGGTTAATATTTCGTCACGTCCTTTGACACAGGACGAGATTGTTGTCCTATCTAAAGGGCTTACTTTTATTCCTACTTATCACAGTGATTTTACTGATACCTTAGTTGATTTTAAGATGTTTGTCAGGAATTTGTGTTTGAAATTAGAGTTCAGGGACAGGATGTTTGATTTCCATAACAGGCAGTTTAAGAGACCCAGCCTATATGTTCCTAATGCACCACCTCTTGTAGGTTGGTGGAGAATGACTTGTATAAGATGAGGGTAACTGTTATAGAAGTAGGAGGGGGAACTTAACTTTGAAACAAAGGAGAGCCCTGATGGCCCTGAGAAATGATTGTATGTTAGAAATTAGACCTGCTGATTAGGGGCGCAGTAGGGTAGTGATGGATCACAAGTTTTATAATGAAATCATGAAAAATATGTTTAGAGACGAAAGGTTTTATCATGCCATAGACCGTGAAACAGTGGAATCACACATACGAAGGATATCTATGATGTTAGAAGATTTATTTAAGAGTCATATTATCACTGAGGGACTGTTTGATTATTTAACAGTTAGTGATCCCCTCATACCTTTGATGCAGAGCCTCCCCAAGATACACAAGGATGGCAATAGGCCTCCCATGAGGCCCATTGTATCAGGCAGAGGATAGTCCTCTGAGCCCTTCTCCATTTATGTTGAAAAGTTTTTGCACCCAGCTGTGGACTCTAATAAATATGTGCTAAGGGATACAAAACAGTTTTTATTAGATTTTTACAAGCATATGCAGGGAGTGGCTGCTGACTCTAATTATTTTATGGTAACAATGGATGTCCAATCCCTATTTACAGTTATCCCCAATGGTGAAGGAATTCAAAGGGGACATGATTACCTTAGGTGTCACACTGAATTGAGTGCCAATGACATGGATCTCATAGTTTTGTTTTTAGAGGTTGTATTGGAGAATAATATTTTTTGTTTTGATTCTCAGTGTTACCTACAGAGGGATGGCATAGCTATGGGCACATCCTGTGGCAATAGCTATGCCAATCTCTATATGGCCACCTGGGAGAAGGATTGTTTGTTTAATTTTCTTCATAGGGTATCTTTTTACAGACGTTTTGTGGATGACCTATTTTTCATCTGGACAGGGACCACAAGTGAACTAACCACATTCTTTAATAAAGTGAATGGCCTTTCTAGGGTTTTGAAGTTCACGTATGAGTTCTCAGATGTGTGGATCTCATTTTTAGATGTGTATGTGGAGAGAATGGCCAATGGCATGTTGAATAATGGGGTGTTCAGGAACTCATGCCATCGTAATGCTTTATTGCACAGATACAGCATGCATCCAGGATATGTATTTAGGAATGTGGTTAGAGGTCAAGCCATGAGGACATCTCATTACAATCCTTCCCAGGAAGGCTTTATCACTGAGTTGAATGACCTCTGTGAGAGATTCAGGTCAAGTGCATATAAGAATGAGGGGATTAAGATGGGGATTAGTGGGATATCCACTTTGAGGAGAGATGTGTTCACTCCCTATTTTTCAGATTCCAAGGAAACTGTTACAGACCAGGGAGAATTTGAGTGCCCAGCAGCTACAGTGGAACAGAATAGTGTTAGCATCCCCCTTTTTTAAACTAATGATGTGGGTGATGTTAAAGATGTTATTAGGTCACATTGGGAGGTGCTGCCGGTACACCCTACTATTAGGGAGGTAGTAGGGGACACACCATGTTTTGTGTATAAAAATAGATCCAACCTGAAGAAGCTGTTGTGTTATCCTAAGAATGGTAGGAAGGAGAATGATCATAGTGTGTTTGGCACGTTTCCTTGGAACCAATGTAATTTTTGCTATCGAATAGATTCTGGGGGTAGTTTTGTACACCCTTTGAATGGTGCGAGTTATGATTTTCATGTATTTGCTGTTTGTCCGAACATGTGGTTTATCTTGCCATGTGTGTAACATGTGATGGATACTATGTGGGCAAGACAGACTGGAAACTTAGAGACAGAATACGTGAGCACATGTATCAGATTAAAATTAAGTCCACAGTTAATGCACTCTCTAAACATATGTTAGAGAGAGGTGATATGCACGTTTACTTTTAGAGTCATTGAAGTGCTATCTACTAGCTCCAGAGGTGGTGACATTAGGAATCTAACTGAGACACAGGAGGCTAAATGGATAATTAGGTTCAGGGCAGATTCCTATTCAGGTCTTAATGACAAGGTACCCATGAAACCTTTCTTAAAGTCTAGAGGTCTCAGGTAGTATCAGTTATGTATATAGCCATTTAATACTTTTTAATAGCTTTGAACACTTTTGGTGAATACTTTTTATAGAAATGGGAATATAAATATATATATATATATATATATATATATATATATATATATATATATGTTTTTTTATGGAATGTATATATGTTTTTGTATATATTTTTTATAGAATTTAAGAGAGAGAATATGTATTTTCTATGAAGTATATATACATTTTTATATCTTTTAAGTGAGTAGACCATATGAATTTTTATTAATGTATATTAATGCATGTTGAGATAAGTGTATTTGTATATAAATAGGGGGCTGTCACTTTAAAAATGTTTTTAAGCTCCAGCTTTGGTGCCTTTTTTTGTATATAATAAGCATTTACTTGGAATGATTCATGGTCTGATGAAGTCCTACTGGGTGAAAGCGCTTACCGAATTTGTCCTATTGATATAATAAAAGGTTTATGTTGGACTGAGTCATCGTTATTGGATGCGTTTGGACTATAGCAGCTGTGTTTCGCTCTAATACCTGTGTTTCTTATTGATTTTTATTGCTGGATTGTGTGGCGTGTATGGAGCGTTCACTCCTTGTGAGTTTCCACTTATTGGTTTTACATTTGTAATTCGTTTAGAACATAATGTGTCTAAATCAGTACCTGCACCTGTTCAATTACTGAAAGGTTTTGGGGATCTTTCTGATCTCTTCAGTGGGATTTCATTAAACTTTCTCCAGTGCAGAAGTTTTGATATGTGTTAGTGACACTCCACATTTTTTCTGGAAGGGTAGAAGTATGTGTGTGTTAAGAATGATTCACACACAGTAACAAAGAAGCTATTATCTGTCCTTATTCCTAGATTTGGTGTTCCCTGTAGTATCCAGTCTGATCAGAGCTCTCACTTTACAAGACAGGTAATACAGCAGCTCTGTAAAGTATTAAATGCTAAATTGCAAATTCATTGTCCCTACAGACCACATCTGGGATCACAAGGCGTCCGGGAGAGTGGAGACAGCTGATCAGACAGTCAAGCTTAGACTTGCTAATGTTTGCAAAGAATCTGGTCTTAAATGGCCAGAATCATTGCCTTTAGTGTTATTTAGTATAAAACGTGCAGTTAGTGCCGCTAGAAAATTAATTGTCCCCTCATGAAATCCTCATGGGCAGACCCATGAGAATGTCCTCTTCCCCCCTCCCTAATAATTTAGAATTGCAAGGTAATGATGAAACTATGTTTTCATATTGTAAATCATTGTGTTCTCTTTTGCAGATATATCATATTATCATTCTGCAATCAGCCCAATGACCAACAGTGCAGGATCACCATGATCTGTGTCCAGGAGACTTTGTATGTATGTATGTATGTATGTATGTATATATATCAAAATGCATCCCCAAAGAAAGTCACTTAGCCCCAGATGGAAAGGACCATGCTTAGTTTTGCTCATAACTACTACTGTCGTTTGTTGTGACAGCCTCCCCATCAAGATCCATGTGTTGCATGTCAAAAAGACCCTCCCTTGTGATGAGAATAACCGAGAAACCACTGACATCAGACCACATCAGCCAGCAGAACCTTTCCTTTCCTTTCCTTATTCTGCTAACAGAAAGCAAATGGGCAAGACTGTGACAAGGGCTAGATAGGCTAGATAGTAGAAAGCATTGAAAAAAATTAAACCAAATGTTAAATAAAGTAAAACTCATGTGGGGAAATAAAGGGCAAACTAATAGTAAATGAAAATACAATACCAGTAAAATGCACTATGAAGCAGTCTGTTATATAAAGCATTAAAGAACAGTGTTGACTCTAGTCAAGTAAAATCAATGCACATTGTCAGGTGGTAATAAGGTTAGACATGCTTTACCATTTCTACCAGCATGACTTCACTATCTCCCCCAGCTTTTCTTCGCCTTCTCATCCTAGTCAAAATTTTCCAGCTTCCCTGTCTAATTTCAGATTTAACTAGGTTTACCAGACCCACTTTGAATGCTACCCCATATATAACCTAGCAGCCCACTCTGATATTCACTGTGACATCTGCAACACTGGTCTTATTTCTTCAGCTAACCAGTCTAACTTTAACAGCAATAAAAAACAGGGATGGTCAGATAAAATCTTGAGCTTAGCAACAAGGGATTCTTGCAGCTACATGCAAATAAAGATGGCCAACAGCAATGTAAAAAGTTGTTTAACTGGAGTGTAAGCTGCTCCCATGTAACACCAGATTCAAGCAAGCTGCCCAGTACAGGTGTGCTTACCTGCTCCATATCTATATAGCTAAATTACAAAGACATGTCCATGTACATGTCAGTGTTTCTGGTGGATCACCAACAGGTGGTGCACAGAAACACTTAAATATTGTTACTGAAGCTGAAACATACAGTTTCATCTACTTGCAAGAATTATTTCTCAGCTTTGTTACAAACAAGACATTCTGTCACCTATCCATATGCCATGCTTCAATTCTGACTATACCCTCAGCCTGAAGTCACTTTAACATCATGTTGCAGGTGAAGTGGCTTACTCAGCATGGAGTAGCCATGCTAAACCACTCCGTGTTTTTTTTCTGTTCTTTTTGTTTCTCAGTCTCTCAACAATCAATTCCTCCTAAAGGAAAACACTATAATGCAGAGGTCATTTCTCAGCTTTTATAGAACTAACATAATTTTTACAATTATTTAGGTTTTCAGACTAACAACAGCCCTTCAGCAGGAGTTAGTAAGTTACCAATACTAAGCAGAGTGCTTTAATAACCACAAGTGGTTAGGTGCAACAATAAAATATGGTGAAATAGTCTAAGGAAGGATTTGGAAAGGCTAACTTAGTGGTAGAAAGGCAGCGGCTGATGTTTAGTGAAAACATCTACAAGGTACTGTACCTGAACCACAGCAACCTTGGTGTGAAGTACCAGCTGGGGGAATGGAACTGAT
The DNA here is from genome assembly GCF_019279795.1 of Protopterus annectens. Lineage (NCBI taxonomy): Eukaryota > Metazoa > Chordata > Ceratodontiformes > Protopteridae > Protopterus > Protopterus annectens. Next base: position 605,722,929 of record NC_056750.1, on the reverse strand, counting down.
GGAAGCAGAGCACGATAAAGACTGGGGTGTTGATCACACATGCAGTGAAACACCAGGTGCAGTTTGAGAAGACAGTAGCAGCAGCAAATAGAATTCTGGCTATATCATTCAGGGGGTGGGATGCCAAAGCAATGAGCTGCAGTTCTTTCACTTTTCAGGATCCTAGTCAGGCAAGACCTTAAGTACCGTGAGCACTTCTGGATGCCATGCAAGGAAAGGAAAGGCCAGTCAAACCAGACAAACAAAATAGGGACATTGTTGTACCCAGAAGTGACAGACCATGACGATTTACCATCCAAACCAAATCTGGAACCAACTGTGAATTCCTTGCCGTCCAACCTGATTCCACTTCTGCCATCCAGTTCACATCCAGAACTGAATTTACTTAAATTATCTTCGTTACCTGACCAGGAAATTAAATCCAGTGATTTTGTTACCTCATACTGGTCTGATTTAACTTCCAGTGGTTCTTCTTCAAACTCAACATTTTTTATTACTTCCAACATTACTGATTCATTCTGCCTTTTGGACACCAATTTGGATATTGCCTTGTGTAGACAATGTTCAAAGTCATCTGTGATTAAGCTCCATGGTCAATTATTTTTTTGGTGATCAATTTTCATTTACACAATGAACAGCCCACCCAACATCCTTGTTTACAGTTTCTTCAAAACCCTCACGAGCCCCAACATGCTTATTTTTCCTGTGGACCAATCACCATTACTGTTACTTTGCTTTTCATCATTATTTTGTTTCGCTTGATTTTGCCATCCAGAAAACATAAGTATATCGTCACTTGCAATCATTGCAACTGTAAATACTGAATAATTTCTTAATAGACATACATGTTTTCCTAAAAAGTAGAGACATTTCTTAACAGACATACACACTTTGCTAAAAAGTAGAGACAGGTGTTTGGTTAGAACTGAACTCAGAGCATCTGAATAGTATCCAAGATTTAATATTTTTTCTGCTGCCTTGCATACTTATGCACGGACCATCAATGTTAGCAACTGCTGAGTTTGTGTACGTATTCCCACTACAGAAGATGGAAGAATGCCATTGATTCCTATACCAATGACTGATTCTGAGTTTCAACCTTCATTTTGTCTTATTTTTCTTGCTAATAAATAGAAGAATAAACATTTCTACCCCCTTTACCATAATGCTGCTTCAACTTTTACTGTTAAAAGGCATGTTTGCTACTGTAAAGATGGAACACCTTGTCAGAATTAGTGCTTGCAATTTCACCTGGAAAATTTATGATGAAGATGGAGGCCAGTGTATAGCAGCACTGCATGACTATTACTACATTTGTGGAAATCAGTCTGGTCTGATTGTTGTTATATTGGTTGTGTTATTCTAGCTCTTTGACATACAGCTGCTTTACCAGAAGGAAAGACTTGTAATGCTCATGGCAGAAGAGATACTAAAGACATTCCTAACCTGGCTGGTAAAACAGATGCCTCCTGGGCATATCATAATTCTGTATAACAAACTGCTTTTAAAGGGCTTGCTCACATGGATCTTGATGATGGGGTCATTTCTGGAGCAGGCATTGTGTCTGCCTAAGGGGCGGTGAAGTCTATCTGGGAACTTAGGAAGTTGTCTAAGCTCCTGGAAATATTAATTGCACTTTTGAGTCTATTAATTTGATAACCCAAGAATTGACTGTAATGCGCTGTGTGGTGCTAAAGAACCACATAGCACTCGACTTTACTCTCTTGTCTAAAGGAGGGGTACATGTGTACTCATTCAAATTAAGTGTTGCTCTTTTATTCCTGGCAACACCTGTGCCAGCTGTAGTCACCTAGAAATAATTCAGAAAGTTGCTGAATATTCACAAGCAAAAGAATGTGTTAGTTCCCAATGGGTTTGCTTAACCAATCATTTCTCTGGATGGGCAGGAGGGATTCTAAACTTTTTCATGCTTATAGCCATTATAATAATCATGTGAGGACAACTTCTTTTTATGATTAGAACACACATTTCAAAGTTATTAGATCCAGAAGATATGTCAATCTGCAGATGCATAAAACTGAATCAACGATACTGACCACTCTTGATAAGTACAACAGAAGATGAAAATAAAATGTTGCAAGGTTTTAGTAAAATATATGACCGGGGGAACGTGAAAATATACATAACACAGACTGTATTACTGATGATTATTTACAGTATTCAGATTGTATTTTTGTTCCATCAAGACAGATGCATGTTTTCATTGCAAATATGATTACATTTTTGAAACAAATATGTAAAGATGGTTTATGTTAGGGACAGAAAGAAACAGCAGATGAAAAATGTCTGATAGCAATTGAATCAGTGTCATGAAATTTGGAATTTGTGCCTAATATGGAATGCCATAAAGAAGCAGTCACGAGAGCTTAGCAAAATTAATGCTGTAGTGTTCAGTTCTAATTGGTCAGCAGCTGTTCTATTATTGTTACAATAATGATGCTTTTAATGAAAAAATATATAAAGATTGATGATTCCTTTAGTTCAAGGAGGCAGGACTTTGATTTCCTAGTCTGCCACGTATGTGTCTTTCTGTGCAATAAAGGAGATTGTTATTCATTGCTGAAATGTCTTGTGTGAAAGTTATTTGGTACCTTAACATCCCCAAAACATTACAAATTATCAGTGAGTGCTTATAATGCAGTGTCAAACTGCTTACAACAAATGATCATCAGCAGCAAGCTGTATAAAATGACTTTACTAACTGCATTTGATAACATAGCAATTAATACTTTTAATAAATATTCCTCACTGTACCAGCTATGAAGTTTGTTTCATTTTATGAGTACATCCGAACTGCTTATAATTGTTTGTTTAAAGTATGTAATATCTTTTAAAATTGTGAAGAAAGCATGTTTTGAAGCATTAAAAAGTGAAGTCCATGCAGTTGCTGAATGTTTAACATGTAAAAACTGCACTTGAAAAGTTTCACTAACCTTAGCAATTTAAAATGTTAATTCTACAATGGGTTGAAAGTGAAGTTTTTATTGTAACTACAGTATATGGAAACTATAATAAAGATTTCAGTACTGTAACTATCATCATATACACAGTTGATCTTAGAAATGTATTTATGGAGATTTCAATTTTAGTATTGCTGAAATAAATATTTTTTTGGTATTTTCTGCATTTGGGAATGTTGTTTTGGACTCTGTCTTTTATTATGAAATAATTACATCCTGCTGTGAAATTTTCACCATAAAATATCAGTTTCAGAGACAACCATGCATATGTAGGAAGACAAAACAGGTTAAAATGAACTTCAGTATCTAATTAACTGCAAACTTCAATAAAGTTTCATTTTAAAAGAAATAATGAATATTTTATTGCATGCTAGAATCATACATCTATTGCTAACGTCAGAAGTAAAAATGAAGATATTTTCTCACTAACATAGAATGTTCTGCCATTTTACGTGTTCAGTTAGGAAAAGGGCATTACAGACAACTATGAATTGTCACAGAAATTCAAGATGAATTTGTTCCATTACTTTTGGAATCAGAAGCCAAAAAATGGCATCTTATAAATGAAATATTTGGCCCTGAATACCTGATACAAACCATCAAACTTTTTTTCTAATTGACAGTACTGCACAACACTCTTTAGGGACTGAAAATGGAGTAAAATGAGATTCAGTTCAGGTGTGTGTGTGTGTGTGTGTGTGTGTGTGTGTGTGTGTGTGTGTGTGTGTGTGTGTGTGTATTTTTACCCTCATAATTAGACATGTAAATCCCCAGAATTAGAGGAAAATGTATTACTGCCTATGTGCAAATTGTAGAAGAATGTACAGATTTCTTGCTCAGAAAATTTTACTAACTTTAAGACCATTTTATAGATACCAGAAAAGGCCGCCAGTTGAAAAAACACCCCCTGAAAAAATACCAGCAGTTAAAAGGTGAAGTAGAATTATTATATAATCAAACAGTATGACAAAGACAGCCTATACCTAAGTGTGACATTTAATAGGTACTGAAAGAGCATATCCATTGTTGTTTTCACACAAAGTGGAGAGGAGAATGGAAAGTGGCTTGATAAGTATAAAGTGGAAGAATAAAGGTATGGAAAAACAATTAAGGAGAATAATTACAGCAAAAGAGAAAATGAAAATTTAGTATACTGCCTCCTTTGGCATGTGTCTGTCCAGACACATGCAACAGCTAGAATGTCGACAGAGATACCTCTATAAAAGGATACAAGGTCTGAACAATATGTCCTACATGGACTGATGTAAAGCATTGTCACTATACTCAGTATCCTACAGCTTGCAAAGAAGTGGCCTATGTCTGGTATACAAGACATCCTCTGACTCAGTACTGATGGATTTGCTGTACATCAGCAAGTCATGTGGCATCAGAAATACTTGTTCTAGGGATTTAACTCTCCTCTGCAACATCAACAGAACAGTTTGAAGGGACAGGTAGACCTCGCAGAAGATAATGCTGTTCTGGAATAGACATCCCATCCATATAAAACAAAGTTCATCCCTGTCCATTTTTAAGTGCAGCTTGGCTCTATGGCTGGGAAACAGTACATTTACCCCAGAACTACCCCTTGTACTACTACTGGACAGAGGCAGCTCCGAAATACTTTATCCCATGTATGGGCCCCCTCAAATTATTCATGTTATGATCCCAGTTATTCTCATTAAGGGTAATATATAACTATTGGCCATGGGATGGGTAAAGCCAATCCATAAACAAATGGGATAGGTTAATTCAAGCACATGAAGGGAAACTGGCTAGGCTTGAAATGGCTAGCAAGGGTAGCATGCCTAGTAATTACCTATGAACCTATAAAATGGAGGGGGATACCATGCAATAATAGGAGACTGAATTGATTAGTTGCATATTGTGAATATGTATAGTAGGACTTACATGGTATCCATAATGAAAGCATGTCCTGTGGTGTAAACAGACTGGATGTGATACCTGGATTCAGGATGTTTACAAGATACGGTGAAAGAAGGTTATGAAAGAGTGTGATAATGTATGGCAAAGATGAAATGTACCAAAAAAGATCCATGATGACATGGAAAGACTAACAGAGGTACTCATTTCAGACTGCTTGTGGAAATAATAAGGACCGTTCATGGCTGTCGACAGTACATATAAGCCACCAAGTGCAGGAAAGATGGGTTATAAGTACAGAAAAAGAAAAAAAAAGTGGGTAAGACAGCTATAGTAATGCTTCCCCAACAGCTTAAATGGCCACCACACACTTGAAGCTGTTCTGTAAAACAAAATCCTAAACTTCCATCACTGTTAACTCCAGAAATGTAGTAAAAAGCAAAGAAGATGAAGTTCACACTAACCTGCAGTACTTCAACTGGTCTCCAATCTATAAGACTGAAGGGCCTGCAGAAGCATTGAAACATTTTAACACCTGTAAATAAGGTACTCTACATTTTCCATAAAAGGAATCATAGAGCACCACTTCCCATGAATCTTATCTGAAATAAAATCAATGATAAAAGGAGGGAGGATAGAGACACACACAAAGCATAGAAACAGACAAAAACAGCTATTCCACTTCATATTCCTTAGAAAAACATGCAAGTTACAAGTGAATAAAGCTAAAACTGCCTACCCAAGAGTACAATTAATGTCTAAAGCCATTAACCCTATATTTTCTGGAAACTCATGTAAGATATATCCTATTTAGACAGTTGCAAATATTCCTGAAATAATACAACAACTGTTTCAGAACCCTCAGTTCTTAAATCAATGATAAGCACCCCCTTATTCCACCCTTAGCACACAAATTATTCAATAGCCCCAGCCTTACTCAAGCTTACCACTGCAGTCTGATCCCCAGCTAATTTACATGGACTCATAAAAAATTCCTCCTTTCTTTCACCAGCCTTCTATTTTAGATAAATAATATCAGAAAAGTAAGAAAAATGTTTTAAAAAAGCCAGAAGCAACAAACAATCCACACCCAAATTGCATCCCTCCAGCGTTTCTCAAACTTTGTGCTATGCCACTAGCTAAATCTCTAGCATACCTATTTAGTCTATCTATCACAACAGGCATCATTCCCAACCAATTCTAACACTCAGACATCATTCCACCCCTCTGCACCATAAAATACATCATGTTCCAGTGCTGATTACCATCCCATCTCTATACCATACCCAGTTATTAAACCCCTGGAAAAATTGTTGTATATAACCAATTGTAAGTACATCTTGATAAATATGGTTTACATACTGACACAACACACTGACCTCCATCAGCACTGTTACAGACAATATAATTTCCATCATAGAAAAAAGGACATATTGATGGGGTTACTTTTACAAATCTGACCAGATTATTTGGAAGTGTAATCTAAACAAACCAAGAAGAAACTTTGCAGTGTGGAGTGTATGATGCTCACTTCCTAAATTATGTTAAGCACTTGGTTCACTTAATAAAAATCAAACTATACAAAGTAACTGTAAAATATGTACTATAAAATAATGAAATAGATAATAGTAGGCAGTCCACAGTTGAGTTAAAAATGGAATATCCTTAACTGAAACACACAAACAAGTGATCCTAGATTAGTATAATGAAAAGCATCAAACACATTCCTTATTAATATATAATTAGGTTGTTTGGAGCACGGGAGTAGTTACAAAGGATGGTTCTGTGGGTCTATAGTACCATGTCAAAAGATATGTTCGGCAAACACATCTTAATCAACATGGAAATATCGAACATTTAAAATCCTGAACAGCCACTTCAGCAAATTTTTTCCCAGGAGAAAAAAATTGCTCAGCCGTAATTAGGGATTTGCCCTTTCCCCCATTGTAGTGCGATCTTGGAATTGGTATATTTAGTTGGGGGGGCACAGCCCTCCAACTATGTAGGGTTTGAAAGGGTTTTTTTTTGTGTATGGCCGAGCAATTGTTTCCCCTGATATAGATAGCTGGGTGCACAAGACACAGGATAAAAAAGTACCCAATCCTGGTAGGCACACTGCTACCAGGACTAGAAAAAATGACAGTGCAGAATCCTCAAGACACAGAAACATTCATAAAATGGGGCTAGGCCAGGCTCAGGGGGAGAATGTCCCCCATTGTAGAATGAAGTAGTAATCTACAAAAATCACAAAAAGTAATAGGACAAAAAAAGAGCCATAAAGATGATAGAGTAGCCATTGAGGATAAGAAAGAAATTATGTATTGTTAATATTATGCAAGAAGCCCAGAATTTCCAGATAGAAGGTATACAAAACGATTGAGAGAGAAATGAGAGGAAAGAAAAATACTTGCACAAGAAAAACTGTCAGAAGCTTCGAATAAAAATGTGTGTTCATTAGAACAGATTTATGAAAAACATTATTTAGACCAAGTAACCCTGGGCTGTTTGGAAAAAGAAGTGGCTGAGGAAGTGTGAAAATATAAAGAACAAAATCTAGAAATTTTTGAAAGGTATAAAAAGAAATATGGGCATGGGAAAGAAACAGCAATCTGATATGGTGCAATATTTATGCAAAGAAGAAAGCCAAATTATTCAATACAAAAAAGCAGCCCTAAAGACATTGGAAAAAAAATGCAAGCAAAGGTATCCAGATATGGAAAATCTCCCAATATAAAACATAAGGTCACAAAGAGGGGACATAGAAGAGAAGAGTAATAAAGTAGAAGTTAAAAACAGAAGCTGAAGTTTTGGAATACCTGTAAAGTGAAGGATTTAGTGTAGAAAGTCCAACACAGGTTATATCACAGCATGATGGAACAATGAGTCTCCCAACTAAGAAGAAACAGGAGGAGCAGGAGACATCGGAAGAAGAAATATGGACGTGGGAAATGAAAAGACATTTAATATGGTGCAATATTTATGCAAAGTAGAATGCAAAATTAATCAATACAAAAAGAACAGCACCAAAGATATTTGAAGAGGAATATATGCAAAGGCATCTGGATAGGGAAAATTTTACATTACAAAAAATAAGAAAACAAAGGGGGCAAGTAGAAAAGAGGATTAGTAATGGATAAGTTAAAGAAATAGAAAATGAGGTTACGGATTACCTGCGAAGTGAAGGATTTAGAGTAGAAAATCTAACTGTGGTAACTTTACAGCAGGATATAGCAATAGATCCACAGATTAAGGAGAAACCAATGGAGTGGGAAACATCTGATCAGTTACCATATGAAGATACTTTGGAGCCTTCCACAGGAAAAAATTTCAAAAGTTCAGTTGGAGTTCCATGCAAGGGAAAGAACAGGAAACTGTGGCAGTTCGTGATACCCCATTGAGTTCCCATATGAAAGAGCAACGGATGATAGAGGATGAAACTGAAGAGAATGTAGCACAGGAAGATGGTCTGGAACTTTCTTTAGACTGCCCACAGGAAATGGAGAATAAAGAATGTGCCCTCAGTTTAGAAGAAAATGATCCAAGAGAAAAGTTGCTTGATTTAATAGAGATGGACAGACATATTAAGATCAATGAAAGAAATAGACTACAGAAAGTCAATAACATTCAAAGTTAGAAGTTTGATAAAACAAATGAGCACAGTAATTAGGACTGTTCATAGAGATTCATGTGCTATAACAGAAGTAAATAGGATACATTAATGTGCAGTTAAATTAATAACAGATAAAGTTTTACCACAAAAGCACAGGGCAGTAAGGGAAAGGAAGGGGAGAAATCAAATTCTATCATAGAAGTATTAAATAGAGAAAACTATACAGCAAATTAAGACAAAAAGCATCACTGTTAGAAAAGTATAGAAGAGGGAACAGATCAACAAAAATACTCAGAAAGCTAGATGTGATGAAAGCAATGCACAGTATCAAAAAAGATCAGGATCTATTGTGCACTATTGTAAATAATAAACTAAAAATATCAGCACATGCAGAAAAAAACTTAGAAGATATGCAGATAAATATAAAGGAAAAGTACAAAATAAACAATTTATTGATAACCCAAAAAGTTTTATAGAGAATTGGAAAACAATACAAAATGAATTGAAACACCATCAAAAAAGAAGAAATAGATACATTTTGAAGAAATATCTATGAAGTTCCTGTGGAGCATAACAAAGATGCTGAATGGATAGAAGAAAATAGAGAACAAATAAGAAGTTCAAATATACAGGATATGCAATGGGATGAAGTAATGACCAGAGACATTGAAACAACAAAGTAAAGAAAAGCTCCTAAGTGGAAAACACCAGGCCCAGATGCAGTACCTAACATCTGGTTAAACATATTAACATCTTTACGTGAAGATTTAGCCATGAGTAAGAATTATTTATATGTGCACCCTGAACAGACACCACCCAATTTAACAATAAGAAAAACGATACTCCTACAGTGCACCTGCAAGGTATCCTAAAAACGACCAATAACTTGCCTTCTAACAGTTCAGTTCCAATTGTAGTAGGAGCAACAGGTCTTATAAAAAAGAATTTACAATCGTATTTAGATACATTACCTACACATGTAAACCTGTATGAATTGCAGAAGGAGTCCTTACTAGGCACATGCTCATGCTGCGAAGAGCACTTCTGGCTAACATCAAAGATTGCAACAATACTAATTTCATGAACTTTAATCATACTTTGACTTAGGAATGGGGTCCATTCCCATCATGGTATTAGAAACCCAAAAGACTTGAAGAAATGAAAGGAAAATTAATTTGTTCACATCCACAAAATGAACAGCATCAGAAATACCCATTCTAAGAGCCTAAACCTTGTCTATGACACAAACAGGACATGGATGGACAGGTATGCATTTCAAAGAGTACCCCTTCTCTGGAACAGCCTTCCTATTCATGTATAGCAAAGCTCATCCCTAACCTTAATCAAAAGCAATTTGGACCCAGTGGATGGGAAATCACAAATGTACCCCTGGTTTGGTTTCCTATCTAGCTAATGGACAGGCAGCATGTGAATACTTCATGTGTACAAGCCTATAATGAACTGTAAAATTACTTGGAGTATTGACAAATGCCAGCAATATTTTGTTGAATTTGGGGTAAGCTTGGCTAGGTTTAAAACAGCTCCTGGGCCAATAGTCTAGTATTAGTAAACACCTATGAAACTATAAATCTGCAGATTTGTAACGGGCGTAGTAGATGCAACAACACTACCTCATGATAAAGGATACTGGGTGGCTACCAGTTTTCTGCAGAGCTATCCTACTTTGTACATTAATAGATAAACTAATTAATTTAGGCTACTGTAGCACAATAGGGCATCTGCTTGCCATTAAACAGTATACACCAATGCTGCAATAGGCTAATTCTCTGGCTTCTTCACTCATACTTCATCACTACATAACAGACACTGCTAATATATTCCCTGTTAGAGGTGAAGCACTCTGGGATGTTGAGATTAGACAATTCTCTGTCTGCTTTACTTATAATTCCTCACCAGTGTGTAACATACCTCTAATGTATTCTCCATACAACGTGTGTCACACTGGGATGATGTAAATTAATGCCAAGATCAGCCAATCCTCTGGCTGTTTTCCTCATATCTCCTCACTACTCAGTAACACATACTGCTAATCCATTCTCTGTTAGAGTTATATCACTCTGGGATGATGTACACTAATGACGAGATCGACTGATTCTATGGATGTTTTTTATGTAATTCCTCACCGCTCTGTTACATACTGCTAATGCATTCTCTGTTAGAGGTATAACTCTCTTGGATGATGTAAACTAATGCTGAAATCAGATGATTCTTTGACTTCTCATAATTCCTCACCAATCCATAACACAGTGCGAATACATTATTCATTAGAGGGCTTTCACTCTGGTACTGCATTCCTAGTGATACCAGACTGCATCTCATGCTCAATGACTTCTCCAAGTTCAGGTACTTTCTTCAACAAATGGCTAAATGCTGTTGCAAAGGCACTACTTCCTAAGGAATGCAATTCTCTACAAGATGTTTCACAGATCCATGCCTGGTATCCTTAAGTATGTCTCTCTCTCATGCTGACAGTATTATGTAAATGCATTTTGTTTGTCAAGTTATCCTTTTACTGGAATGTTTTGTGTAACCCTGAAACTCACTTAAGCAGCCAGTACTCCTGGGTTGGGCTTAAAATGATTCCGTGTGGATCAGTGAGTTACCCTGATTAACAAACATACAGATAAGTTTTTCATCTTGCTCTTTTCTATGACAATATCTCAAATGAAAAGGGCTTCAGTGATCTTGTCCACCTACATATATGTATATAAATAAACAAATAACTAAATAGATGACAGTGACTATCTCAGATGCAGTGATCAGATCATATACTGCTGCTAACAGCTTCCATATGTATTATGTACATTGGGTGAGTGTGATTTCAGAGCACCAGCTGCAGGCAGATCATGGAACTTGCTGAAAACAGAAACAAATTCTTTAGCTTCCAAGTAATTTACTACTGGCTATAGACCAACCCAGGAGAGATCAGCTGCAGTTCTGCAAGTCTTATTGGACAGCGAGTTGTACTTGGCACTCTGATGAATGCACCTCAATGACTGCATTCTCATTGAGTCAATAATCAGGCTTCTTTGCAGGTTTATCTTATCAGGAATACAGAGTCTTGAAGGTTCCCACAGAGAGCGCTTTATTTGTGTAAATTTAATTAGAAACAGAGTGACAGGACTACAAAGGGCAGAGCTGACTGGATAGCATACTCATAGAGCAAAAAATCTGGACAAAGCCACAAATAATGGGGGGACAAATGCTCAAAAATAGGCAGAATTTTTAAATACTGCTCTTACAAACTTAAAAAGGTGATAGAATAACAGGTGTAGAATTAGCATGAATTTTCTGAAGGGTATGAAGCCTGAAACCCAAATGTCTGTCATTATATTCTAACTTAAATCCTTAATGATGTGCTAAGGATTTGCTAGAATACCACAACTGTATGGGAAAAAGACCAAAAATATGTGAGAATAATCTGGGCATTTTGTGAAAATCTGGACAGTTGAGAGGAATGCTGGACAGTAATTATAATGCTTTAAGGAACATTGCAAATTTCAAGGTAGGCAGGCTGATGATTCTAACCAAAGCAATAATAAGAGTAGCACTCAATGGGGTTATAGAAGGAGACAGCATCACGGGCATGTTAAAGTTCGTCTCCAAACCAAAACTAAATAGAAAAATGAATGAAAGATTTTTTGACATTCAGACAAGATTGGATAAGCTGCAAAACTAGAAAATCTGATGAAGTCTTAATGAAAGACGTAAGCGCTTGACTGCTGTTTTTTGCTCAATAAATCTTTGGTGGTTACTACTAGCTGTGGGGTTTGTACTGGACCTGAGTGCTCCCTGGACCTCCATCAGTTTTTCTTGTTTGGTTCCTGGTTTCTCTTGTTGGATAAGATTAGCTCAGGGATGGCCTTTAGTCAACTGGTGCCCTAGGCAAAAGGGCTCTACAGTGCCCCCATCCAGGTCTACCTACACCATCCAGAGTACTGGAAAAGTGCCCCTGCTAGACTGGCAGCCTAGGTGGCTGCCTAGTTGGCCTATGCCTAAGGCCGGCTACGGACTGGCTGGTAAGTATGTGTTAAGTAGTTATACTGGAAAAAGTGACAAGGTCACTGTGGAATTTTTTGCCTCAACCAGCTTGACCAGCCTGCCATCTGGTGCCCTACTGTATTTCCTGCATATTGACACTCCACTTCACCCCATGGGAGTTATTTTCTAGTAAACAGCAGTCTTGTGACAACCTCGCTTAATCACAGAAAAGTAGGAGACAATAGCCAAGCACTGGATTTCTAAATTCCATTGCTGAATGATTTCTCATTTGTTCTTACAGTTTATGCATTTTTGAGGTGTAGACAAGCACACCACAGCTCCAATGGTACCACTGTTCATTTAGCGCCATCTTATAACATGAAGTTATCAGGCTTTCAGTGGAAAGTAATGTACTAAAACCCCCTGGACATTCAAGTACTTAATTTCATAAGGTCATTGATCAGAACCTCACAGTATATTCTAAGTCCAAGATTCCGTAATCTCTGAAAAGGGATATACCTCTCCTCAAGGGTAAATACCTTCAAACTTAGTATGCATAATAAATAGGGGTATTCCTCATATGGGAAGTGTGGGGCACTTACCTCCTTTCAAAAATACTGTTTTTAACTGATTTCTAATTGACAACATAATGAAATTAAGTAAACAAATGGTTGGAGACTGAATACTCACATTTCTTAATCAGATGCCTTGTCATCCTTCACTCTGTCAGCATTTTGTGCTTCGGACTAGGTTGGTCTCGACCAGGGAAGCTGCTTTCATAGACAGATCTACTCTCTCCCTCAGAATAGGAAAGTTTTATTCATCAGTCATTTAGTCTTACCATTTCTGTCCAGCTCTTCCAATAACAGGTCTTGTAATTGAACTACATTCTTTTTCCACACACTCTATATCAAAACAGCCAGTCATTGAAGGTGGCTGAAATGTAGTTCCTAAACAAGAGTGAGACATACTGGTCCTGACAGGATAAATGAAAAAAATGAAAAGGAAACATACTAAGGAAGGCAAATGCAGCACACAGATGTATGTGCGTGTTTGTGAGGGGGTGGGGTGGCAGTTTTTCTTGTTTTCTTTCTTACCCTTAATTTAAACTGTATTAGATAAAATCCAATTTATCAATTACAAAGTGGAGTTGATAAAAAGCAAACCTAACTGTCTGTATGAATATATTTAAAGAAACCATATCACATTTCCTGTGCAGGTAACTGGTAACAACAACACAGAAGATGAAACATACTTCGAGACAGAGGTGAGATCAGTACAGTGTGCATACATTTCGACTGCAGTGCTTCAGCAAGGTTAGTGATATTTTAACCAAGTTTTCTGAGTCATTGAACTATCACTATCTAAGGCAGGGCAATGCTTCAATGAACATTGGGAGGCATAAAGGGTTTAACAACCTTTCAAGGCCATATCTATTAACATTTGTAAGCCAGTGTCATGTGACCACAGCTGCTGGCAAAGCACTTGCCATAAACACTGAAATTTATCTTGCTGACTTCTTTCTTTATCTCTCCTCTTACTTTTGCCAAACAATATAAAACTTTGGGCATCCCTTAAAAGGATATATAACTTGTATGATCAGAAATATAGGAGCATTTTAAAGTTGGGACCTAACTAGTGGTTTTGAAAAGAATGTTTTCCTGTATGTCACGAGCTTTGAAGCAATACTGAAGTGTTAAGAGTTAATTTGCCAGCCAGATCTGAAATTATATCCAGCGCTTATGTTTCCTCTTTTTTGGCCAGTTGTATTTCGCTAATCCAAAGCCATTTCTTCAGTGGAGGCTTAGAATGGTATTCATACCAACCAGTAGAAAGCTGCCAGTTTTAAAATGAAATTATTCTGCTAAGAGGCTCACAGAGACACATCCATCTGCTAGGTGGAAAATGAGAAATGTGATGTAGTTACAGAAGGAGGCAGTGTTCATGCAGTAAATCAGGCTGAAGAGTAAAACATAATGCAAAAGACCATTCAGTCTTTAAAAGCAAATTAAAATGAAGGCAGCCAGGAGAGCGACATGTGACTGTATAGAGGTAGGCGAAGAAATACTGTTAAAGATATGTAAATGAAAAAAAAACATGTTAATTAGTACCTAGGGGATGACTAAAGCCATCCCGGAATTTCAAGGTACATGCTGAAAAAGGTGTACAGAATCTACTGAAATGGCTCATATCTGTTACAGGTTATATAATCTGCTCACAAATGAATCATGAAAAGCTGTAGAGGACCATTCCAAATTAGAAAGCACAACAGCAACTGCGGTTCTGGATTCATCCATCAACAGCAATATAATTCAAAAGCTTCTAACAAAATATGTCAGTTCAAGTCACGTTCTAACCCTGAACCCCCAAATATCACTGCATCACTTCAGAAAGTCATGTAGTTACATTTGACTTCCTACCCTTTTGTTGACTGCTTCCACTTTCAATATGTTGTACTTCAAATACTGCCTGCCCTCAGTACATAGACTTAGAAGAGCTATTCAGTGCAACTCATTGAAAACTTGTAATAGCAAATCCCTAAAATTACACATACCTGTTATCATCAAAACACCAAATGACTTAAGTGTGATGGGAAGTGACTAAAACTGACAACCATAAACCATAAAAATTAACTTTTTAAAAACTGGAACAGATGACTGCTAAAACGGCTAATGTTAGTTAAGCACTTTCATTCTATATTAATCAACCAAGAACTTCATCAGAACTAAGATACTCAGAACATCCATATTTTAAATCTCACTTCTCATGTGACAAACAGCTGACACAACTTCTTTTTACATGTAAAAATCTACTTAACTTAAAATGACACTTTAGACCTCATCTTTCAGATAAATTAATATTTTATATTCTTTGCGATTTAAAAAAAAATATGTTAATAGTGTTGTATAAACCCAGTTTTTGTGTGCATATAAATAAATCTGACAATAAACTTCCTTGCACTCCAATTTGGTTTTAACATCACCACTGAAAGCCATAGATTTTGTGAAGATGTGAGGTATTGACAGCTATGCAAGGAGAAGTAGGGCAGTGGATGTATAACATATGCCAGCACAGCAAGGTGGAATTTTGTTTGTATGTCATTTGTATATCAAACTGATTTGTACAGATGTTTGTGTTGAAAAATGTATTTGTAAAGCTGCTTGTGTTAAAAATGTACCAACAGTTTGGCCTGCTGGAAAGAAAAAGAAATATGCATGCATTATTGTAACTGTTTAAATGGATACATTTTAAAAGAGGATACTGGAAGAGAAGAGGTTACCCTCAATCCATCTAACTTTGAAAATAATTTGAAATTAAATTACTTGCTTTAGGCCATAAAGATTGTAACTTACAGTTTCCAGTGAAGCCAGAAACAAAATGTCTGTACTAGGAAGCTTTACATATTGTCTTTGGGATGACCTAATTGCTACTCTGGAAGAGTGGATGTTTGAAATTGTTTTATGACTTCCAGAAGCTGCAACAGATTTCAGTAAAATTGTGTGTGTGTCCATTAGTGACACACATGTGCTAAATTCTGACAGCTTCCATCAAGGAGGTAGCATAGGACCCAGAAGTCAGATTACCAGATGTATGTGATGTCATTCTGTAATCTCGGACAAAAATTATATTTAATACTAGATGAGACTGAAGTTTAATTGCAGCCTGTTTTTGGAAACTGACAGAGAAGGACCCCTCACCTAATTCATCTTGCCTTGCTCTAGTAACTGAACCAAGGAATAGTAATTATTTAAATCAGTCAGGAAAATATAGTGAGATTAGTTATGTACCATTTTTTTCTGTGTCTGTGTGAATCTATTCATCTGTGTTATTTTAATATTTCCTGTGACTGAAGCTCTGGTGCTTACTGTAAATAGATATTTAGTATTTTCATGGTCTTTTCTCATTAATTATTAAATATATTTAAACTTGTCATTGTGGCTGGTCTTTTAGAGAATATTTTAATCTCTGAAAGTACTCATATACATTTGATGACAGCTCTGGCCACTCCTGAAAACCTTGCTATTGGTCAAACTACCATTTGTATTCATATTAATTTCACTCAGTATAATTGGGTACCTTAGCAAGAGCCTTAGAGTAGCTAGCTTTGGAGAGTCTGGTGGTGGTGTAACTACCTTATAGTCTAGGCAGAAGGGGACAAAGGTAGTAAATCTATCCCAGCCTTTCCAATGTGTGTGTGTGTGTGTGTGTGTGTGTGTGTGTGTGTGTGTGTGTGTGTGTGTGTGTGTGTGTGTGTGTGTGTGTGTGTAAATCAAATCTCAAAGACTGTGTGTGTCAGTTGTTTTGAGCAAGGATACAAAGTTCTGATTTGACAGAGTGGGTGCTGTAGAACTTGTCTTGGACACTCAGCTGAGGTCTCAACTCTATAGCTGTGCCAGTGGGGAGTTATACTGGAGACCTAGAGGGAGACAGACAGAGAAATCCAGACCCCAGATAAATTGTGTGTTCCCTGTGTGCTCTTAAGGGAGGTTGGCCTTGATGCAGACAGCTGTATCTGGAAATACTAGGTGTATACATTTTTGCTCCAAGTGAACATCCCTCTCCAATGCCAGTGGTGATGATTAAGGCTCCTTGATTACTGGCCCAGAGTGGGGACATTACACACTGGTGGCAGTGGTGAGATATTAATTGAACTTCTGTAGCCTGTAAGCAATTGTCATTAAAGGTGTGGGCATTCTCAGCAGCCACAAGGTAAACATACATTTATTTATTTATTTATTTTACATTTGATTACCGGGAATGTCCAATTGGGCATGTGCCCATTTTCAGTGGAGGACAGGGAGAAAAGCTCCAAGTAATACATTGGCAATTACACAAATCCAGAGTTTAATTTTCACAACACTTTTATTATTATTATTTTGTTAGTTTAGTTTAGTCAAGGAAAGGAGGCAAAGGAGTCAGCAGAGGATTATGGCATGTTGTCAAAGAACCAGTTGGCCAAGGTGTATGAAGCCAAAAGACTGGCGTATGCCAACCTGACTAAAGAGGAAATTATTTCAGCCTTAGTCACAGCTCAGACCAGCAACCAGTAGGACAAATAGTTTGGAGATGGGGATGTACATCCCTTAGAAACAGGACAGTTCACCTTTTCCTCACAGGACTTGAAAATCTGTCTGAAGTTAGAGAGACATGAACTGGAGGCCAAACGTTTGGAATTAGAATCAGCAAAGAGACTGTGGTGTTTGGAGGTTGCAGGAGAATCAGCAGACAGAGTTTGGCATTTAGTGGCTGAAGGAGACGCTGACTCTTCACCAGGGTCATGGAGGTAATGGAAAAGGAGTAACTGAACCCCCCCTCAATAGTCCAAAAATTTCTTCCACAGTTTACAGAGGGTGATAATTTTGACAGTTTTATTCATATATTTGAAAAAGTATGTAAACAGTATAATGTTGACCAAGGGCTCTGAGTATGGTTTGTGACCTCCTTAGTGCTTGGTAAATCTGTAAGTGTTGTTTCTAAATAGTTTGATTTTGATTGTTTAGACTATAATAAAGTAAAGAAATGTTTACCTCAATATTTTAAGTTAACACCTGAAGCTTTCAGAAAAAAGTTTTGTGAGCACAGACACAAGGCAGAGGAAAGTGTCTGTGATTATACTGCTGAGTTAAGCACTTATTTTTATAGGTGGGTGAGTGGGTGACAGATCACCACTTTTGAAGGCCTGGCAGACATGTTGGTGAGGGAATAAGCCCTTAGCACTTTGCCTGAGGACAAGAAAATCTGGTTGGGAGACTGAGAGTGTAACTCTACAGATGAGCTGGGGAAAAAGGGGTTTCTCTACTTAGCAAGCAAAACATCACTGCACAGGAAGGGGGTATCCAGTGCTGCACATAGATATAAGGGAACCCATGGTGGGCAGCCTAAACCACCCCAACAGAGTCCACCAGTAACAGGGGAAGCCACTAGGTCAGGTACACAGCCAGGATCAAGGGTTAAATGTTTTAAATGTAACCAGTGGGGCCATGTATCACGGAGGCAAGATGGGGAACAGAAGGTGGGTTTGCCAGCAAGTGGGATTAACAGTATGCCAGTGGTAAGGTGTCTGGAGACAATAGAGGTACCAAACTATCACCAGAGGTTATATCCTATCTTAGCAGGTGGAAAACAGGCCACTGCTAAGAAAGACGCAGCCTCTGACAAAACCATTGTGAAGTCTGCAATGGTTAAAGAGGAGCAGTACTTGCTTAGACAGTCCACTCCAGTCAGAGTTTTAGGAGGAACCCCATTCCAAATGCCTTTGGCCAGAGTTCTCCTTGACTAGGAGGGTAGAAAAGGAAGCAAGCAAGTAGGTGGGTTTAAGGATATCCCAGCAGATGTCTTGATAGGGAATGAATTTGATAATGCAGTCAGTACCTTGTGTGTGCATGCAGTTACATGCAGTCAGGCTGGGAGACAGGCATGTTGGTCTGGTAGCCTAGGGGAGACCCAGGCAGACCTCACACCTGAAGCCAGGGCTGGTGTGGTGGCTATTTCAAGGAGGGAGCTACCCTGTCACAGTGATCCTGAAGGTAAGTCACAGCTGCTGGTAGGTACTGGTGCTCCCTCAGACAGGGTAACTGCAGGAGCAGAGGTAAGTGGTAGTACCCAGGCTGACAGTGAGGCACCAGTGTCAGAGGATACCAGATTTCCTGTGGAAGAGAACCTGGGAAAAGTTACAAAGGCAGAGTTGAGACAGGCTCAACTCTCAGACTCTACACTGAGAGGCTTAATGGAGGCAGCTTTGCACCTATAGTAGGTATTGAAGAGGTTAAAACAGGTGAAGAAGTGACTATAAGTAAGAATACTGTGTACAAAAATATTTTCGTACTCGATTACAATGGGGATAGTAATACGATTACAGAATCCCTTAAGGATGAATGGGGGAGATTTAGTGCCCTATCCGATTTGGACCTCCATTTTGATATACCTATTAAATTTGTTTATAGGAAAGGAAGAAATATAAAAAGCATTTTAGAAAGTAATGGTGGAAGTAAAAGGAAAGTTAAAAGAGCAGGAACCTATAAATGTGGAGGGTGTCCACAATGCCCCTATATACTTAACAAATCAGAGGTGTATATTACCTGTCATAATAAAAATATTTTAGCAACAGTTTATAGTAATTGTGAAACAAAAGGGGTAGTATACCTTGTGATGTGAGAACTGTGAATGTTTCTATGTGGGGAAAACTGAGAGGTGTTTAAAGCGTAGGATTTATGAACATCTATATGACATTAAAAAGGGAAACACAAAGAATGCTTTATTTAAACACAGTGAGGTTAGTGGACATACATTATTTAAATTTTTTGTCATAGAGGTGGTCCAGAAGGATGCTAGAGGGGGCCATGGGAAACACAACTGGGATACCGTGAGGTTTACTGGCAGTTGGTTTTAGAAGCCAACAAATGGCCCGGTTTAAAGGATATGATATCCCTGGCACCAGTTTTAAAGTTATGGGCTGCCAAATTATAGATGCTATGCCTAATTACACTTTATGTTTACTTAAGGATGCTTTTCCATACATTCTTCATTCTTTTTGAAGGATTTTAAACAATTTCTATTTATATTATCTTATATACACTTGGTACCATGTATTTATATATATATATATATATATATATATATATATATATATATATATATATTTATTTATTTATTTATTTATTTATTTATCTATTTACATTTATATATACATTTTTATATATATATTTATAAAGTATTCTCCTATTTCCTAACAGGATTTGTTTATAAGATTTTATAGTTTTCAAGTAAAGGACAATGTTTTAAGGTATCCATCAGATGTTCATGACAGACCTGCATTTGTTTATTTACTTATATTTTAATATGCAATTGCACACACTGGTATTTTAACAGGCTTGTAGATTTGAGTATATCATGTATTTGCTTGATAAAACAGCAGATAGAAGTTTATTATTCATCACAGGTTTACTTACGGTGCATTTTCTGCATCTATGTTTATACATAAAATATACTGCATGTTGTGTCTTTCGGCTTTTCCCAGTTAGGGGTCGCCACAGCAGAACTCCGGTCCACTAATGACTGGCAGTTGATTTTTACATACCGAGTTGCCAGCCCTGATGCACAACCTTCAACGAAGGTATGCCCATTCACGCATGTCTCCACGCAGAAGACACTCTAGCTGAGAATCGAACTGGACAGCGTCTTACTGTGAGGTGACAACGCTACCGTAGCACCACCACCATACATAGTATAAATTCTATAATATTATATGTATTTACATTTATTTAAGTGTTATTAAACAATGTTAATTGGTTTCCTATAGGATTAATTGCAAACAATTAATGTAATTGGCAACCTTATTTAAGGTATGCATTGTTTGTTGGCTTGTATTCTGAGGAAGTTGCGGACGAAAACGTACTGTTTGATTCTCCAGCGTTAAAGTTTTATTTTGGTTTGCTGTGTTTTAAATACATTTTTTCGGGTCAACGGCTGTCCAGTGCTCTTATTTTGGTTTTTAGTATTCGTTTGGGCACTTTTCCTTTTCTGCTTTTATTGTATGCTGGAACAAAGGGTTACTATATAGAAAGTGGACCCCTGAGGGAGGGCTCAAGGGGTGAGGTAATACAGCAGTTGGTAGTGCCTAGAGACTACCATATGGCACTTCTAGCCATAGCCCATGACGTTCCTTTTGCAGGACATATGAGCATAAAGCATACCAAGAGACCTATTATGCAGAACTTTTGCCAGCATGGGATTGCAAGGGATGTAACAGAATACCGCAGGACCTGTGAGCAGTGCTATAAAGTAGGCAAGGCAGAAGACAAGGTCAAGGTTCCTTTGATGCCTCTGCCTGTGATTGAGGAGCCATTTCAGAGGGTAGCTATGGATATAGCTATGTAGCATGGAACACCCTCCCTCCCTCCTGACCTCAGGTTACAAAATCCCTCAACCACATTGGTAGAAGGACACCCCCTGAGACCTCTGATACTTACTTACTATCTTTTTTAACACACCGAGGTGCATTGTATATCTTTGTAAATATTGTAAATATGTACCTACTCTAATTACCTTATGTTCATATATTGTACAAATACTGTAGGTTTTGTGACCTGCTGATTGAGCTATGAGCTTATATTGCATATGACTGATTGCATTTTAACTGGTTCTGCCTTTTACATGTTAACATTCTGCCACTGTTATCTGATAACTATTATTGCAAACAACTGTCATGCCTGCCTAAAATGTTAGCATTCTACTTAATGTTAATCTTTAATAATCTATGTCTTTCAATTGTAACTTCTTGGAGCTTTCCTCCCCAGGACTCCACTGAAAATGGGCACTAGCTGTCCATTCAGACTATCCTGGTAAAACAAATGTTAAATAATGATAAAAATATTGTGAGGCATCTGAGTATCCCAGCGCCACAGCAAAGAAGTATATCCTGGTGATACTTGTTTATGCTACTAGATACCCTGACATGGTGGCTATGTCCTCCATTGAGGCAGAGAAGGTGGTAAATGCTTTGTTAGAGATTTTCAACAGGGTAGGTTTCACAAGATAAATACTGATTGACAGAGGTGCCAATTTCATGCCAGACCTGCTGGTTTGTCTATGGAAGTGCTGTGAGGTGAAGCACCTAAAGATCACCCCCTACAATTCCCAGACTAATGGTCTTGTGAAGAGGTTAAACTCTACACTAAAGATCATGCTGCAGGCATTTGTAGACCAGTTTAAGATAGAGTGGGATAAATATTTACCCCATCTGCTGTTTGTGTACAGAGAGGTACCCCAGGAATCCACAGGTTTTTCACCCTTTGAATTGCTGTATGGGCTTTTAGATTTGATTTGTGATGAGTGGGAGAATAAGTGTGAATCCCACAAGGAGTCTGTTGTGGCATATGTCTTAAACCTCAGGAGAAGGCTTAGGGAGTTCATGGACTTGGCCCAGGAGAGCTTGACAGGAGCCCAACAGCAGAAAAAGATCTGTTATGACAGGAATGCTTGAGCCCGAGAGTATGCTGTCAGACAACAGGTTATGGTTCTCATTCCCATCAGACACAATAAGCTTTAGGCAGCTTGGGAGGGACCCTTCAAAGTGGTAAGGAAGGTCAGTAATATTAACTACATGGCAGACCTGCTAGGCAGGAGGCAGGGGCAGAAACTGTACCTTGTTAATATGATGAATCCTTACTATGATAGGGAGGCCCTTGTGCTAAGTATTTGCAGTAGGTGGCAGGAGGAGTCTGAGGGGGGTGTATGGCTACATAGAGTCAGTCAGCAAAATGCCAAGTTACTAAGGTGGAGCCTAGGGTTGCAGGCATATGACATGACAGTCCAGCACTGTAGTGGGGTCAGCAATACCAGTGCAGATGGGTTCTCAAGACATGGTATAGGTCAATGTATTCCCAGATAGGCTCATTCCTCTCAAGCAATGTTTCTCAAGGGTCACTTGAAAAACCTAGCTTGAGTCTTCAAAGGAGGAGAGATGTGATGATGTGACATATTGCCAGCTATGCCAGGAGAAGTAGGGCAGTACATGTGTGACATATGCCAGCACAGCTAGCTGGAATTTTGTAATAAATTATATGTCATTGTATATATCAAACTGATTTGTACAGATGCTTCTGTTGAAACATGTATTTGTAAAGCTGCTTGTGTTAAAAATCTAGCAACAGTGTACCCTACTGTACAGAAAAAGAAATATACATGCATTATTGTAACTGTTTAAATGTATATGTTTTAACAGAGAATACTGGAAGAGAAAAGTTAATCTCAAGCCACCTAACTGAAAATAGTTTGAAATTACATTGCCTTGCTTAGGCCATAAATATTATATCTTACAGTTCTCAATGCAGCCAGGGACACAGATCTGTATTAGGAAAGCTTTATGGATTGTCTTTGGGGTGAACTAATTGCTACTCTGGAAGGGTGACGTTTGACATTGTTTTATGGCTTTCTGACGTGTGTGTGTGTGTGTGTGTGTGTGTGTGTGTGTGTGTGTGTGTGTGTGTGTGTGTGTGTGTGTGTGTCTGTCTGTGTGTCTGTCTGTGTGTGTGTGTGTGTGTGTGTGTGTGTGTGTGTGTGTGTGTGTGTGTGTGTGTGTGTTATTGACACATATGTGCTGAATCCTGACAGTTTCTAGCAACTGGGGTAGCATGGGAACCAGAAGGCAAAAGACCAGCTGTATGTGATTACATTCTGTAATCTAGGACAAAAATGATGTTTAACACTAGATAAGACTGAAGTCTCACTGCAGTCTATTTTTTGAACCTGACAGAGAAGTACCCTTCACCTACTTCATCTTGCCTTACTCTAGTAAGTGAAACAGGGAATAGTAATTCTTTAGATAAGTCAGGAAAATATAGTGAGATTAGTTAAGGACAGTTTTTCTGTATCTGTGTGAATCTATTCGTCTGTGTCATTTTAATATTTCCTGTGATTGAAACTCTGGTGTTTATTGTAAGTAGATATTTAGTATTTTTGTATTTTTCTTACTTATTATTAAATATATTTAAACTCTTCATTGTGGCTGGTCTTTTAGAGAATATTTTAATCTCTGAGAGTACTTATATACATTTGGTGACAGCTCTGGCTGCTCCTGAAATCCTTGCTGATGGTCAAACTACCATTTGTATTAATATTAAGTTCACTCAGTATAACTGGGTGCTCTTCAAGAGCCTTAGAATAACTAGCTTTGGAGTGTCTGGTGCTAGTGTAACTACATTATAGTCTGGACAGAAGGGAACATTGCTAGTAAATCTGTGCCAGCCTTTTCCAAGTGTGTGTGTGTGTGTGTGTGTGTGTGTGTGTGTGTGTGAAAATCAAATCTCAATGATTGTATTTGTCAGCTGTGTTGAGCAGGGATATGAAGCACTGGTTTCACAGAGAGGGTGCTGGAGAACTTGGCTTGGACACTCAGCTGAGGTTTCAACTCTATAGCTGTGCCTATGGGGAGTCTTACTGGGGACCTGGAGGGAGACAGATAGAGAAATCCAGACCCCAGATTGAGTGTGTTTCTTGTGTGCTCTTAAAGGAAATTGTGCTTGATGCACAGAGCTGCATTTTGAAATACTGGGTATATCCATTTTTGTGCCAAGTGAACATTCCTCTCCAGTGCCAATGGTAAAGATTCAGGATTCCTTAATTACTGGCCCAGAGTGGGGACATCACATGTTTCAGTGAAGGTAAACAAACATTTGAATTAGTACCTAGGGATGAATAAAACCATCCCTGAATTTCAAGGTATAAAAAGGTATACAGAATCTACTGAAACGGCTCATATCTGTTACAGATTATATAACCTGCTCACAAATGAATCATGAAAAGCTGTAGGACCATTCCAGGTTAAAAAGTACAACAGCAGCTGTGGTGCTGGACTCATCCATTAAAAGCTGTGTAATTCAAAAGCTTCTAACAAAATATGTCAGTTCTTCTTACGTTCTAACCCTAAATTCCCCCCTCCAAATATCACTGCATCACTTCAGAAAATCAGCTGGTTACTCAAGACTTCCTACCCTTTTGTTGACTGTTTCCACTTTCAGTATGTTATACTTCGAATACCACGTGCGCTTAGCACATAGACTTAGAAGAGCTATCCAGTGCAACTCAATGAAAACTTATAATGAAAAATCCCTAGAATTAAACATACCCATTATCATCATCAATTCCAAATGACAGAAGAGTGATGAGAAGTGACTAAAACTGTACACCATAAACCATAAAAACTTAAAGTTAAAACTTAAAAACTGGAAAAGACTGTTGAAACAGCTGATGTTAATTAGGCACTTTCGTTCTTTATCAATCAACCAAGAACTTCATCAGAACTAAGGTATTCAAAGAAAATCTATCTTTTAAATCTCACTTTTCATGTGACAAACAGCTGACATAACTTCTTTTTACATGTAAAAACTACTTAATTTAAAATGACACTTTATCCTTCAGATAAATTAATATTTTATATTCTTTGTGATTAAAAATATGTTAATAGTTTCATTTAAACACAGTTTCTTGTCTGAATTTAAATAAATCTGCCAATTAACTTCCTTAGACTCCAGTATGGTATTAGCATCACCACTGAAAGCCACAGGGTTTACAAAATCAATCATGCAAAAGAAAAACTTTCTGAAGGTAGCACAACTCACTGCATGCTTAGCTACCGCATTTACATCTTTATTTTTTATTGATAAAATATGTTTATAAATTCACTTTGAGAACTTCCTAGTGGTTTTACCCAGAAAGAAGCTCTTGCAAAAACAGCAGGTGGCTATATAAATCACTCCTTCAGAATCACATTTAAACCTCATATTAACATGTAATTCTCTACCATTATGTTTGAGAACTAAATTCAAACCTTCATAAATAAACCTACAAAATTTACAACTGTTACATCTGTATGTTCCAAAAGGTACAGTAGGAAAAACAATGGCCTTATTACTGTTTTCTAACAATGATTTAATACTGTTAACTAGTTTATACACAAAACTTGGTTTATCCCCTAAACCTTGTACTAAGTCAGTACTACCCTTTAATATCTTCCAGTTGTTTGTTATAATATTTTTAACTTCTTTCATGTCAAAAGTAATTATAATAGGGAAAGTTCTTGAAAAATTGCCAGTGTTTACAAACCTGTTTGATGTAAAATGTCTGGAAAGCAACATCTCAAAACTGAATAGAATTTAGTCAACCTTTCTATGGTAACTTGAAAAAATTATAGAGTCTAAAACATCCCCAGAATATCACTTATCTAAAAACATATTCCTTAAAAAAATTCACTTCTTGAAAAATCGCATCTTCACTTAAGAGGTGAAAACCTTATGAACTGTTCTCTTATCACATTACACTTCAAATAATTATTGATAAAGGTCTTTTTCCTATAAACTATACTTAGAACATTTGTATTCACCCTATCAAAAGTTACTGTAAAATCCAAAAAGCGTACTCTCCCTTATTGCCAATAGTAAAAGCTAAAAAAGAAATCCAGTTATTAATGTCTTTAAAAAAATTCATAAATTCTTCTTCTGAACCACATCAAATAAAAAACAAATAATCTATATATCTATGATATAATCTTTTGAAAGAAAGGCTGATTCACTAAAAAGTCCCATTCTCACCAATTCATTATCATATAAGCAAAAACCAAGGCCATTCTTGCACTCATTACCAGTCCTTTTCTCTGATAAAAATTGCCTTTAAACATGAAAGAATTATTACTTAAAACCAATTCTAACTGTAGACAAATTGTATTATAAAATATTATCAAAATTGCTATAGTTAGATACATATTTTTCACAAACTGTATACCTGTTTCCTGAATAATGCTAGTGCACACTGAGATTACATCAAAATGAATTAAGATTTGTTCTTCACCTGAAATATTATATTTACATAGAAAATCTAAACATGCCCAGACTTTTAAATAAAATTCTGGTTTCCATACTACAGGGTTAAGAACGAAATCAAGAAAAACTGAAATACCTTCTGCTATATTGAAATCTGCAGCAACTATTGGCCTAAAAGGGGATCTTCTGCATTCTTGTGGACAATGGGAATGCATAAAGTAATATTTCCAATTTGGGGTGTTCCACCTTAAAACATTCAAACAAATTGTATTTGATGTAACCTTGATTTAAAAGAAGTAACAAAATTAAATCAGTACTTTGAAATCTTAGACTGACAAACATTTCTGTAAATTGAGTATAATATTCAGCATCAGCTAATAAATGCAGAACACTATGTTCATACTGAGAAGTATTCATTAGGACTATGCCATTGTCCTTGCCAGCTTTAATAATTCTTAAAGAATTATGAATGCTTAATTCAACAAGGGCCATTCTTTTATCTACTTATAAATTGTAAAGCCTTTTTACTTGGTATGAAACTGTGCTTGAAACTCCTAGTCACATGTGTTTTCAAAAACCTGTAAAGTGCTGTGTGAAAACAGGATTAAAAGCACTTTTTGTTGTACAGAGCAACACCGCCTTTGTTACTAAAAAAAGTTATGTACTCACCATAACGTTCCATCTTTGTTGTCCATTTACATTCTTCTGGGCTGAGGGAGAATGAATGGACGGCCTCGTAAAACCTGCTCTGATTTAATGCAACACCTGAGATCTCTCTTGCAAATCTGAGTAATACATATCAGGGTTGACACAGGTTGATAAAGTATTGACCATTGTGTGTGGCTTGTATCCACTGTAGAATCCTCATGTAAAATCTTGCTAAAGGTACTAGAGTTATTGCTGCTGCCATTCATCCTAGAGCCCAAAGGACTAAGCAGGATGAAACCTTGGTATTGCAGATTATCTTCCTGAACTGTGTTCTTAACCTCTGAACCTTTAGAGGAGGCACTGAGGCTATTCTTGACTGTATTGAACAGTGCTCCTATAAATTCCAAATTTTGAGTAGGTTCCAAATGAGACTTTTCATAGTTTATGGTGATCCCTAGATGAGAGCATGTCTGAAGAACATGATCTCTTGGCTCTATTACTTGATGCCTGGCCAGGGTGGTAATGAGCCAGTCATCTAAATATGGAAACACCCAGAATCCTTGCAGTCTCAAGTGAGCTGCTACTACTGCCATGCATTTGATGAACACCCTGGGGCTGTGTTGAGTCCAAAGGGCAGAATTGTGA
The DNA here is from genome assembly GCF_019279795.1 of Protopterus annectens. NCBI lineage: Eukaryota > Metazoa > Chordata > Ceratodontiformes > Protopteridae > Protopterus > Protopterus annectens. Next base: position 605,694,844 of record NC_056750.1, on the reverse strand, counting down.
ACTGGATATGACTAGCTCCCAGCCAGAAGTGCAATTACCTTCTGGACTGTCTGTTTACCTTTATGTGATAGTATGCCTCCTAAAGATCTGTCAAGCACATCCAAGCATCCTTTTCCAGAAATGGGAGTATGGAGTGAACCATGACCATCCAAAACCTGGTGCTTCAAACTAATTTAAGTTGCTGAGATCCAAGATTGGCCTCCAGTCCCCTGTTTTCTTTGGCACTAAAAGAATCTTGAGTAAGTTCTGAAGTCTATCTGGTCTGGCAGGACTTCTTGGATGACCATTTTTACTAGAAGCTTTTGTATTTGAAGTGCTGCTTGTTCCCTCTGTCTGGGTTGAACATCAGGTATTTTTCTTGAGGTTGGAGGTGAAAGGGAAAAGGGCATTACATAACCTCTGGGAAGGATCCTATGTACCCATGTATCTGTTATCTCTAGCCAGGCTTTCTGGTGCAGGGATAAATTACCCCTGATTGCCTCCAGAAGGGGACAATTGGGACTCATTTCAGGAGTGCTGGAGGGGTCTAATGAACAAGGAATCTTTGGACCCTTGGTTTTACAGACCACCTCTGCCTTGAAGGTGGTGTATACCATTGGATTTCTCCCCTCTGCCCCTAGGGGAACTGCCTCCATGTGTGTCCTGGAAAGGACCCGGGGACCTCTTGAACTACATTTTTCCAGTACCTCATTGATTCCTGGAGAAGGATTTTTGAGGCATGGAAAAACATATGCCCACAGCAGGCTCTTACCATCCTTTTCACACCTGGATAAAGTGTTCTTAACTTTGGGACCAAAAGACAACGTTCCGTCAAAGGAAGCATTGATGAATGAAGACTTGAAGGGCTCCACATAAGCGCATCTAGGCATGCCTCCTTATGAAAATGCCCGAACCCACTGCCCTTGAGGTTTCTTCAGCTGCATGGGAAATTAACCTCATGGAAGAATTGGATATCGATTGCAGAGTAGCCAACTGAGAGGTAACAGACACCTGCACCTCATCAGAAATGGATCCTGAAATGCACCTCATCAGAAATGGATTCAGAAAGGGTATCAGATAGTTCCTTAATTAGGTATCTCTGTAATCTGGTGAAATATGCCAAATAGTTCAGAGACCTTAAGCATGAAGCATATATATGCTCCCCAAACCTGTCCATTACCTGAGACTCCTTGTTTGGTGGATGCACAGTGGAAGTTTCTTCAGAGAGTTCCTTTTTTGTGGCCGTCATAACCAGGGCATCTACATGTGTACCTTTTGTCCAAAACTATCTGTCCTCTGGTGCTATCAAAATTTGATCTGGTCTCCAGGGCCTTCCATGCCCATTGAGAGATCAAATCTATGAGGTCATCGGCAGGTGAAGTCACTCAAGAAGTAGACAGGCTGATACCAAAAGCCTGCAGGAATATGGACTCCTCAGATGAAGAGTTGCTGGGCTTCCAGCCATCTCTGTTTCAGGATTTCAAGGATGTCTCCAAATTGGACATCTTCAGAAGGTGACCCACGAGGACCCTTCACCTTCATCAAAGTCTGTATCTTCCATGACTGACTCCTCAGGGGAGTCTACATGCTTCCTCTTGCATGTTCTCTTCTTAAGGATCTCCTCAATGGAAGTCTCTGGACAGGTATCAGAAGAGGTGGGAACACCCTACTGGGAAGCCTATTGTTTTGGTACCAGCTGTCCCTGTAGAAAGGATACATGAGACTCCGGATGAACAGATGGCAAGACTGCAGACTGAGGATCCAAGGGGATGGGAACCATCTTTGTCATGGAAGCAGACAAGGCTCTCTTCATGGCCTCAAATAACCTCAGAGAACCTCCCACAGAAGCAGTGGACCCCAGATCTGTAAGTGCAAGCCTTCAGACCGTATCCCCCTCCTGCTCCAAGGAGAATTCCCCCAAGGTGGAAGTCAGAGCCAAACTACCCTGTGCTGAGGCCCAAGGTGTACAGATGGCTCCGAAAATTTTGGAGTCAACTGCGATCCCCCGGACCCAACAGGGTAGCCCCAGCTTCAAGACTTGTCCAGATCCGATGGAACTGAAGAGCTCATACCGAGCTTCGGATTAGAGACTAAAGCAATTTTTGGGTCCCATACTGATGGACCCAGAAGAGTCAGATCTGAAAACTCCAAAACCGAGAGGGAGGGTTTAGATGAGGAACTTGGAAAAGGGGTGCAGTGGAAGGTTGGATCTCTTGAGTCAGAGGGTAGGAGCTGACAAGACACTTGACATGCTCTGTACCAAGAAGAAACTTTCTCACTAACATCTCCATGTCTTCTTCCATAAGGCTCCCGGAAGAGCGAGTAGAAACTACTGATGGGGACTTTGGTTTCTCTAAAAAAGGGAAGGGACCATAGAGGGGACTGGTTACTCAAGACTTCCTACCCTTTTGTTGACTGCTTCCACTTTCAGTATGTTATACTTGAATACCACGTGCGCTTAGCACATAGACTTAGAAAACTATCAGTGCAACTCAATGAAAACTTATAATGAAAAATCTAAATTAAACATACCCATTATCATCATCAATTCCAAATGACAGAAGAGTGATGAGAAGTGACTAAAACTGTACACCATAAACCATAAAAACTTAAAGTTAAAACTTAAAAACTGGAAAAGACTGTTGAAACAGCTGATGTTAATTAGGCACTTTCGTTCTTTATCAATCAACCAAGAACTTCATCAGAACTAAGGTATTCAAGAAAATCTATCTTTTAAATCTCACTTTTCATGTGACAAACAGCTGACATAACTTCTTTTACATGTAAAACTACTTAATTTAAAATGACACTTTATCCTTCAGATAAATTAATATTTTATATTCTTTGTGATTAAAAATATGTTAATAGTTTCATTTAAACACAGTTTCTTGTCTGAATTTAAATAAATCTGCCAATTAACTTCCTTAGACTCCAGTATGGTATTAGCATCACCACTGAAAGCCACGGGGTTTACAAAATCAATCATGCAAAAGAAAAACTTTCTGAAGGTAGCACAACTCACTGCATGCTTAGCTACCGCATTTACATCTTTATTTTTTATTGATAAAATATGTTTATAAATTCACTTTTACCCAGAAAGAAGCTATTGCAAAAACAGCAGGTGGCTATATAAATCACTCCTTCAGAATCACATTTAAACCTCATATTAACATGTAATTCTCTACCATTATGTTTGAGAACTAAATTCAAACCTTCATAAATAAACCTACAAAATTTACAACTGTTACATCTGTATGTTCCAAAAGGTACAGTAGGAAAAACAATGGCCTTATTACTGTTTTCTAACAATGATTTAATACTGTTAACTAGTTTATACACAAAACTTGGTTTATCCCCTAAACCTTGTACTAAGTCAGTACTACCCTTTAATATCTTCCAGTTGTTTGTTATAATATTTTTAACTTCTTTCATGTCAAAAGTAATTATAATAGGGAAAGTTCTTGAAAAATTGCCAGTGTTTACAAACCTGTTTGATGTAAAATGTCTGGAAAGCAACATCTCAGAACTGAATAGAATTTAGTCAACCTTTCTATGGTAACTTGAAAAAATTATAGAGTCTAAAACATCCCCAGAATATCACTTGTCTAAAAACATATTCCTTAAAAAAATTCACTTCTTGAAAAATCGCATCTTCACTTAAGAGGTGAAAACCTTATGAACTGTTCTCTTATCACATTACACTTCAAATAATTATTGATAAAGGTCTTTTTCCTATAAACTATACTTAGAACATTTGTATTCACCCTATCAAAAGTTACTGTAAAATCCAAAAAGCGTACTCTCCCTTATTGCCAATAGTAAAAGCTAAAAAAGAAATCCAGTTATTAATGTCTTTAAAAAAATTCATAAATTCTTCTTCTGAACCACATCAAATAAAAAACAAATAATCTATATATCTATGATATAATCTTTTGAAAGAAAGGCTGATTCACTAAAAAGTCCCATTCTCACCAATTCATTATCATATAAGCAAAAACCAAGGCCATTCTTGCACTCATTACCAGTCCTTTTCTCTGATAAAAATTGCCTTTAAACATGAAAGAATTATTACTTAAAACCAATTCTAACTGTAGACAAATTGTATTATAAAATATTATCAAAATTGCTATAGTTAGATACATATTTTTCACAAACTGTATACATGTTTCCTGAATAATGCTAGTGCACACTGAGATTACATCAAAATTAATTAAGATTTGTTCTTCACCTGAAATATTATATTTATGTAGAAAATCTAAACATGCCCAGACTTTTAAATAAAATTCTGGTTTCCATACTACAGGGTTCAGAACGAAATCAAGAAAAACTGAAATACCTTCTGCTATATTGAAATCTGCAGCAACTATTGGCCTAAAAGGGGATCTTCTGCATTCTTGTGGACAATGGGAATACATAAAGTAATATTTCCAATTTGGGGTGTTCCACCTTAAAACATTCAAACAAATTGTATTTGATGTAACCTTGATTTAAAAGAAGTAACAAAATTAAATCAGTACTTTGAAATCTTAGACTGAAAAACATTTCTGTAAATTGAGTATAATATTCAGCATCAGCTAATAAATGCAGAACACTATGTTCATACTGAGAAGTATTCATTAGGACTATGCCATTGTCCTTGCCAGCTTTAATAATTCTTAAAGAATTATGAATGCTTAATTCAACAAGGGCCATTCTTTTATCTACTTATAAATTGTAAAGCCTTTTTACTTGGTATGAAACTGTGCTTGAAACTCCTAGTCACATGTGTTTTCAAAAACCTGTAAAGTGCTGTGTAAAACAGGATTAAAAGCACTTTTTGTTGTACAAACAACACCGCCTTTGTTACTAAAAAAAGTTATGTACTCACCATAACGTTCCATCTTTGTTGTCCATTTACATTCTTCTGGGCTGAGGAAGAATGAATGGACGGCCTCGTAAAACCTGCTCTGATTTAATGCAACACCTGAGATCTCTCTTGCAAATCTGAGTAATACATATCAGGGTTGACACAGGTTGATAAAGTATTGACCATTGTGTGTGGCTTGTATCCACTGTAGAATCCTCATGTAAAATCTTGCTAAAGGTACTAGAGTTATTGCTGCTGCCATTCATCCTAGAGCCCAAAGGACTAAGCAGGATGAAACCTTGGTATTGCAGATTATCTTCCTGAACTGTGTTCTTAACCTCTGAACCTTTAGAGGAGGCACTGAGGCTATTCTTGACTGTATTGAACAGTGCTCCTATAAATTCAAATTTTTAGTAGGTTCCAAATGAGACTTTTCATAGTTTATGGTGATCCCTAGATGAGAGCATGTCTGAAGAACATGATCTCTTGGCTCTATTACTTGATGCCTGGCCAGGGTGGTAATGAGCCAGTCATCTAAATATGGAAACACCCAGAATCCTTGCAGTCTCAAGTGAGCTGCTACTACTGCCATGCATTTGATGAACACCCTGGGGCTGTGTTGAGTCCAAAGGGCAGAATTGTGAACTGGATATGACTAGCTCCCAGCCAGAAGTGCAATTACCTTCTGGACTGTCTGTTTACCTTTATGTGATAGTATGCATCCTAAAGATCTGTCAAGCACATCCAAGCATCCTTTTCCAGAAATGGGAGTATGGAGTGAACCATGACCATCCAAAACTTGGTGCTTCAAACTAATTTAAGTTGCTGAGATCCAAGATTGGCCTCCAGTCCCCTGTTTTCTTTGGCACTAAAAGAATCTTGAGTAAGTTCTGAAGTCTATCTGGTCTGGCAGGACTTCTTGGATGACCATTTTTACTAGAAGCTTTTGTATTTGAAGTGCTGCTTGTTCCCTCTGTCTGGGTTGAACATCAGGGATTTTTCTTGAGGTTGGAGGTGAAAGGGAAAAGGGCATTACATAACCTCTGGGAAGGATCCTATGTACCCATGTATCTGTTATCTCTAGCCAGGCTTTCTGGTGCAGGGATACATGACCCCTGATTGCCTCCAGAAGGGGACAATTGGGACTCATTTCAGGAGCGCTGGAGGGGTCTAATGAACAAGGAATCTTTGGACCCTTGGTTTTACAGACCACCTCTGCCTTGAAGGTGGTGTATACCATTGGATTTCTCCCCTCTGCCCCTAGGGGAACTGCCTCCATGTGTGTCCTGGAAAGGACCCGGGGACCTCTTGAACTACATTTTTCCAATACCTCATTGATTCCTGGAGAAGGATCTTTGAGGCATGGAAAAACATATGCCCACAGCAGGCTCTTACCATCCTTTTCACACCTGGACAAAGTGTTCTTAACTTTGGGACCAAAAGACAACGTTCCGTCAAAGGAAGCATTGATGAATGAAGACTTGAAGGGCTCCACATAAGCGCATCTAGGCATGCCTCCTTATGAAAATGCCCGAACCCACTGCCCTTGAGGTTTCTTCAGCTGCATGGGAAATTAACCTCATGGAAGAATTGGATATCGATTGCAGAGTAGCCAACTGAGAGGTAACAGACACCTGCACCTCATCAGAAATGGATCCTGAAATGCACCTCATCAGAAATGGATTCAGAAAGGGTATCAGATAGTTCCTTAATTAGGTATCTCTGTAATCTGGTGAAATATGCCAAATAGTTCAGAGACCTTAAGCATGAAGCATATATATGCTCCCCAAACCTGTCCATTACCTGAGACTCCTTGTTTGGTGGATGCACAGTGGAAGTTTCTTCAGAGAGTTCCTTTTTTGTGGCCGTCATAACCAGGGCATCTACATGTGTACCTTTTGTCCAAAACTATCTGTCCTCTGGTGCTATCAAAATTTGATCTGGTCTCCAGGGCCTTCCATGCCCATTGAGAGATCAAATCTATGAGGTCATCGGCAGGTAAAGTCACTCAAGAAGTAGACAGGCTGATACCAAAAGCCTGCAGGAATATGGACTCCTCAGATGAAGAGTTGCTGGGCTTCCAGCCATCTCTGTTTCAGGATTTCAAGGATGTCTCCAAATTGGACATCTTCAGAAGGTGACCCACGAGGACCCTTCACCTTCATCAAAGTCTGTATCTTCCATGACTGACTCCTCAGGAGTCTACATGCTTCCTCTTGCATGTTCTCTTCTTAAGGATCTCCTCAATGGAAGTCTCTGGACAGGTATCAGAAGAGGTGGGAACACCCTACTGGGAAGCCTATTGTTTTGGTACCAGCTGTCCCTGTAGAAAGGATACATGAGACTCCGGATGAACAGATGGCAAGACTGCAGACTGAGGATCCAAGGGGATGGGAACCATCTTTGTCATGGAAGCAGACAAGGCTCTCTTCATGGCCTCAAATAACCTCAGAGAACCTCCCACAGAAGCAGTGGACCCCAGATCTGTAAGTGCAAGCCTTCAGACCGTATCCCCCTCCTGCTCCAAGGAGAATTCCCCCAAGGTGGAAGTCAGAGCCAAACTACCCTGTGCTGAGGCCCAAGGTGTACAGATGGCTCCGAAAATTTTGGAGTCAACTGCGATCCCCCGGACCCAACAGGGTAGCGCCAGCTTCAAGACTTGTCCAGATCTGATGGAACTGAAGAGCTCGTACCGAGCTTCAGATTAGAGACTAAAGCAATTTTTGGGTCCCATACTGATGGACCCGGAAGAGTCAGATCTGAAAACTCCAAAACCGAGAGGGAGGGTTTAGAGGAGGAACTTGGAAAAGGGGTGTAGTGGAAGGTTGGATCTCTTGAGTCAGAGGGTAGGAGCTGACAAGACACTTGACATGCTCTGTACCAAGAGAAACTTTCTCACTAACATCTCCATGTCTTCTTCCATAAGGCTCCTGGAAGAGCAAGTAGAAACTACTGATGGGGACTTTGGTTTCTCTAAAAAAGGGAAGGGACCATAGAGGGGACTGGGTCCACTGATAGAGAGTATACAGTTCTCGAGAGACAGGGAATGTTGGGTGTCAAGTCTGCTTTCTGTGTCAGATCTGAAGCACTAAGATCTGACATATCTTTGGTTATGTTAGGTTTTGGATCCGAGAATGAGGTTGAGTCCGAGAAGTCTTTCTCAATTTAGGGTCTGAGGTTGAAGTTGGATCAGATGACGTAAGATTTTTTGTCTTAGGATACCAGGAAGTTGTTGAATCTGATAAAGGTCTCTTCTTAGACTTGTCTGAATATCAGGAAGATGCCTATGAAGTACTTGTAGAGGGGGAAGCTCCAGATAATGTCTCACTAAAAGAAGAGGGAAGTAACTCCTTGAGAATTAACTTGTTTTTGCATTCAACCAAAGCTCTTGGATTGAAAGCATGACATATAGCACAGTTGTCCTGCTGGTGGAGTGGACCCAAACAGTACACACAATGTGTGCGGGAATCCGAGAATGGGATTTTGTGTCCACACTTTTTACATTTCTTAATCCCAGCCAGGCCTTTATCAGCCATAGTAAAGAAAGTTATAACGCACACTACATAATTTTAAACTAGAACAAAAAGTCTTCTCTTTTCTTTTTTTTTTTTTGTTTAAAACCAGAAGGGATAGCAGAAAGAAGGAAACACCAAGAATAGTATTTGAGAACTACAGTAAATGTAGAAATTCAGAGAGGAAAATAGAATAACAATAGTATATTGAGGAGTACGAAAGTACGAAAAAAGTAACGGTAAGGGACTGACGATATATAAAAAAGGATCTAAAGTAGATTTGTAAGAAATTATGTATTTAGGGAGAAAAACCTGAAGGAGAGAGAATTATTATTTGAAAAATAAAACTTAACTGCTCAAGAGAAGCTGGCAGTACATATTTCGTTTTCAATTGGCAAACAAGATCTGAGGAACTTGGGGTTGGTGCTTTGTGGGCAAGGAAAGAACTTGAGAGACTTCTGGTTGCCAGGAGCTTATGCTACAGTCAAGTTGGATCTGAGGAATCAGATCCGAACCCATAAGTTGAGGACAGAATGAATATTGACATCAGATCAATGTATATCATTTAAAATGTATTGTAAGTTCAATTTTCTAACATATAGTTTAAGATCTATAATAAGTTTGGGTAAATTTGCCCTGCTGCTTGGAATAAGTGAACCCCCCTTGTTTAATAATGGTAAATGAGAGTCATTAAAGTACAAAATCAGTAAAATTAAATACTGGACTTGCTGTAGTTATTTCCTTTTCCCTCTCACTCTTCCATGACTTCAACCTCTCAACTTCTCTTAACCCCTCATTCTTTTTCTTTGTTTCAACTGAAAGTTCCTGTCAAAAAAGGGGTCAGGAGCCAGAGAAAGAGGGATGATGTTAACTGAGGTTCTAGTCTCTCTCATTTCAATATTACAATCTTGTTTACCAGGTGTACCTCCTGTTTTTATAGATGTCTCCTCAGCATGATTAACAAAGCATTGGAAAGTCTCTTCCATGACTAGAATGTTTGCAACTCTATTCTGTAATGTCTCCTCCTTCATAACATTAGTGTGAGACTGAGCACTACCCTTCCCATTCAGAAAATGAGTACTTGTTTTTATCTGAGTGGATAAGTGGTACCTGTTTGATAGGCCTCAGATTCCTTACTAGTTTCTTTTTTTGTTTACAATAGTCGCTATATGTCTTTCAGTCTTAGCTGTAATACCATCATACAGCTCATGTCAGACACTGAAAGAGTCTTTTCTAATATCTACATCTAGTTCACACACCTGTGTTTTCAAAACAGCTAATTTTTCTCTATTATGCTTAATCAATATCTTCATAACCAAAACACCTATGTTGTTAAATAATTCTTTTAGATTTTTACATAATTCATTCCTAATGGTGATTCCATTTGGAAATCTGCACCCAAATTTCTACTGGCACTTGTAACAAAATTGAATGCGATAAGTAAAAATTCTTGTGTTCTCATGATTTATGTTTTAACACATTTTTCTCCAGTTCAGAAATATTAGTCCTGTAGCTAGTATAAGATTCAAGATGATTCGTTGCTCTAACACACTCACATCCTAATGCAGAGTTTTTAAATGGACTGTTACTCTTGAACCACAAGTTCCTCCATGCTTGTAAAAATAGCCACACGTTTGTTCGCTACTACTGTTTCATCATTTGTGTCAGCTGAAGATACCAGAACAATGCAATCAACATGGGAATTTATTTATTCATTAATTAATTAATTTATTTATTTATTTGCAGTTGGTTTACCAGGATAGTCCATTGGGCCAAGATGAACCCGTTTTCAATGGAGTCCTGGGGAGAAAAGCTACAGAAACAAGGTTACATAGTTTTAGATATATAATACAATATTAACAAACAAATTACACAGTTAGAGCATCATACTGGTGATGACTGTTACAGTTGGTAAATACTATAGAAGTGATTCAGATTGCATTATTTACAGAATTCAAATTGCAGTATTTACAGAATTGTACAGATTACTGTTTGTAGATGGTACATAGTATAAAAGTGATTCATATTGCAGCATTTATAGAATTATACAGATTACTGTTTGAACACACATAATCAATGGAACATTACAGGTGGTACCTACTATAAAAGTAATTCATGTTTCATTATTTACACATTAAGAGTATATCTTTCAAGTGACATTACTGATGAAATCGCCTAAGCATTTTGAGTTAGGTTGCTAGGTAAGGGATACAAAAATTATTTTGATTTGAGATTAGGCAGCTAGTTAAAGGATGCAAGTTACTACAATAGGAGAGGCAGATACAAGGAAGCTTATTAGCAGGAGGAGGAAGGAAGTAAGGTGGTCTTGAATTATGAAGGGTGGGTGCAAGAGCATTGAATTATGAAGGGTGGGTGCAAGAGCATTCCCACTGGGTTAGTAGATGAGAGTAAAGAGATTTTTTGAATGTAAAGTGGTTGAAGGTGGTACGAATAGCTGGAGGTAGGGAGTTCCAGAGATGTGCTAAACTATAGGATAGGAGATATTTACCTGGGGGACGTAATGGTATGTATAGTTCAAGTAGGTTCTGGTTATTGGTTCTGAGTTCTCTGTTGGGGAGGTGCATTTTAAAAGCAGGGGAAAGAGATGGACAAAGGAAGGGTTTAAAGATGAGCTTGTGGGCAAGAGTGAGTTGGGAATAGATCAGTCGGTTGGGTAGTTCTAACCATACTAGTTTGTGGAGAGAAGAACAATGGTGAGTATATGCTTTGTGGCCATTTGCGAATTTAGCTATTTTATTGTAGCATGAGGAAAGTTGTGTTTTGAGGGAAGATTGTAGGTTAGTCAGGAGTGGGGCTCCATATAGAAGAGAGGGAATAAGGAATGTGGAAGAGAGAGTGATTTTAGTAGAGGGTGTAAGGAAATGATTTTGTCGGTAGAGCATGCCTAGTTTTTGATGAGTTTTTTTGATATTTAGTTGTATGTGGGAGTTGAATTTAAACTCACTATCGATTTGAACCCCAAGTAACTTAGTCTCTGGCACAAATTCCAAAGATGTGTTATTGTTACAGGTGATTAAGAAAGAGTTTGGGTTGACAGAGATGTGTTTAGAGGGAGTAAATACCATTAATTTGGTTTTAGAGGCATTTAATGCTAGGTGTTTTTTTTTCATCCATTGTTCAGTGATAGAGAATGCATCTTGTGTAAGTTTTTGGAGTACTGGGATGGATGTGGCAGAGCAGATAATAGTTGAATCGTCTGCATATTGAATAATATTAGAAAATGGGATAGAATTACGGAAATCATTTATGAAGATGTTAAATAGTAGAGGACCCAATATGGAGCCTTGGGGGACCCCAGTTGGCGTGCTTAGGAATGAGGAAGTGGCTTTTTTCCATTTAACAGCTTGAGATCTATTAGATAAGTAACTAGAGAACCAGTTTAATGAAGAAGGACATAAGTTAAGTTGGGAGAGTTTATCAAGGAGTAGTTTATGAGAGATAGTGTCAAAGGCTTTTGAGAGGTCCAGTAGTAGGGTAGAAACAATGTGTCCAGAGTCCCTGGCCTTGTTTACGGTTTCTAAGAAGGAGAGGAGGGCTGTCATAGTACTATGGCCGGGTCTGAAGCCATGCTGTGTTGGAGTCAGCAGGTGATTGTCTAAGAGATAAGGAAGGAGCTGCAAATGGATACACTTTTCAAAGAGTGTAGAAATGGGAGACAGAATTGCTATGGGACGGAAGTTTGTAGTATCATTATTATTGCCACCTTTATGCAAAGGTATGATAAAGGCTTTTTCCAGATTTGGGGTACTTTGCTTTCTTGGATCGAGTGGTTAATTAGTATACTAATAGGGTAGGCAATGGTTTCAGCTGCTATGCTAAGAAAGTATGAAGGAATATTGTCTGGGGCATTAGAGCAAGGCTTTAGTTTCTGGATCAGTTTTTTTATGGTAGATGTGGGGATAGGTTTTAGTGAGAAAGTGGGAGAAAGGGGGGGGTGAGGTATTAGAGGGTGGTGGTCTTGGGGAGGGAAAGAGAGAGGTAGTCGGAGTGGAGGGTGGGGTATGGGAGGATTCCCTGCATTAACTCGAGGGATCATAACTGATAAATGACTCATAGCTGTCCATTTCTGACAAAACAGGGAAGTAAACAACTGAGTTAGAAGCACAAGAGCATCCAGTACAATGTGGATGTATTGATTCAAGTTAACATCATTCTCCATCAAGCTGCTGCTGAAAACTTCTTTATCCATTTAGTCCCACCACTAAAAGTCAAAATGTAAAACCAAGAAAATCAAAAATACCAAAGGACTTGAGAATAAAGGGAAGTCTCTAACATTCAATCCATATACCACAAAACATCACTTTATAAAAATTGAAAACAACAATTCCTGAAGCAGCTAATGTTAGTTAAGTGCTTTTGTTGTTCATCAACCAAGAACGTCATCAGAACTAAATTACTAAGAGAACTTCCATCTTTCAAATCTCACAACTTCTCAACTAAAAAATAGCTGACACAACAAAATTCATTATATGATACAACTTCATTTTACATATAAAAATCTATGTGACGCCCGTGCCCTGGCCCAGCAATGAAGAGCCTCAATCCTCACCACTAACACGAGAGACAGCGTCTCATATATGAAGAAAGGATAACAAATACACACAGTAGAGCATTTTTTTATAATACATACACATACGTAACCATACGAAATCTAGAACTGAAATACTTTAGCTAAAATGCTAACCCAACCCAACACATTGTTTTTAAATTGTGGTTTTAGTACAAGTTATCTATAGTTCTCTAGAATGGGAGAATATTAGCCAAATTAGAGATGGAGAGATGGAATGGAAATGGGGCTGGAGAGAACAGAGAACCTGGGATTAACAGCTGTTAGTATCAAACCATTAGTATAAAATGAAGAAGAAAGAAAGTAAAATCACAATTATATCTTGGAAATCTTACAATTATAACCTTGGATATTACCCTCTTCTTAAAAGGACTTATGATGTTTTGATCCATAAGGGATATTATGTATTAATTGTGAAGAGAAAAGAACAAATGTAGATAGAGCAAGACAGAAGTATGTTATATATAATTATATACATAACAACATAGAGAATAAATAAATAACAAGATGATTTTTTGCTCTTTTGTATATAGTGAACATCTCCCTGTGGCTGAGGCTCTGTCTAGTTATTGAACTGTTATAATATAATAATATCTATTTACACGAAGATGATACAGATATGACGAATTAAATCAGTATTCGGTCAAATGCAGTCATTATTCTCATGAACACCAGGTGGCGATGTACTTTGAATGTATGAATAAATAGGAATTTTATATATTAGTAGACGATTTTATGATTACAAGCGTTTACACTAAGGCGTTTTCAACAACTGCTCAAGGTAAGCTCACATATTAATGCTTATTCAATGATGGTTTGTCTTTGGTTGTAATGTCCATGGGATTCAGACAAGTTGAATATGTAATAATGTTTGAACATTGAATTAATATACAGGTTTATGCATTCAGAATGTTTATATTTTTTGTAAGATGTTTCTTCTTGAACATGATATGATGATATGAGTTTTTAAAATATAAAAGGAATTTGATATAATCTCTTTTTTAAGATTATGAATAGAGATGTTTTAAGATGTGGAAGATTTTCCTATAAGTCTGTGACCAAATATGTTTACAAAAGTTATTAAATGACTAGTATAGATAGATTTTTAGCTTTATATATATATATTTATTAGACATTTTTATTGGATTTCTTTATATTACATATGAGGAACGGTTTTTAGAGATATGATTCACAAGTAAGGATTCATGTCAGTTTGAATATCTACGCATTTATTTACTGTGGTCTCACAAATAGTGATGAATTCTTTTGAATTCTTTTGAAATTTAATGAATTAATTGACCAATTGAATACTCAATTATGTAATTATTCAATTCTGATGGGAGTATATAACATTTGGGGTTTGACAGTGTAATTTATATCTGAAGAAGATAGAGGATTTCTGTCATTTTGCTGAATAAATAATCCGTGTTCTCGTGGTGTGTCCTGTTAGGTTGGTTTTTGTGACACACAGTAAAGTGTGATTTCCCTTAAGAGCACACAGAGATCACAGTCAGTCCGGGGTTGGTCGTTCCCTTGCTCTCCAGGTCCCCAATAAGACTCCCCACTGGCACAGCTATAGGGTCCAGATCTCATCCACCTGGGCAAGCTAAAATCTCCAGCACCCTCTCTGTCCAACCAGTGCTTTGTGTCCCTGCCCAAGTAGCTGACACACACACACTTTGAAATAAGAGTTTATACAACCACACAGACACTCCTGGAAAAAGGCTGGCACAGGTTCTCCAGCTGTGCCCCTATTACCCAGACTATATGGTAGTACCGCCTGCCACCACCCAGCTAATGTTTATCAGCTACTCAAAGGCCCTTAAAAGGGTGTCCAATTATTACTGTGCAATATTATTATCCATTTGGTAGAATAACTAAACAGTCAAGGCTTATTAGAGTGACTTGGCACAGTAATCACTATAAATATGCAATGTACTATAGAGCTTAAATTATCTCTACACAAAACAGCCACAGGTGAAATGTTTTAAAATATTTAATAACAAATAATAAAAACACAAGACAATACTTTCTACTACACAGTGCTAGTCAAGAATTGAGAGATCACAGAGAAATACTTAAAATAATTCAGTAGTACAGTTCTGACATCACAGAAAAACACTTAGTCTAATATTTCAAGTTTCTAGCTATTTCTAAGAGAAAACACAAGTCTAAGATAACTTACATAAGCGCAAAACAGTGCTGTGAATTGAATGGTCATGACAAAAATCCTTAATCCTCTCTGGTTCTCTCTGTTTAAATTGAAATTGCAGTTCTGATTCACATTACATCATTCTTCACACTTTCCTGGGGTTCCCAGGCTACACATTACATCATTTTTCACACTTCCCTGGGTTCCCAGGCTAACAGAACTACATTTACATTCTTAACATCTCCTTTTGTTATCTTGCAGCTGTTCAGGAAGCAGAGCAATAAAAATAAATTTGCATGTTTAAATCTAGCAATTTAACTCTTGGTTAAAATAACAGAAATAATTCCTTCATCTAGAATCTCGGCACCACTGTCTACATCAAAGGGTCACCAGATGCTTTACTTTGATCAGTAGAGTGCACTGTTGTCACATTTATTTCCAGTTCCACATGTAACACAATTTCTTTACATTTAAAACAACAAGCCTGTAGTTTACATTCATATTTACAAATGACAAAATTATCTGCAAAATTCTATCTGGCTAGGCTGCAGCCTTCATCTATCTTTACCCCCTCTTCACATAGCTCCTTGATTGCTGGGCCAGGGCACAGGCATCACATATTAATTGTTTGGCAGTGGTGGGATATCCACACCACATATTAATTGGTTGGTAAATACTAATTGGCTTGTAGTGGCATGGGTAGAGTGAATCCCTGTAGCTTGTGTACAATGAGCTTTGAATGTGTCTGATACTCTAAAACAGCCATGCAGTGAATACTCAGAGTTCAGATCACAATTGTTTTATTTCTTTTATTAGCTTAGTTAGTCAGGGTGAGCAGGCAGCATGTCAGCAGAGGAGTATGGAAAGCTGAAAGGAGTCAGCTGGCACATATGTGCCAGGCTAGGAGACTGGTGCATGGAAACCTGACTAAGGCAGACCTGATTGCAGCCTTGGTTACAGCTGCATCAGAAAACAGCAACCAGGAGGACAATCAGACTGGCAGTGGAGATATAATACCCTTGGAGAATGGACAGCTCAACCCTTCTGCAGAGGACTGAAAAATCCATCTGGAGCTAAAGAGACTTGAGTTGGAGGCCAGGCGTTTGGAGATAAAAGCAGAGGAAAAGGAGAAGCAGAGAAAGCATGAGAGAGAAATGCTGACTCTTCACCAGAGTCATGGAGGTAATAGGGAAGGGAGCAACTGGACCCCAGAAGAACAACAGGTCAGTAAATTCCATCCGCAGATTAAAGAGGGGGATAATTTTGATAGTTTCATTCATATGTTTGAGAGGGTATGCAAACAGTATAGTGTTGACCAAAGGCTCTGGGTACGGTTCCTGACCCCCTTTCTCCATGGTAAAGCTGTAATTGTATTGTCTAAAATGTCTGACGTTGCATGTTTTGATTATACTTCTGTAAAAAATTGTCTATTAGAGTTTTTTAAGCTAACACCTGAAATGTATAGGAAAAAGTTTTGTGAGCATAGATGCAAGGCAGATGAAAGTGTGTGCAAATATGTTGCTGAACTGAGCACTTATTTCCATAGGTGGCTGAGTGGATATCAGGTCATCACTTTTGAAGGGCTGACAGACCTTTTGGTGAGGGAACAAGCCCTTAGCAGTTTGCCTGAGGACATGTGGATCTGGTTGCCTGATAGACAATGTGCTACTTCAGATGAGTTGGGAAAGAAGGGAGACCTATACCTGGCAAACAGGGCAGCCCTGCACAGGAAGGGGACCCCCAGTACTGCTCATGGGTCTAAAGGAACCCATGGTGGGCAGCACAGACTGCCCCAACAGAATATCCCAATAGCAGAGGAAGCCACTAGTCCAGGTACATGTCCAGGAGCTAGGCTTAAATGTTTTGAATGCAACCAGTGGGGCCATGTGGCATACAGGTGTCCATGGATTCAAGGTAGGGAACAAAAGGTGAGAGAGCCAGTAAGTGGGAAAGACAAAATGACAATAGTAGGTTGTCTTGAGACAACAGGGGTACCGAACTACCATCCTGCAGATGTCCTGATAGGGAAGGATTTGGATAAGGCAGTACCATGTGCTTATTCAGTTACATGCAGTCCGGCTAGGAGACAAGCATGTGGGTCTGGTAGCCTGGTGGAGACCCAGATAGACTGCATACTTGCAGCCAGGGCTGGTGAGGTGGTTACTTCAGGGAGGGATCCTGTAGCAGTGAGACTGAAGGTGAGCCACAGCTGCTTGGGGGTACTGATGGTCCCGTGGACAGAGTGACTACAAAGCTAGAGGTGAGTAGTAGTACCCAGGCTGACAGTGAGACACCACTGTCAGAGGATGCAAGAATACCTCTCCCAATGTGAAAAAAGAAACAAAGATAAGGGCCAGTAATTCTGCCAAGTTTAGTAAATTCAGTTACTGGCTAGTAAGTACACTGACTGGATGCCATCAAAAAAGAATCCTACAGACCCTGAAAGAAAATCAACTAGAAAGTTGAACAGAAAATACTGACTGGGAAGAATCCTGCAGAGTTCATCAAAAGCAGTTTAAAGCTTCAACTTTGGTACAAGACATAGCTTCCAGTAATCTTGAGGGGAAAAAATAAATCAAATGTTTTCAGAGCACATTAAAATAAGTGAAACATTGAAGGAACGCATCAACTCTAATAACAAAAGACTGGAAAAAATGAAAGAAGCTTTAAACTGCTATTCAGATGAACTGTTAAAGCTGCAAAAATGGTAGAGTCAGAAGACAGAGCACACAGGGAAAACCTGAGGTTTTTCTACTGTACCACAGAAACTGGACATAACAGACTGTGTTAATTTTATGAAAGCAGAAAAAACAACTGCACTGCTATTCTACAACAGCATTTGTTAATTGAATGGGCACATAGTATGTATGCTCCAAACCCAGTCATGAGAAAGCAGCCAAGACCTATATTAATAAATATCCAATCATACCAGCAGAAAGAGTTGATACAGACAAAACTGTGGCAGAAGGGCAAAGTATTAAACATTGAAGACAGTAGAGTGTTTGTGGAAAATGATTATTCACTGTACACTAAGCAGAAGATAAGCAAATTTATCTCAGTGATCGAGGAATGTTGAGAAGCAGGTATGAGATTCGAACTGCTGTATCCATCTGTCTTCAGAATATTTTTTTCCTGGAGAATCAGTCATTTTTTGATGCAAAACATGCTAAAAAAAGAAATACAAAAGTCTGTCCAACAAAAAGTGAGCCATCAAACAGGAAGGGATTTTGCTTTTTATTCTGCTGATAATAAAGCTCATTGAGAGACTTTTGTCAGTGAAGCCTTTTCAAATGTTCCAAAGGAGAATGTTTGAGAGACAGAAAAAAACACAGGAGTTGACAAGAATAATATGGTATACATTGGACTTGAACCAGAGTCTGGTGTTGGGAGATGGAGATGAAAGGGAAGAAGACTGGCAACATTAAAAATAGTGAATAAATGTGAGACTATAAAGCATCAATCACATTTGTGAAATATGGCTTTACAAGAAAAAGTGGAAATATTGGCCCTTTGCCAAATTTGTTAAATGAGATGGAATGAAACGTGTATACCTACTTCATGTCATTAATGTTTGGAAGGACACTAAAAGGAAAGGGAAAAGGTAACTGTAAGTAAAACAATTTTTGTTCTTAACAGTGTTTCTAAACAACATTTCATGATATAAATGGAATGTTATGTAGTAAAGCATTTCAATTATTGCTGTATGTGATAAAGATAATAAAGTAAACAAGTAACTTTTTTCTTCTTTTAGTTTTAAGAATGTAGGCATTACAATGTAAAAACAGAAGAAACACTGGACAGAAGCATGTCTAAGTTTATATGCTGCAACCTTGCGTTATTGAGGTGAGGAATGAATGTAAAAGTACAGAGATTATAATATATGTAGAGTTGATAAGCTATCTCTTGCTTTTGCATAGGTGAATATCTGGATTAAGGCCCTTGGCCTAAACTAATAATGATTTTTTTGTGTGTAAGCAAGTAAATAAGAGGACAGTGAACGTAATGAAATAAATGTTCAGGGTGAGTTGAGAAGTCTGCAGCTGAGGGCAGCTGTACATTTTCCTGTATGTTTCCATGGAGACAAGCTGACTACAGGAACAGACAATAAAAGTCAGAGCACTTTTTTAAGGCTAAAAGTTAGTAATATCTGAAAGAATACAAACAGTTTTTCACATCTGGGAGGGGAATAAAGATAAGTCAAGAACAGACAGCAATTAGTGTAAGTAGGAGCACAGACTGTACCAGGTGCCTTAACGTGGATAACCTTAATTTTATCTTAGGTAATACCTGTGGGTGCAGCTGTTGAGTTGGAACAATTGCTCCCATCAGGATGGTTAAACTTCATTATTTGAAAATGCACATAGTTTTGTGTGTTTGTTTTAAGTGAGTAGGTTATGGGATGTTCTGGGGTGTACTTTTTCTGTTTGTTTAAGGGTTTTCATCAAAACTAAAATGAGGCATAAGATTGAATTACAGTCCCCACCTGCATGTAATATTCCCTGCTGAAAACTGATTATTTCTCCCAAAATTTTCTTAACCTCCATAACAGCAGTTTTAGGTGGAATATAAATACATGCATGAAACAACTGCAAAAAAGAACAATCTGCAAGACAGTAGTGGGTACATACAACATAAAAGCTGGAACTAGGCATTTAAAAACAACTGTCATATATACCAAGTGAGAATAATATCTTCTTATCACAATGACTACACTAACCATGTTATTTTGGAATGTGAATGGTCTAACAGGTGCAGACAACAAGGTACAAGTACTGAATAATATTAAGAAATGCTGAGTGCAAACAGAAATGTTGCAGGAGACACATTTGAGAAGAACTAAGCATGTGAATTTGATAAAGAAAGGATTTCAGGATGGCTATTCAACAGAGTATCAGGGAAAAAGAAAAACAGAAGTACTTAAACTAATTGCTAGAGAAACTAATTGCTAGAGGAGCTCCAACAGTAACAGAGGAGGAAAAAAGATAATGATGGTAGATTTGTAGTAGTAAGGGGCTACAGGCAAGGGAGTAGGATTATGTTAACATGTATTTATATTCCACCTAAAACTGCTGTTATGGAGGTTAAGAAAATTTTGGGAGAAATAATCAGTTTTCAGCAGGGAATATTACATGCAGGTGGGGACTGTAACTTTATTTGCAACAGTGAATATGTATTGTGGGGGACTCCCCTTTCATTTTGTCCCAGATATTCCACATACTCAGTTCTTCCCATATGTGTTTATTGTAGCATAGCTATTTGTACTCTGCGTATCTTAAATAGTTTGCTTTTTCTTTTTTTGTATATACCCGTGAGACCATTCATGTTCCAATATATTAGGGAAAGTGTTACCATTATGATAAAACGTTAATGTTCCCACCTATTATGTATAACAACTTTTTTTAAATATCTATTTTCAGCTTTTGTATTACATGCAAGCATTAATGTTTGGCAGGTTAATATTTTATACAGTTGTTTCTGGTCATTCCCATTTGAGCCTATGTCACATCTTAGAAGACTTTTTTGTTTTAATGAAAACTCTCAAACAAGAAAACATACACACCCCAGAATGCCCCCATAACCTACTAGCTTAATGCAAACACATACTAATATGTACATTTTCAAATCATGAAGTTTAACTCTCCTAACAGTAATAATTGTCTGAGATTGACAGCTACACCTAGAGGATTTAATAGACCTATAATTAAGGTTATGCATGCTAAAATGCATGGTACAGCCTGTGCTTCTACTTACGCCAAGAATAGTAGGTTTTCATCTTAACTTGAATGTTTTCAGGAAACATTAACTTTTAGCCTTAAAGCATCACCCTCTTATCAGCTTGTCTCTAAAGAAACATATAACCCACATACATAGTTGCCTTCAGCTACGAGTTTCTCATATTGCATTGTGAACATTTATTTGCTAAAGGAAAACATATTGTTACATTAAGCCTTCTCTTATTTACTTGCTTTCACTTAAAGCTTGCTGTTAGATCAAGCCAAGGGATTAATCCAGTCATTCCCTAATGCAAAAGCAAGAAAAAGCATATTGACTCTACTCATATCGAGATCTGTATATTTTTATACCTCGTTCACCACCTCAACACCCCAAAATTACAGCCTATTATCTCAAACATGCTTTTGTCTAATCTTTCTTTTTTTTTTTATTTTGCAATGCTTGCATGTCTTGCAACTAAAAATGAAATAAATAAAGAAAGAAGAAAAAAAGGGCACCTGTTTACTTTAGTATCCTTATAAAACAGAAAAATATCTGAAAATGCTTTACTATAGAAAAATAAGTTATGTACTAACGATAACATTCCATCCATGTTGTCCATTTTCATTCTTCCTCTACTGATGGGTTTAGATCCAATCCCTCAGATCCAACTCAGCCATTGCTAAAGCTTGCTGCAACCAAACACTCTTGAGCCTCTCCCTTACCTATAATGCACAAAACCCAATTACCTCAAATCTTTTTTGCTGCCTTAGTAGAAAGTAAAAGATGGAAATTATTATGGAGAGGGCATATCTGGAGCTTATAAAAAATAAGGACATATAGGTCTACTAAGCAATCCTTCTTTCCAAAGCCTTAAGGATGGGGGTTGGTGGGAGGGGAGTTGAAGAAGAATGAACATGGACAATACAGATGGAACATTAAGGTGAGCACAAAACTTCTTTATCTGATGTTGTCAGTTTTCATTCTGTCCTCAGCTGACGGGACAGAGTCCCCAGCTACCTAATTTCCAGGGTAGACTAAAGGAAAGATATTCCTGAGCACCACAGAACCAAAAGACTCCCTTCCTCTGGAGACTAGATCTAATCTGTAATGTATATTTGGCATGGCTTAGTGGTACATCACTTTGTCTATGGCGTGCAGGGTTCTGGGTTCGAGCCTTACAGAGGCTGTTTATTTTACAGCTGAGATGATGTAGAGGTACATTGCTGTTATTGTAGTGCACAGGGTCCTGGGTTTGAGACTTGGCAGGGCTGATTATTTCTATGAACCTATAGGAAATACACCCGGGGATCACTTTTGTGTCTCTGCTCGACAGTGTCACAGGAAAATAACTTTCTTGGGTGGCATAAGCCAGGGAACCTTGTTGGCTAGGCTTACGTAGGCCCTTAGGCCGATAGCCTAGTACCTACCTATGAGTAATAAAGTTATGGGGAGTAGCCCAAGTAGCTGCTGCACAAATGTCATCCATGGACACACTGGACTGAAAAACTGAGGAAGTTGCCATGGATTTGGTGGAGTGGGCTCGAACAAGTTTTGCGAGGGCAATACCCAATTTGTTATACACAAAGAAAATGCAATTTGTTATCCATCTAGATAGAGTAACTTTGGTAATTGGTTTACCCAATGTTGGTTCCACATATGAAGCAAACAATTGATCAGAATTTCTGATTTTTTTGTCCTATGTAAGCAAAAATTGTCTATTAACAACCAATAAATGTAATACATATTATCCTTTGTTAGAAATTTTGGGAAAGAATACTGGCAAATTAATTGATTGATCTATATTGGATTCTGACAGCACCTTTGGAAGAAATGATGGTTTGAAAAGGAAGGTAACTCTGTCTTTATGGAAAATCAAGTATGGAGGTTTTGAGCGCAATGCTTGGATCTCAGAAATTTTTCTGGCCAAGGTAATGGTTACTAAGAAAATTGTTTTCTGTAAAAATATATTTGAGTTCAGATGTAGCTGAAAGATCAAAGGGAGATTGTGTAAGAGAGTGCAGCACAAGGTTTAGGTCCCAAGTGGGGTAGGATCTTTAAAGAGTAGCCTTAATACTTGAGTGTCTTTCAATAAAGCTTTGCTCAACTTTATGGGAGGCTGCAGAAGAACCATTTATTCCAACATGAAAATTGGAAACTGATGCTAATTGTACTTAAGAGTAGAAAAACTAGCTCCTTCTTCAAAAAGATTCACTAGAAATCCCAAGATATTATGAATGGTGGCTGAGGAAGGTTCAATATTATGTTTCTGAGCCCAAAAAACAAATCTCTTTCATTTGCTACAGTATAGTTTCTTGGTGGAAGGTTTATGGGAGGACAAAAGAATATGATGGACAGGAAAAGAGAGCATAGTTTGTCTGGCTAATAATGGAACTGGAGGAACCAGGCAGTCAGCATGTCTGTTGGGTAAGACAGGAAGTCAGGAGCTGGATCTGGAAACCAGGCTCTCTGGTATAAGGATAATCGTCCTCAACTATCTCCAGAGGTGGACAATCAGGCCTTGTTTCATGAGTGCTGGTAGGGTTTACCAAAAGAATGATTCTCTGGAACCCTGGTTCAGCAGGCCACCTCTGCCATGGGGCATCTTTGTCCATTAGAGTTCCCTCCTCTGGCTCTGGGGGAACCTCCTCCACGTGTGTCTTGAAAAGTATCCAGAAACTTCTTGAACCACAATTTTCAACCCCCTCTTTGATTCAGGGAAAAGGTTCTTTGAGGAACTGAAAAATGCATGACATGGGCAGACAGGGTCTTTCCATCTTTTTCACACCTGGACAGAGTGTCTTTTACTTTGGGGCCAAATAAAGGCATTATGTCAAAAGGAACACTGACAAAGGAAGACTTGAAAAGCTCTGCAAACTCACAAAGGTGCATCCAGGCATGTCGCCTTATGGAAACACCTGAACCCACTGCCCTTGAGATTCATTCTGCTACACGTGAGATGAACCTCATGGATGAATTATATATGGACTGTAGGGTCATCAGCTGAGAAGTAACAGATGACTAAACTTCATCAGAAACAGCACCCAAGAAGGTATTTGATAACTCCTTAATCGAATCCCTCTGTAGCCTAGTGAAGTGTGCCAAATAGTTCAGAGATCTCAAAGAGAAGGATGCTGAAGCATAGACATGCTTCCCAAATTTTTCCATCACCTGTGACTCTCTGTTGGGGGATGGGCAGTGGAACTTTCCTTAGCTAGTTCCTTCTTGGTGGCTACCACAACAACCATGGCAACAACAGGAACTCCCTTCCCCCAAAACTGTCTATCCTCAGGTGGTGCCATTATCCTATCTGGTCTGCTAGGAATTGGCTCTATGGTGTCAGGGTCCTTCCATGTCAGCTTTTAGATCAAGTCAATGAGCTTATCAGTGGGCAGAATTATCCTGGAGATAGAGGGTCTAGTACCAAAAGCCTCCAGGAGAGCAGATTCCTCAGATGTAGGGTTGCTGGATGTCTAACCACCTCTCTGGTTAGGGATTTCTAGGATGTCGCCAAAGTAGACATCTTCAGGAGGTGATTGTGGGGACCTTTCACCTTAATTGAAATCTGTGTCTTCAGTGATGGACTCCTCTAGGGAGTCTAAGTGTTTCCTCTTACATGTCCTCTTCTTAGGGACCACCTCAGTTGGGTGCTCTGGGGAGGTATCAGTAGAAAAGATTACAATTCCCTGGGTGGGAGCCTGGGGTTCTGGTACTGGCTGTCCCTGTGAAAGGAGATGGTGAAGCTCTGAGTGCTGAGACATCACAGCAGAGGACTGTTGAGGCAGAAAATATTCTCTTCCCAGCCTTAAAGGCAGAGTGGATCAGAGAGAGAGGCCATTTGATCCAAGAAGACAAGCTTCTGAATCACAGGCCTCCCCTGCTCCTAGGGCAAAACCTGCAAGGTAGAAGCTGGAGCCAAGCTGTACAGTGCTGAGCTCTGAGGTACAGAGATGGCACCAAAAGCTTTGGAGATGAATGCAACACCTCATATCTAACAGGTAGACTACTGCTCCAGGAACTCTCTGGATCCAATGGGACCACAGCCATCAGAGAAGATCTTGGATCTGAGGATAGAGTTATCCTCAGATCCAAGTCAGATGTCTCCAGATTACTTTGATCCAAAAATCCTGAAAATACAGGAGTCAGTGATGGAATCTGGGTTTAACATAGCTTTGTATGTTAGGCAGAGATCTCAGAGTAGGTGAATTGCTACAGAGTAAAGCTGGAGTTTTTTGAGATGGTCAGTGTAGGGCATCTGTTTGAGGCCAGTAATCCTCTTTGTGGGGTACTTCTGTGGCCTTTCCAGCTGCTGCAGATGTCTTGTGGGGTACATTCCAAAAGGGGCATTGTACTCTATAATAGGTCTAATAAGTGCCAAGTAGAGGGGAACAATGACCTCTTTTTTCCTGGATGAGAACCCTTTTGTGATGTGTGCCACATAGAAGGATTTCCTGACTACTATGGCGATGTGATCAAAGGAGAGACTACTGTTCACTTGGGCTCCAAGGTTTCTTATCACACATTTGGCATTAAGTAGACTGCCATTTATGTGGTAGTTTATGGGTACAGAGTTTTTACCAAAGGGGATGACAATGCACTTTTTGGCATTGAGCTTGAGGCCATGCCTCTGACACCAGGCATCTGTCTCAGTAAGGCCCTTTTGTAGGATGTACACATCATTTGGGGATTTGACTCTGGCTCCTAGTTTGCAGTCATCTGTGAACTTCATTAGCCAGAAGCCTTCTATGTTAGCCTGTACTTCAGAGAAGTAGATACCAAACAGGAGAGGTCCCAGGACTAAACCCTATGGTACTCCACTTGTCACTGGTTTGAAGTCAGATTTGGAGTCTGCAACTTTTACAGTGTGGGTTCTGTCAGTGAGCCAGTTGGCAACCCATCTTGTGACATAGGAATTTATACCTAGTTTAGTGAGTTTAGCTATAATTCCAGAATGGGGGATGGTGTTGAAAGCCTTGGCGAGGTCAAGATAGGCTGTGTGAACCACCTTACCCTCATCTACGGCTTTGGTGACTGCCTAAAAGAAGTCGATCAGGTTCAGAAGGCATGATCTACCTTTCACAAACCTGAACTGGGTGGGGTCCAGAGTTTGGAGGTTACCAATCTCTTTGTTTAGGAGTTCCACAATGATACGTTCCATGGTCTTGCAGACCAGGCTCGTCAGGCTAATAGGGCGATAGTTCCCAAGATCAGTAGTGGCTCCCCCTTTGTGGAGTGGGATAACTGTTGCTGTGTGCCATTCAGTGGGCACAAAGCCTGACGTGAGACTATGATTGAACATGGTGCTATGGTGCTATGGTGCTTAGTTGGGGACCCAGTTTATTCTGAAGTTCATGTAAAACGCAGCCTGGGATGTTGTCCGGTCCCATGGATGCTGTGTTTTTGGTTTTAGTGAGTGCAGCTTTTACCTGCATAGATGTGATTACAGGACCTCTGCATTCTTCCTGTATAGATATGAGCACTTTGGGGTAAGAGGGGGGTAAAGTTAGCACTGAATCTATCTGCCAGGATGTTGGCAATATCAATTGGTTCTGTAATTTTCATGCCGTTGTGCTGTAACTCAGAGCAGATCTGGGTGTTACCATTGAGCTTCTTGACATAGCTATAGAATGCTTTGTGGTTGCCCTTAGAATCAGTGGAGATTTTGTTTTCATAGCTAGCTTTGGAGGATCTTATATGGGATCTCAGCTTCTTACTGAGGCTGACAAGGGAGCTCTTCCACTCATGGGATTTTACTCTCTTTTGCAACAGTTTCTTCCTTCTGTTGTAGAGTTGGTTTATGGCAGGGGACCACTGGATTGGCTTCCTTTTTTGGAGTATAGCATTTTGGTTATGTTTGGGATAGCATGATCCATGCACTTGTGTAAGTGCTTATAGAGTGCATTTGTGTAGGATTCAGCAGTTATTAACTGTAGTGTTCATCTGCATGAGTGTCATGAAGTTTGCCACTTCTGTTTTAAGAAACATGAAGTTGGCTTTGGAGAAATTTTTTACCGTGGTTTCTTTAATGGTGGGTGGGGAGAGGATGCAGATATCTAGGGTTAGCTTATGGTCGGATCTGACAAACGAGGAGTTGATTTCAGGTGTGGAACACCTGTCACTCATGTTGGTAATGACTAGGTCTAGGATATTGTTGCCCCTGGTGTGGGTGTGGATAAGTTGATCCTGGGCATTGGAATTTATGAATTCCAGAAAGCGTTGAGCAAAGGAGTTGGTACATGAGTAGTTTTCCCAGTTAATTGTGGGGTAGTTGAAATCACCCATTATTAGGGTGTTTGGTTGAACCCCAATATTTTCCAGTATATCAAGAAAAGAGGAGTGGGAATCCTGGGGCATGGTGGGGGATCTGTAGCAAGCTACAATTTGGATTGCAGTTTTGCCCAGAGTTAGTTGCACTTGGATAACCTTGGATGCATTATGCTATGCAAGTAGCCTGGAGGTGTGGATATCCTTAATGAATATGGACACACCTCTGCCTTTGGTGTTCTGGTCCAGGTTAGATGGCCATACTTCCAAAAATTATAATGTTGGATGATTCCTTTCACCTGCAGCACTGACATTATAAACTACTGTACTGTGTCCAATATTAGGTCCTGCAGGAACTGTTGGACACACCCTCATTGCTCATGTGTCCTGAGTTCCTGGAGCAGGTCATCAGTCTTAGCACATATGAACTTGTCTAACGTCTGCCATATGGCACCTTCTGAGGACATATTTATACCTAGGAAAAGTGTAGATCATATTAACTGGTAGATTGTATGCATGGTTAAATGGGTTACTAATGTTATACATATGCTGACTCCACTTAATCAGCTTAAGGAAGGGCTTCTCCCACCTTGTGTGCCATTCTCTCATCTTCATATGTACAGTTCCATGTGCATGTTTGTGTTTCCACTGCCTAGCCTCCCTTCATTCACTCCCCATTCACACCTCTCACCAACCTTCTACCGGTTTCTCTCCATACACAGAAAATGAGGACTTATCTTTGCAAAAAAAAGTGCTGCATCTTCTCCCATCCCTGCTTTACATTACTGTGTTTCTGCTGTGCGGTACTCTGCTTGCTATACCCCTTTTTCACTCTCCTCTACCCCCATTTCCATGGAACTGATAGTGTAATCAGTTTGCTGGGTACCCACTAAGTGGTTATTCACATCTCCTATGTACTTTTTCTTGTGGTAGACCACCCTACCTTATGTGGCTCTTGTATGCATTTGTGTCAGTTTCTCACAATGAGATTGCTCTCTTTCTCTTTTTTTATCTATCATTGGCTATGTTGATCTGCTTCACTTATGACATTACTTATGTATCCTAACTATCTTGTTTTAGTGTAGCTTTCTGTCTACTCGTATGATAGCTATTTATGCCTATTTTGCACTGCAGCGTTGTTTCTCTATGTGGTGCAAGCCATTGTCTCATCCAGTATTCCTGTGAAAGCATGAACATTGGCATTTGACAGAAGACTGGCTTCTAATATCTTCAAAGATGTAGAAATAGTATTCCATGGTTAAAAAAAATTTTATTCCAATGTTGGGGAATAGGAGTATAATGGCTAGAGGTGACATTTAGAGCCAGCAGAGACTTTTATGATACATCTAATAAACCCATGTTTGATGGACCTGATTAGGAAGATTAAGCACGCCGTTGCATGAAGTGGAGTATCAGTATATGTAGCATTTGGGAAGGGTGAGCCATTTTAATGCAGTTAAGAGCAAAGATATTGTTGTTAGTGAATCTCTGTGGAAAAGGTCTGCCTTATGGTACAGGCACTCAAGTTGTTTGAAGCTCTGCTTAGACTACTTAGAAAGGGCATACAAATTGTGAGACTGGGGAAGAAGGCTCCCTTAACAGTCACTACTTTGGATTATGGGATGAACTGGCTGGAGCATCTCCACAGCACTATAGACTTAGACTGGTTTGTGGGACCAAGATGTCCATGTTTCCTATATGTTATCACTGCTACAGTCAAATTGGTCTTGGGGACCATTTCATTCTTTTATTCAGAACATTTCTAAGATGTCCAAAAAGATAACAAATTTGCTCAATGCAATTTGATACTGTTGAACAGCAATAAGAAAATAAGTAGCAGCAACAAATGGTTCTTGTCAGTACTATTCAAATAAAAAGGACTGATACGGTGAAGCCCAAAAATACTTCTGAAGCAGCTGGGTAACAATCCAAGTCTGAATACTGAAAGTAAATGCTGAAAATCAGTAAGGGGAATGTTGAATGTAAAATAGACACAATTCTATAGTTTAATATTTTAATGGAGGTATCTATAAAGTATTGGGCCTGTTAGCTACCAAGCATAGAACTGTACTGAACACAGATCTATGTGCACATTGCTAAAATTTTCTAGCCCTGAGGTGGTACTATTAAGACAAAACTGATGGCATGCATATAGGACTGCCACCTTCACATCTTTTTCCACACCAGTCAGAAATTCAGACTTCAGTGCAGTAATCAAGTTTTCACACTTACTGCTGGATTGTTTCCAATTAGGCACCAGCTTCTCCAAGCCCAAGCAAACATTTCCATCCCTGGCTTGATAGTATTACTGCAAATTCCCTCTACAGCAGACTGATATCACTGTATATCATATGCCACCTTTCCAACCAATCACAATGCGACCAATGCTTGTGAGAAACAAGCGCCCACAAAAATTAGAATATAAATAATGGCCATCTTGTAGTACCTTACATACAGTGTTTGCAGGACTGAGCTTGGCAGTGAGTGAGTGACTGAGAGAGAGAATGGGAAGGAGTATTACGCTAGAAAGGGAAGGAATGTTAGACTAGTCAGATTCATAGATAGCGTCTAGGTATTCAGTCCTGGAAATCATTAAGGAGCTTAGCCCAAAATCCTGACTGCTCCAAAGCACTGTCTGGATAAGTGACTTGCTCAATGTCACACAGTAGGCAAATGGAAGTAGAAAGATTCAAACTTTGTTCCCTTTGCACAGGAAGAAGCTCATTAACAAGTCAGAGTTTTAGTCCTCTACATCAACTGCTAGACATGTAATGAACAGCCAGCTGGACAGAACTGGAGGAAGCAGGTTGGGCATAGGAGAAAAATTCTGAGCACACCAAACAGTAAGAAGGATATAAACTAAGTGTTATTGTACAGGATGTTCATGTATGTATAATAATTAATGTATTATGACATTTTCTTAGAAGAAAACATGCATCAGAGTAGTACTTACTTATTATGCATCACAAGGAAAGGCAAGAGGTGGAGTATAAAATGTGGCTCTTTTCCTAGCTTTTGTCTCATGCAAAGGTGGCAATCATATGTGTATAGAAAAATAAGAAATATAAACTACTTTTTCAAATTCTAGGACTTAAAGTGAGTTTTCCTAATACTGAGAGTCACTTAGCATTTAAAATGAAAGAATAAAAACAAAAAAACACATATTTATTGAATGGGGCAGAGTCAGAAAGACATTGTGGATACTTTGCAGAGCCATGGCAGTTATATCTTTCATGACTGTTCTGATTTATTTACAGACTTAAGATGTCCTACAGAATAATACTACATTCAAATAGATCTTCAAACAACATGTGCAATGAAAAGTACCATCTCCTAAAAGTGAAAGACAGCAGGAATTACTGTCACTAAAATGCTTAATTGCCAATAAGAAGCAATGAGACCTAGGAAACATATGACCAATATATTACTGATGAAAGCATAATGAGATTCATATTTGTTTTGATCCACAACTTCTAAATAAAGTGGTTAAAACAGAGAAGTATCCATTACAAACAAACAGACATTTCTAGATATGATGCTGTATCATGCATCAATATGTCTGAAGAAGACTATGCCTCTAAGAAATCTACTAGAGTAAGATGCAGCCTGGGAATGGAGCTATGAATAGAAAGAGAATTTTTGAAATATTGAAGAAACTAGCTACAAGTGCACCACTGATGAAATATGATGAGAATAAATCAGCTGTTTTGTAAGTAGATGCCTGTCAGAATGGCATAGGAGCTATAATCCTACAAGAGAACAGACCTCAATTGCCTGTGGGAGTTAGAGCATTTATAATTGCACAAAAGATATGCGTTCACTCAGAAAATGAATGGTTATAAATTGTCTACAGGTATAAGAGATTCCATAAATGCATCTCTGATAAAGCAGTTTAAGTAGAAACAGACCACATACTCTGCAAAGGATATTCAGGGGGTCTTTGGACACAAGATGCCTCTTGGATTGCAGTGATGTTAGTTTCAGAATTATGATGTGAAACCAAATGAGAATAAGCTCAAAATTACAAATAACAGATACACAAAGTATAGAGTATTTGCCAGACAAGAAGAGTTTTAGAAGAATTAGAGATTATTTAGGAATACTTCAGATTATCGATGATGGAAGAAAATTAAAATAATTTCTAACATACACTGATGATGGCTAATAAGTGCAGTTTCTGAAAGATGTTAAGTGAAAGTCTGGGCTGAGCACAAATCAACAGCAAGGAATAAAATTCAATCTTATTTTTTTTAAGGAACAGTGCCCGTGGCTTAGTGTGAAAAGATGACAAAATAACACACCCAATTATTTGAAAAGACAAAACATAAAATGGTAAGCAAGTCACATTTGAGGAAAAAAATGACTGACTTCAACAATTAGCTCAGCTTCTGGTGTCAGTCCAGAGGGGTCCAGTGTCTGTCAGCCTGGGAGGATATGGTAGACAGACCTCCCTGCTTTGCTAGAGATGGTCTGCACCTGTTGCCTCTAGGCTTTCAGATACTGGCAAAGGCCCTTGCCTCCCCCCTCTAACTGAGACAAACTCGGTTATGCTGCTTAATGCTAGGAGTTTAAACATGAAACTGCTCTCCCAGGAAGCACTCCTCACCTTGGAGAATGCTAATGTCTGTGCAGTTACTGAGACATGGTTCAAGGCTGCTGAGAGCACTCTGGCCATGCAAGGCTACAATGCGTTCCACATGTTCAGACCTCAAAATGAGCATGAAGGAAGTAAGCTGAAGGTGTATCCATCTTCAATGAAACCAAATACACTTTGAGACTGTTCACACAGCATGATTTTCTCGAACTACTCCATGTCCAATTAACAACTGGGAAAAGTACCATACCACATCACTGCTAGTTATAGATCCTCCATCATGAACCAGGATAAGCGCACCACTTACCTCAATTTACTATACAGCTCAACACCTTAGTCATGGGAGATTTCAACTATCCTTCCACAGACTGGGGGACATACATGAGCAAAAACATGCTCGTACAGAGATTCCTGGACTTTAATACAAATGCTCTGGAACAGATAGTCTGTACCCCCACTAGGGGCTCTAATGTTCTGGACATAGTACTCACCAACATGGGAGGGTTCACTGTACTTCCCTATGCATGATGCCCTTCCTGGTTAGGTCAGACCACAGATCAGTCTCATTTGAAGTAACTACTGGAACTGACATCCTCACAGGAACAAAAATGATAAAAAACTTCACCAGTGCTAACTACAGTGTACTAGGCGATGGTATAAAAAGCTTCATACTATCCACAATTGCAAACATCAATTACTGTGCAGAGGTATACATAAATGCTCTGCACAAACACTTAAGTGATTAAATAATCTCTGCTGTACCTTACAGGATCAAAACCAAGTCTTCGCGTAAAAACAAGCCATAGTGGTGGACTTCAAGTATAAACAGATTATATAACAAGAAGAAGAAGCTGTTGTCCAAAAGTAAGAGGGATATCATTCAGCAGTGGAAAAGTTCCCTCCTAAGCCTAAACAGGAAAATCAGAAATCTTGTAAAGTCTTCTAAAGCAAGTTATGAAACTAAAATCGCATCCCAAACCAAGGATAATCATAAGGCATTCTTTACCTACATCCAAAGTCCAAAAGGGAATGGCCAGCTATGTGCCAAATTTGTTGTAGATGGGATCACTCATACTACACCGGAAGATATCACCTACCTGCTAACTGAAAGTTCAGTGCAAACTTCACCCCCTATCCCCACCTACAATATCCCAAAGCATACCTGACACCAGCCCTCTGCCTAGCATTTCTAGAGCACAGGTCATCTCTGCATTTGCCAAGGCCAAAAATAAAGCCTCAGTAGGACCAGATAATATCCCAGGTTGTTTACTAAACAATCTAAAACAAGACCTAGTGGACCCACTTATCATTCTCTTTAATCATAGCTTGAGAACTGACTGTGTTCCTGCAGAATGGATAACAGCAACAGTAGTCCTCCTGCACAAAGGGGGGCCATCAATTGACCCTGGGAACTACAAACCCATAAATCTAACCAGCCTCATCTGCATGGACATAGAAAGAATCATGGACCTTATCAA
This sequence comes from Protopterus annectens, assembly GCF_019279795.1. Lineage (NCBI taxonomy): Eukaryota > Metazoa > Chordata > Ceratodontiformes > Protopteridae > Protopterus > Protopterus annectens. Next base: position 605,661,719 of record NC_056750.1, on the reverse strand, counting down.
CAAGGACAAAGGCGACCTCTAAACGCTGGACCCAACCCAGTTTGTCTTTGTTAAGGGTAGATCATGCTTATTAAACCTAGCAGGCTTTTTAAGAATGTCACCAAAGCCATGGATGAAGGTAAGACAGTGCACACAGCCTAGCTTGACCTTGCCAAGGCTTTCAACACTCTGGCATCATTGAGAAACTCTCCCAGATAGGGTCTAACCCTTACATTACTAGACAGGTAGCCAACTGGCTCACCAACAGAACACATACTGTAAAAACTGGTGACTCGACCTCCCCCAGTAAACCCATCACCAGTGGAGTACCACAGGAGTCTGTGCTGGACCCCTTACTGTTTGACATCCACTTCTCAGAAGTCCAGGCCAAAGTAGATGGCCTTTGGCTCACCAAGCTTGCTGATGATTGCAAACAAATGACTGGTGCCAAAGCCATGGTCTTAAACTAAATGCAAAGAAATGCATTATTGTTCCCGTTGGCAAAATGGAATTCCCTACAAATTACAATATTAGCAGCACCCCACCCCCCTGAATTCCAACTCAGTGGTGTGAGACTCGCAAACACAGGTTGATAGCAATCTGAACTTTGACCACCAAGTTTCCACAGTTTTGAGGAAATCCTTCAATGTAGTGCACCTCATAAGCAAGGGCATAGCATCCAGGTCAAGGGTTGTTATAACTCCATTGTACTCGACCCTCATCAGACCACTAATAGAGTATAATGTACCCTTTTGCATGTACCTCACCAGAAACCTGCAGCAGCTGGAGAGACCTCAGAGGTTTCTCACTAAGAAAATACAGGGACTCCAAACCATGACCTATGTGGACAGGCTGAAAGCCCTGCCACTTTACTTTGTATCTTATAGGCTCCTGAGAGGTGATGTGTATTTGGCATATACAGCAATTTCCAACCCTGCCCTAATGGAAATGGTGCACATCCTCAAGTCAAATGGCTCAATAGTCTTAAAATGTTAAGGAGCTAGCCAAGGAATTTGTATGTCATATATTACAATTTTTCTATAAAGAAATGTTCACTCTGAACAAAGATCTCATGGAGGTAAGCCATTTTCCCAGTCTCTTCATATTGTTTGCTCAACATCAAAACAACTCTCACATATACACACACACATATATATATATATATATTTTTTTTGTTTGTTTGTTTTTTTTACAGGACAAGAGTATCTATCTTCATACTTACTGCGTCAGAGTTACACTCAAGATTTCATGATGGATCCTTACTAAAGAATTTCCCTCATTCAGAGAGGTCATTAATGTCTATAGCAACTCAAACTTGTTGGGGTAGAGGTCATCCCTGACTAGTGAGTGTTCACTTCTGGTTTGATCTTCCATCCTAACATTGTGATGGAGACTTGGGAGAGTTATTCCCATGAATGACTGAGTGTTTTACCTCCCAAATGACTGACTTGACCCTATATCAACCCAGCTGATCAAGGGAAATTCCCCAAAGTAATTTCTGTTATAGTCGACAAACCAAGGAAATGTAGACACACTGTAAAAGAGATGAGATGCACGAAACTCCTCCGTCCCTCGAGAACACCAAAATAAAACTCCAAGTGGCCAAAATGTAAAACGAACAAAATTTATTATAATTTTGTTCGTTTTACATTTTGGTGACTTGGAGTTTTATTTTGGTGTTCTCGAGGGACGGAGGAGTTTCGTGCATCTCATCTCTTTTATAATTTCTGTTATAGATCATGGTATTCCTGACCAGGGTTGCTTCATCTAGGACATGTCTCACTTGAGCTGGTCCGCTCTTGTGCAAACCTGTACAAAGGTTCATGGCCCAGAAAGAAGAGACTGGGCTTGATATTTGGTGGCATCTTGAGTCATAGATGCTGAATTTCACTCATTATGATTTCTGCTGTGTTCCACTGCATGTCCCATCATAATGCTCCTGTCTTCCATTCATACTACCATTGGCATGTGTTTTACCATGGGTGGGCGTGTGTGTGTGCATGTGCGTGTGTGTTATGTAGTCATATTCATGAGTTACAAAGAGATCTGGACTCTAGGATCAGGGGACTTGATACTCAAACCCTGGTTGGGTCCCCAGGGTGGTGAGGAGCTTTGTTTTTTTTTTTTTTTTAGATGGGCAAAGAACTGGAGTCTATGGCATGCTTCAGCTCCTCTGAGATGAGCCTCCTATAACAGTGAGTGCTTGTTGGTATCTAGGCCCAGGCCAGGACTGGGGTGTGTCATCAATGAGTTCTATGGTTGCCCTTGTCTGGGAAATAATCTTGATATTACAGAAAAATGGAGAAGTCTCCACTCTGCCACTGACATTAAGAAGATGTGATACCCTTGATAACACTCTGGAAGATCTGAATGAGACCTTGTCCCAGAATCGAAGGCTGACTTCTCAGTGATATCGGTGGCTATTTATCATTCCCTCACTCCACCTATGATGATTGTCTAACTGGCAAACATGCTGGAGTTCTCATATAGTGATGAGGTTTGGATGACAACCTCTTGCAGCCATCTTTTCAATTCCCTCAACAAGGAAGGACAGACCCTTAAGGTTAGTCCAGGATTGGGTGTCTGGATTGAGTTAGTTCAAGGGCAAATCCTGTCTATTTCTCAGAGAGGATTACTACTCTTTCCACTTCCTGCTATGTCAAACAGTGTGCAGCGTATTCAGTGAATTATACCCTGCTTTGAAGGGTCCTTTTCTTATATTTTATGTATCTCCTTATGACCTAGGAGATGTACTTTCATAACCCTTGGCTACAGTAGGGAACCAAGAGAAGACATGGCTTGCTTGTCCTCTGGTGGCTGTGGGAGCTCCCTTCCCAAGTCTTGTCAGGGTTGACCCTTCTCTTTATGAAGAGGGAAGAAGCATGGCTCCCTCTTGCTTCTTTGCCACAGCCCTCCTCTACCAGGTTCTTCCTCCCTAGATAGGGTTTGGTAAAAAATGCCATGAGCATCTAAGAAGACTTCTTCTGTTCATCTGGGAACAGTTCTTTATGACAATGGAATAGTATCTGATACCTCCTTAGCTGATACGCTATGTGTGTCTAGGTTGCTCAAGATGCTTGTTGAAGGGTCTAGTTCCAAATCCTCAATCAAGGCAATTACTGCTCCAGACTCTGATGGGAAGGAGATAATTCTGTACTGGCTGCTAAGACAACCTTCTTTGTCAGGACTGATTTCTGTCCTCTCATGGTGGACATTCCCTGCTGTGGTCCTAAATTTCTTGTCTTATAGGCATTACGGTCTCTTATAGGGTAATTTGACCCTATGGTTGTGAGTTATCTTTAGGAAATATCCCTTTATAATACATTTGCTTAATGGTATAAAGAGACAATAAGCCTATGTAGTCTGCCTTTAAACTGTATTTAATATTTTACCTCCCTCTTAGACTTTGTCTGCCTCATACAGTCTTGAATGCTTCTGTGGATTCACTTTCCACTACCCATTCCATGATAAAATACATCCACAGATTCAGGGAGCAATTTATCCCTTACAGTCTGATACCGGTGCCCCTCCTGTTCAAGATGACCCCCTACACATCTCATTGAAATGAACTTGTGCTCCAATATCATGTCTTTGCCTCTTCTGATGTGAAGTGAGAAAGCTCAAGCTTGTCTAGTCTCTGGTCATATCCCTTCATCTCCATCCATGGATCTTTCTAGTAGCTTTCTTTAGGATTCCTTCAAGCAACCTAATGGGTCTTTCCTTGTTTAACCTTCAGAACCACACACATTACTCATGTGTGAAATGATCAAGGCCTTAGAGAACAAATTTACTCTCTTTGGTTCTAGAATGTATTCCGCTGAGGACACACTCCAGCATTCTGTTTGCTACTGCCACTGCCCTACCTTCTCTCTCTGCTCTGTTACCATCAATAACACTTCCCAGTCAAATCATCACACCACAGTTGCTGTGGCCCAAGTAATGCACTTTGCATTTGCTGGCAATGAATCTGAACAGCCACAGTTCTATTCACATGGTTACCATTCCAAATCCTTCTCTAGACTTGCTGTCCCATCTTCCACTGCTGTATCTGTATACATGTCATCAATAAAAAGTTTATCTTGCTCTCTTCACTTTCATTTGTATTCCTTCTCTTAGCTTCCCTGTACTGTGCCTCTTCCACCTTCAAACCCCTTTTTTCCATTGCTTGTAGACCCTATCTTTTGCACAGTTGCCAACTACTCATTCATGCCATATCAGCCTTCTTCTCCTTATACCTTTTTGCCTGTACCTCACAGTCTTGACCATAGACCAGAATAGTACATCCCTAATCCATTCTCATAGTTCATTTGCTCCCTAACTTATCACTAACCTTCTCTCATGGCACAGCACAATCCACTCTCTTAAAATCCCACATCACCATCTTTGTCTTGAAGCTTTACACTGTTCAGCTACAGAGTAGAGTTATGATCAGTAGCTCCCAATAATTGTATCCAACTTTCTACCAGCTTAGTGCCTTTTAGTACTATCTTAAAAGACCATTGCCCTTTAGTACTATCTTACCAACAGTAACTGATACTTGGCCAAATATTCAAACAGCTGTACACTTTTACAATTAAATACAAAACAAATAGGTTTTAATAGAAAGCATGTAGAGGAAGTTAACTGCATATTGGTCCTGTCACTACCAGAAGCTAAATATTTTATTGAATTACGTCTAGATCTGATTTGTAAATGCACATAGCAGTTGTATGAGTCTCATAGGCACTGAATTCCAAGCAACATATCACAAGATCACATTCAGCATTCTATCTTTTATGGTACAGTCCTGCACCAGTTAGATGGCCTCCTTATAGCTCAAGACATTAACTCCCACTCTGTTTCTCTACCTAGTCTGCTCTTAGTAGATTCAGATCCCCATAAATATTAACTTTGCCTTCTTATACCAATCCTTTCTTGTTTCCTCCAGTCTCTTATCCTGCCTTGATTTGTCTGAGGACCAATACACTGCATCAATCCACCAGCTCTTCCCCCTTCCTGTATCTTATAAACCAGACAAGGTTCTGACCCTGACCACTGGCTGGCCCCACTCTTGGTATGGTGTTCTTCATTTACGATCTTACATTTGATGCTCTCCATTATACAAATTAATAGCCCACCCTTTTCACTCCCTTTATCGTCATTCCTGAACAATTAATGCCTCAACACTATCATGCCCCTCCTTTATAAATGGATAATGATTCTGTGATGCTAGTAATATCTACCCTCCACTTCTACATTACTACTTGCAGCTTACCCATCTTCCTACACAAACTGATGGCACTGCAGAATAATATTACCTATCCAAACTCTGAGTCATCTCTCCTTTTCCCCTGCTATGTTCTACATCTCTTTTTACCTTCTGACTATCACGTGAATGCTTATCCTCTCCTCTGCTTCTGCAACATTACCTCTCCCCTTCCATCTAAGTATAAAGTTATAGTAACTGAGATATACTTTTCAAATGCACTACTATACAGGAGTCTCCCTTCTGGACTAAGATTGAGACTGTATTTTGCTCTTGCAAAAAAGCTAGTCTATCAGATCTCACGCCATCCTCCAAATTCAAATTTAACTGCTCATAACTAATCAATGCACAGTACAAAAACACTAGAAAATAATAACAAAAGACAAACAATTAGATTAAAAGTAAAATGCAAGTCATTTAAAACATTTGAACAACTGGGCACGTGCAAGTAAGCAGTGTTAAACAGAGGCAAGCTTGAAAAGGTACAACTTAAGAGATCATTTGAAGCTTTACCATTCTTCTTTTTCTCCTACCAGTTACAATATTTTCTTCCTTGTATACTGTTGCAGTCAGACATTATTTACCCTAAATGTTAACTCCCTATTTGCTGGCTCAGGTCTGAAAATACTACATTCAGAACCCCTCCTAGCTTCTCTATCTGCCATCTCCTTGTATCTTCTCCCTAACACTGCAGCTATCTCGTCTGGCAGGTTGCTGTACCTATATGTTGTACTTGTACCCATCTTTCTCTCCTTGGTGATCACAGTGTCCATCTTTTTATGTATTACTATGGTCTAAGCCCTGGGACTGGTTTTACTGTAATCTAATACATCCTTTCACTCTTACCAAGAAGCTTAGACATTTTAATAACCAAGTCTCTGATTATCAAAACCCTCTTCTATGTCCCCATACCAGCTCTCCTTTCTTTTCCTTCAGTTCCTGATTTCATCCACCTCCAATCCATACAACCTTTTCACTTTCACCACCCCAGCCCTCTTCACTACCTGCACTGGCTGACGTCTTCCCTGTGATGCACCCAGTCCCTTGCCTTGTAATCACCTTGTAGAGAGGTGATTTAACTGGGGAATAAGTTGTTTGGTGTTGTATTGCACTTGAGGATCCTTTTTTGCTGTGCTTTTTCATTAAGACGGACTAAGGTCACCCATCTTGTAGCAGAATGTGTTTGCCTGGTCTATCATAGCTGGGAAGCCCAAAGTGTGGTTGCTTTATTGGCCAGAATGTCTGGGAGTTTGATTTCACTTTCACTTCTGCTTCTATAAATTAGACATGCTTGCAAGGCTTTGTGCTCATTTCCACAGAGCTCAGCAAACCTTGACTAGTTGCTTGTGCTTCAACAACTGTTTACACTGCATCTAGTGCCATCCAGTTCCCATACTGTATTATTGCACTTTTTTTCACTGTTTAATGATCGCTGCCTGTATTTTGCAATTTTCCAAGCATTTAAACTGCGCTTTTATTACAAATCACCTTTTATCTTTTACTGTTTGGTACTTGAACTATTTTGTCTTGTAACTGACTTGCAGAGGGACAATCTAGGTAGGGAATATGTTGCTTGTTGTTGCGCTGCACTTGAATATCCTTTTTTTGCTGTTCTTTTAAATTAAAAAGGCTAAGGTCATCCATCTTGTGGCTGAAAGTGTTTGTCTTGTCTATCTGAGCTGGGAAGCACTCTAGAGGGGCTCAAAGTGTAATTGTTTTATTGTTGAGAGGGCTCAGGAATTAGATTTCATTTTCATTTCTGCAGCTATAAATTAGGTGCCTTTGTGCAGAGCTGCTCACCACACAGCAGCAGCATTTGGCAGTGCCTTGTACACATGCAAGCACCTGGACAGTTAAGTTTACCTATAAAACTAGTACTAGGACTGCCACCTGTAATTTAGTGAAGTACCACATGGAGTTCAGCTTAGAGCAGCTAACTTGCTCATCATATAGCTCTGATACCATATCCTAGCAATATCTAATACCATATTCTGGTAATATTCAACCCTCGTCCCCAAGCCTAAAGACCACCATAGGAGACTTCTGTAAAATTTAGCCCTTAAACCCTAATACAGGTCTGGTCAATGGGTGACATGGATATACAGTTTCCAAATGTCTCCACAGCCAGAATGCTAGATGTGGACATCCTGCGACAATGCAGCGATTGAGACACACACACACACACACACACACACAATCTTATGCTGAAGCACTAAAAGGAAATCTCCCCAAACTTCAAAGACCTCCTAAAACTGCAAATGGAAACATCTATCCTCAGCAATTTCTGAAGCACACACCAAAAGCAACACCAAATACTACACATAAGCCTACACCCAAAGGACCCCTGAAAACAAAGACCATAAGGAAGCAAACAATTTACCCAGGACTCATATCATAGGGTGACTCCACTGTACAACTCACAGATGTCCCACTCACCAGACTAGACAAGAATATGATTAAGGTCAGTTGCTTATCTGGAGTCAGGATCCGCCAAATTACACATGCACTCAAGTCTTTGCACCACAGGGATCAGTATTGTTTCTATCATAGTCCATATGGGTGTAAAAGACTTAAGACATACCTCTCTAGATAATATGAAGAGAGACATTAAGGACCTCTCTGAATATGTGTCTCTGACCGATATGTGCCTTGCACTGAGCAGCATTCTTCCTTCACAAAGGATGATGCTACAGTATGAACAAAAAAATGATTGATTTTAACAAGTGGCTTAGTTTCTCGTGTCAACCAAGGGAGATTCAATATCTGTCAGCTTGGGAGGACATTGTCAACAGACTAAGTTGCTTTGCCAAAGATGGTCTGCACCTGTCCCCCCAGGCTTCTGTATTTTGACTAAACCTTTATCCACACCCTTAGGGTCTTTTTTAGACAATGCCAAAGTGATGAACCTACAGATGTAGCAAATAAAACTCAAAGGAACCTAAAGATGTTACTGTTCAATGATAGGAGCCTTAAAATGGAACACCATACCCTACAAGCTCTCCTCACTCTGGAGAATATAGACATCTGTGATATTTCTGAGACATGGTTTAAAGCCACAGAAAGTATTCTGGCAGTGCAAAGTTACAGTACCTGCCACACATTTAGACCAGTAGCCACACAGAGAGGGACTAAAGGAGGAGATGTCTCGATCTACATTAACAACAAGTATGCCTCAAGGTTGGATTAAACAGGATGATACCCTGGAGCTCATCCATGTACAAATCCCCTAGAGTCGATTACCATATCTTAGCAAGCTGTAGGCCACCATCTGTATCACAAGAATCCCACAACTCTTACGGAGGCACTCCCCATCCAACCAAACACTCTACTCATGGGAGACTTTAATTACATCTCTATAGACTGGGAAACATACATTACCTTCAACTTGCAGGCACAACAATTCTTGAATTTATTAACACAAATGCCTTTGATCAGTTAAAGCACACTCCAACCAGAGGTTCAAACAAAGGACCAAACAACCCCCTTCCCATGTCACATCTTCACTGGTGGGGTCAGTTCACAAAGCTTTCTCTTTTGAAATAAAAATCAGCTTGGAAAACTCAGCAAAACACATTACAATTAAGAACTATTCTAAAGCAAACTACATCCTATTAAGCAACACTCACCTAACTCCAACTTCACAACAGCATATGCAGAATTGTTCACAGAAACATGTAAATAGAGACTGCTGTACCTACCAGAAGTAAGCCCAAAACTAACCTCAAAAACAAACCACACTGGTTATATATCAAAAAGGAAAAATGTTCTGATCAAAATCAGAAAGACAGAGAGTCTCACAATGATAAGGTCTGACTAATTAAACTAAACAGGAAACCAAGAGCACTAATTAAATCCAACAAGGCTAAGACACAAGGCCAATTATGAGGTCAAGATAGCTTCTCAGGCTAAAGACAACTACAAGACGACCTACAGCTACGTCTAAACCCTCAAAAGTAATGCACAACAATGTGCAGAACTGTTACTAAATGGTATCACCTTCACTGAGCAGAGTGACATATTGAATCTGCTGGCTGACAAATATAGCTCAAACTTCAGCCCCCCACCTGTGAAATCCCTACCAGCATAACTGCTCTATCAACAGGGAGCAGGTCATAGCATCGCTCACTAAGGCCAAAAACATAGCTTCAATGGGGCCCAACAATATCCCAGGTTGCCTCCAAATAGCCAGAAACATAATCTATAAGGACCACTTGAGTCACTTTTCAACTACAGCCTCAAAACAGTGTACATACCAAGCAAATTAAAGATAGCAACAGTTATTCCCCTTCACAAGGGTAGACCATCAACTAACCCAGAAGCTACAGACCCAACAGTCTGACTATTCTAATATGCAAAGCCATGGAGCAAATTATCACGGAAATGACAGTGTACTGATCCCAGTTTGGTTTTGTCAAAGGAATGACATACCTACTTAACCCAGTAGATTTCTTTGAGATGGTAAGTAAGGCAATGGATGATAGAAAAATGATAAGTACCACCTACCTAGATCCTGCTAAGACATTCAATACAATACGCACTCAAGTATTGTGGACAATCTCAGTGAACTAAGCATAAATCCATACATAATTTGCTGGACTGCCAGCTGTCTCAGAGATAGAACCAAATAATTCAAGACTGGTGAGACCACCTTCACCAAGAGGCAGGTCACCAGCAGAGTAGCACAGGGATCCATGCTGGTCCCACTCCTGTTTGGCATCTACTTCTTGGAGGTCAAGGCTAATGTCAAGGGACTCTGAATCACCAAGTTTGTAGACTACTGCAAATTTTGAGCTATCATAAATTCCACTCATGACACCAAAATCATGCAAGAGGGTCTAACACAAACAAATGACTGCTGCCAAATCCACATTTTAAATCTCTATTCAAAAAAGTGTAAAGTGTATTAGTGTGTCTTTTGGGAAAATGTCCACCCAAGCAAATCACTCCATTGATAAGACATCCCTAGAGTTGACCTGATAGTTAGAGATCTGGGAACATACAGTATGTAGACAGTAATCTGGCCTTTGACCAACACTTAGCCAAGGTAGTAAGAAAATCATTGTATACCGCTCGGCTTATAAATAAAAGTATTGCATCCAGGTCCAAAGAAGTTATAGTGCCACTCTACTCAGCCTTTATCAGATGTATCATTGAGTACAATGCCTCCTTTGGCATGTACCTGACTAGACATATGCAGCAGTTAGAATGTGCAGAGAGGTTCCTCACCAACAGAATCCAGGGTATTAACACATTGTCCTGTACAGATCATCGGAGAGCCCTTTCTCTATACTTGGTCTCCTACAGATTGCTGAAAAGTGATCTGTGCTTAACATATAAGGCATCCTTAGATCCAGCCCTGACATAGCTTTTGCACATTTGCAAAATGAACAGCACCAGAAATACTAGATCCAGGGATTTAAACTTTGCTTGCAACATAAATAAAACATGGTGGCTAGATAGATATGTGTCTTAAAGGCTCCCCATGCTCTAGAATAGACTACCCATCTGTGTGAAGTAGAGTCCATCCCTAACCCTATTCAAACGTAACCTTAACCATTGAATGGGAAATTAAAAATTCATCATTAGGCTGGCCCCCATGTCTCCTATAGACAGAGACCAACAGTAAACATTATCTAACTAATATGCCCCCCAGTATGTATATGTGTATGTATATATATATATATATATATATATATATGTGTATGTATATATATATATATATATATATATATGTGTGTGTGTGTGTGTGTGTGTACACACACACACACAACTTTTCAGCAACTTCCAATAAACATACCCCTCTGATTTAAATGCACATGTTACAAGGGAACACAATTGGATTGGGTTGGGTTGTGAGGCTAGGCTTATAAAGGCCCTGGTGGTTGTTAGCCTATTATATACCTATGAACTTTTCCCATCCCTTCGATACTCTTCTTACCAGCCTTCACCATTGCTTTGTTCTATATGTCTCCTGTTCCTGCCATTGGGCTCAGTGTTCCTCCATGCCTACTTCCTCCTTGGTCTCCTTGTGGTGTTTGCTCCTATAAGACCATCTGTCATTCCACTTCAGCTCCTTTCTCCTTTTACTTTCTTTTATGGTCTCATATTCCATTTTCTCCATTTATACTGATTGGTATGTGGCACTCCGGCTGCCTGTGATGACTCTGACAACTTCTTCCATGTCCCCCTATCCTCTGTCTTTCCTTACCTTTTTGCACCTTATCCTGCCTACTGACTTCTGCTGCCACCTCCTCCTCCTTTCTGATCCTACCCTGCCCTATGTCACCTGACTAACCAAACAACTGCCATCTCAGGCTCCCATATTCTCCCATAAAGATCCTCCATTCTCCTGCAAACTCTACTTATTTCAGCACCTGCAAGTTCCCAAAGTCAAACACATGCCCCATGACTTGAGCAGCTCATAAAATTCTCTCCTACTGTTCTCATCCAGCATGTACTGCTCACTTCACACCATCCTATTCTAGGATTATCTTTTTTTATTACTACATATTTTTAATCACCTGGCTAGGCCTTTCTACATCAAGTTTCACTCCTTATATGTTTTTTTTCTTGTTTGAAAACCAAAGTACCATTATTGTGCTAGAAATACTTAATCTTCCATATATAAGATATCAGTTTTTATCCATCATAGACAGAACTACTAGAAATTGTTAAAAATGTATACTTTTGCTACTAGGTTATAGAATACACACAATAGTAATCCTCTAAACCACTAAACATTTTCATATAAATGATAATCAGTGACTCATCCTGCTACACTTTTATCACAAATCTATGTCATAGTTTACAATTTCTGTAAGCTTGAACAGGTCTGCAATGGCTGAATAATGTTTAAATCAACTCTTCCCCTTCTAATAGTTGCCTCATTTCTTTCCAGTTGGACTTTATTCCTTCCCACTGAACCCATTAATTCTGATGAAGCCTCCCAGGATAAAGTTTTAAAGGGTCTTTCCATCACGCCTCATGCTTTACTATTATTTTAAACACCTCCTCTATAGTGGGTAATATGGTGCATTTCCAATTTCTTGTTATCCTCTTTTTAGCTGCTAAAAGAATCAGACTAATTGCTGCTCTTTGACTTTCCTGAATCCTTTTATCCCCTAACTAAATGAATTTTTGTTAAGTTGCAATCCACTGCCAGCTCCATAACAATTAATTTTTTTACGTCTGCTTTGAAGTCAGTCTGTTTGGGGAAATCCCAGAATATATGGTCCCAATTCCTTATTGGACTTCCAAGACACTTCCAACATCCTGTGTTAGTCTCTGGGTACATTTTATGTAGCCTGTCTGGTGTATAAAAGTATTTATACAGACACTTCCATCCGAATATCCTAAACTTTCTGCATCTTGCCGTGATCTTGAGCATTCTGCATATCTCTTGTCATTCCTTTACTGTTATCCTTTTTCTGCCAATGTTGCCACACTACCCTCTGACTCCACTTAACGAACCATCTATCCTTAATAACAGCACTGTAAATTGCACTCACTAATCCTTTTTTTGCTGGCTAATTCTGGTCCTCAGTTCTATTAATATCTTTATAAACTCTATTTCTTTTCTAGTGATCTTTTTAGTTCTCTGATGTATTTCCCATATTGTGTCATATATTCTCCTATAACTCATCAACTCTCTATTGTTTCTCCTTCACTCTACTCCGGGGTATTCTTTGCCCCTTCTCTTGTAAACCTTCCCAATAGTACAAATGTTTTGGGTCATTATACCACTTTCTTTAAAGCTGTAGATGATCCTGAATAAATTCTCATAAAGAGACTGATCCACTTATCACTAAACCCCAGTATATCAAGAACCTTCCATAAATTGTCCCAGTTAATCCTACCGAATGCCTTTGCAGCACCCAGACTCAACAACAGCATCAATTTTTGCACTCTCGTTACTGCAGTTTGAATAATGTGCATCTTTAAAACATTGTCATATGTTTGCCATCCCTTAACAAATCAATACTATGGGATTAAAGCAATCACAGCTTCATGCCAAGAGTCTGGGATATCCCCAGATTCAATTATATCTCTGATCAGACCACACCGATTCATTAGTGTTTTATGCTTGTCCAGCTTCCAGAACTCTACTGGTAGTCCATCTCCCCCATTTCCTGCTGCTGAGTCTTTTAAATGCTTCTCAATTTCTTCTAATGATATGGGCTGAGTTAGGCTCTCATTTTTCTCTTCTGTAATCCTAGGTAATATAACGCCCAGCAAAAATTTGTCCAGCTTATTATACAAATTCCTAGGTATTCTCTCTTTTTTTATAGAGAGATGTATAATACGCTTTAAGAACTTCCCTGATATCAAACATATTTCTAATTACTTTCTGTGTCTCTGGACATCTTATTTTGCTAGGTAACTTTAAACTTTTACCTGCCTTAATTTACCTGCTTGCATTCATTGGTATTTGGGAGAATTATCATAAAATAGTCCCCTCAAAGCTATCTGATTCCAGAATGCTCTCGCCTCCCATTTTCATGACAATATTTCTGTAGCTGTAGTTTCTGTTTAATTTCACTCTCCACCAATCTCCCCTCTTTCTCCTGTAACTGTTTCAGCCTTTGTTGTTTCTCCCATTCTGTTTGTTCCTTCTGTATTTGCTTATCTACCTCTTGAATTTTGTTCTTTATTTTCTTCTTCAAGAATCCCACTCCCCCCCCTTGCCAATGAAAGCTTCTGCACCTCCTTTTCATCTTCCTCCCAGTACTTCCTAATTTCCTTTCTTTTTCCCCTTCTTTATCTAGCACGTCTTACCTCCAGTGTCTTTTTGATCTCTCTCCTCTTACATCTTTTATTTCTATCAAAACCCATATGTTGTCTGACAGTAATATCTGGCAGGTAGTTCCTGTTTCTAAACATTGAGTGTGTTCCACTGAAATATACCATCTATCAATCTGACCCATTGTCTCATGTTGAAGTGATTTGTAAATGGTTCCAGGTAAAACTTCTCCCCCATTAACCAGACTATATATCTTCATCAGCTTCTTAAGGACTACACTCTCTTTACAGAGCCTATGCAGTCTGAAACCTCTTGTCACATCTCTATTCTCCATCACCAGGTTCCAGTCTCCTTCAGGAATTACTATGCCTTGTATACATTCTATTGTATGACTTAGAATATATTTAAAATCATTCACTCCTGTTTTCAGTGAGGGATACATATTTCCTATTGTCACCCTTTTATCTCTCTAATCCTCCCTAAGCAGAGCATAATGCCCTTGCTGATCAATTTTACTGTCTGTAACCTGGAATTAAGTATTTCTTCTCTTCAGTGTTAATACTCCTCTCCTCCCTTCCATTGCTACAGCTCCATAACCCTCAAAAAATCCTTTTTAATCAGGCTATTATATTAATGTCATGCAAGTTTCTGCAAAAGAACAAAGCCAGAGCATGTCTCATATAAGGCCTGAAATACTTTTTAGCATTTCTTGATGTCTATTAATCCATTAACATTCAGAGTTAAGAATTTCAAACTCTCTGTCATATATGCATATCATATAATCCTTGTATGCATTTAGTATTCTTTTTTCTTCATTTTATAGATCCATGCCAATTGCTCTCTGTTCCGTAGTTTCTTATAATCTAACTGCAAAATATCAGTATTTCTGGAATAAAGGCACCTGGAAAATAAACAGAAAGTAAACAGTGGCACCAGTTTTATAGCTGGTACCGAACATAACAGAATCTTTAACACTTATATAAAGCACTTAACGGCATGCCAAAGGTAAATATTGATATCTATTTCGTAGCTGGTTCAAAACATGAAACAAATTAAAAAACTTAAAAACTTAACAACTGCAACTAGAAAGTGCATGAGCCACTGCTCCAAAGAGGTGCACATAATAGGCATTGTCCAATTATTCTGAAACTTGAGTGCTGAATGACATCTCATTTTAATACTTCTTTCTATTATTTATTTCCTCTCCCTGAACCTTACAGTACAAATTATCGTATAATAACTCTCCAAGAGTGGAATTTACCACCAGTTCCCATAATCTTTTCATAGATAATCTGATTCCAAGCTCACATTCTCTGCAGAGTAATTCAGTCCTCAAGGTAAATGTCTAATAATTGCCTTCCCTCTACTCCACTCACATTCAGTAAATCAGTTCATGTAAGATTTAAAAGTCTCTCTCAAACACAACATGGAAGCATCCCATCCAATTACCCCTGGTATTTAATTACAGTTTTGTGAAGCTTTCATCTTACATTACTGACCATCATTTCTGCAGTTTTACCCTCACATATGAGAATGTCAGGAAAGTTGCTACTTTCCATTACTGAGCTGGCCCAGTGGAACAACATAACCACTTCATTTTTGGAAAAATTCTTTAATTTTGAGTATGTCTGCTGTTGTATTTAACCAATATATTCTTCCTACACTGAATGCAGTCCACATTTACTCCAGATGCTTCTTACATACTTCCAATTATCTCTTCCCTAATCTAACTCATGTCTTTTTCATTCCTGTTTTCATTACTTCCATTCCGCTCCTGAAAATTGTAAAATGGCTTAATTGGCCATCTCTCTCTAGCAACTGCTTCCTCTGTGAACCACTTTTCAGGCCAGCTTCAGATTATATATCTCTTCGCCTGTACTTTATGCTCAAAATTTTCAGTAGCGTTCCACCTCCTTCATGGCCACATCTGAGTTTACTAAAGATTTAAGACTAGTGGGGAAATGTGTCTAATGTAGCAGAGTAGACAAGTTGAAATCGGAGGTGCAGCTGCTTCAAAGATTTAAAAAGTGGTGTAAACTGCCCCATCTTTTCTTTGTTATTACTGAGTAGCTGTTGTCTACATAAATTATTTTGCCCCACAACATTAATTGTTTCCAACATTTCCACAGTAGTGACAGAAATCTTATCGGCTGTGGAAATCTGGTAACTCCACACTCTGGTGATAATGCTCTATGATCTCGAACAGTTTTTCCTTGGGGGGGGGGGTGATCCCTGTCCATATACATAGTTGTGTCATAACGAATGCTTTACAGTCCTTCCCTTGATCTTCAGGCACCTCTGAAAAATGGAGGTTCTCCTTTCTCTCCTTGTCCTCCAACTCAATCATTCTTTCTGTCAGCTCTTCCTGCAGTGCCTCCAAATCAATTAGTCTACTAGTGTACTCTTTGCCGACATTTCAGAGTGCCAACAAATCATCAGAATGCTGCAAGAGAGGCCACTTTTATCTCTTCAAGTCTTTGATCAGGTTTGGTTGCATAATCATGCAAAGATTTGTCATGCTGAGAACCTCCTCTAGTAATCTGTCCGTTTTAGTGTGAAGGTCTTGGTTTGGAATACTTTTGTTTCACTCAAAGCTGCTTGCCTCCATTGTTTCACTACATTTCCCACTGCTGAGCAATTTTCCCAACTGCAAGGTCCCAGACAACTTCTTACAACTATTAGTATGCTTCTTCCTCATGAACCTTGATTCAGTTACCTAATAGTAAATTTTATCAGAGAATAGTCAGCTCCCTATATATCGTTTTAAATATTTTACAGTATGAGGACAGAGCAAGAGCAATTCACACCAACACCATACTGGAAGTCCAAGTTTCATCCCGTAAATGTTGAGAAAATGTCACACAATGACAAATTAAATGATAATACGCCTTACTCAGGGATGGCGGGAAAATATACTCAAATATCTGTTAGCTTGGCAAATTCACAACTCTCTTAGAAGTAGACAATCAAGTCACACCTAATTCTATTCAGATATCAGATATGTACACACAAATAAGATTGTTTTGCCTTTAGACATTACAATAGACTTTAAAATACAAACACACCTCCTCTTTCTGCAAACACAACAGAATTATTGCTTGACCTTAAACAGTCAAAGACGTTAAAGACTAAAGTTAATAGGCCTCATTGGGAGTTGCAATCTAGCACCATTAAAGAAAGTAAGGAATAAGGCTGCAAGATAACCATACTGAACTTCCAAACTCTGAAGTGCCTGCTGACTGCTGAATTTTGCCCCAGACTGCAATTATTAATAAAACAAGTAGAAAACTTACCCCGCAAAATGGTATAAAGTGAAAGACTCCCTCACAAAGCTTTGAAGAAAGGGAAATATAATTTAACCACTAAAGGTCTGTTGTAATTGGGGGGGTGGGGTCCCTTCATTTGTCTCTTTAGATTATAAAATTCCCTTTCATAATTTTTGTAACAATGACCACTCACAAAAGAAATTCTGTTTTAACTTTTATTCTACAAAGGCCAATTTCTGTCTGCCCCAAGAATAACCAAGTCAGTGGCAACATGAAACTTCAGATGTTTTACCAGTTTTTGTTCACATTCCTGAATATAACTATCAAGATGAAAAAGAAAATTTGGAAATGATGGAATGGCATTCATTTGATTAATTGCTTAAAGCGTTATGATGGAACTGGCATTCAGAATCACCTGAACATTCCACAAACTTCTTTTCTACATCGTTTCCCCTCTGTTCCTTGTCAGCCATCTATATTTTCTTCCATTGGCCAATTTATTACACCTTCCCTAATCATCTAGCCCTATGGGAAATAGAGGGTGATAGTTAAGGATCTCAGCCATGATATTGCAAAAAGTATAGTGCTTGTTTTTGTTTCAGCCCCTCTACTGCAACAATATGATGCAAGTATACTACTGAACAGAAAATTCAGTATATCTGTCAATTTCAAACAACTTGTTACAGCAAAACCTACTTGATGTGTTTGTACAACTCAACCTTTTATATGGCCTGTCATGACAACCATCTTCCACTAGGTGTCAGTAGTACAACAAACCAGGCTATCTTCCCTTTTCTAAGATGGATGAGCCAGTATTGGCTACTCCCTTCCTACCCAGCTAGTCCAGCACCCATGTCACTAATTTATTCTGGGCAATATGGATCATAGCTAAGGCTTTATCTATCTCTCCCTCCGCCATGGAGTCTACTAGTCTACCAGGATTTTGAAGTATTAGAAAAATAAAGGAAATGAAAGAAGTATTATGCGCATATAACAAAAACAAAAAGACTGTCAAGTTTAATCATAATATAACCTGACAGATGTCCATCGTTCCCCCTGCTGTAACAGCCCTTGGGCTGCGTGGGTTGTTTCCTGTCCAGGAAACAATGACTGACTAGTTTTAAAAAGCTCTGACTGCTGACTGGATAATCCCATGGAGGAAAACCAGTAGTCAGAGTGAAACTTTGTTCAGTACTTTCTTGTTTTCTCAAAAAGAAGCATCTCTCTCAGACTTCTCAGGAGCATCAAGCAGCCTAGAGCTTCATTTCTGCCAGATAAGTCCCCTTTGGGGAACCCCTTCTCTCAGAAATTATTGCCCTTTTAAGAAAAATAATTTATCTGTATTTTTTATTTATTTATTTATTTTTTTTACTAAAAGTGGTTTATCATCTTTTTTTCTGAGTAAAAACATTATTTCACCTCTAAGAAACCAAATATTTTTTCTCAATATCAGAAGTTTCCTATCAGAGACCACTATTTTTAGTATTTATTAAGGTATTTGGGACTAATTTTGAGGCAAAGTTTGTACTGCTTGTGTTAACATGGAATTTTGTGGAACAGAAAAGTTTATTGAGTAACTGGGTGTCAGTGTAACGCTTATGCTCACTTTATCACAACCTACATGACATTTTTATCCTATCAGTATGTGTGCGATTGTTTGAACAGTACTGACATGGAAAGTCTGTTAACAACTGTGCACTACTTGTGTAAACTTTGAATTTTGTAGAACAGCAAAGTTTATGGAGGTACGGGTTGGGAATTTGTGAGTCAGAGTAATGCTTATGCTCATTTTGTGGCATGCTGTCTGCCATTTTGATTCTGTCTAAACAGTATTGACAGGAGAATTCTGTTGTACTTTTACATTTTATAATTGAAGGGACTGGAGGAAAGTGTTATGAATGTAAGAGTGCTGCTGGTGAAAACTCAGTGAAACTTACCTTCCTATCAACTCTCTCCAGCGATGTTTACTGCTTTTGTTGATTCTTCCCAGGTTACAGCACAGTTACTTACTCTGGTCCAGCTGATCCCCTCCCAAAGTACTTAGAAAGAAAAAAAATCAGTTACCAAGGAGTCCTTGCTATTGTTGCAGACTCAGTCTACACCTCAGCTGGTAGTGGGTGAACCTGCAGTGGCCACTGGTTGTTTCTCAAACCACTCACCTTCTTCTGACTTCCTCTGTTGTAGTCCTTTTAGCCAGCCACTGTCTCTCTTTCTGCTCCAGTGCTTGATATGGACATGGGAGATCTATCTTCTCCTGGTCTGAGAGACACTCCAGGTAATGCTTCTTGGCATACCAGGTTCACGAGACCACTAGACCAGACACACACATCCTTCCTTTGAGTTAGTCCTCTTAAGCTGGAAGTCCTAATAAAAAAGTATAAGTTATGTACTTACCATAACTTGGCATCTGTGTTTTCCATTTTCATTCTTCCTCATCAATGGGTTAAGATCCGATCCCTGGATCTGACTTGGCTGCATACACAAGACTTCAGATCCAGCTCTTGAGCTCATCCCTCTATCCATAATCATCTTTTCTATCCCCAACACCTCAGATCGAGTCTGCTTCCTAATCTCCCACTTTATAATAGATATAGGCATAAGAGAAGTATGGGCTCAAACCTGGAAATGAATGGTTCCAATACAATCTAACAGATATTATAGGAGTGACAAGGATTGGGGATGGATGGGAGGGAAGGTGAGGAAGAATGAAAATGGACAACACAGATGCCAAGTTAAGTACATAACTTATAAATCTGATGCTGACCTTTTCATTCTTCCTCACCAATGGGACAGAATTCCCAGCTACATTGCCCTCGGGAAACCTTCATGGAAAGACATGCTAGAGCACTGTTGAACCAAAAGAACTCTGTTTCTGGAGACAATGTCTAATTTGTAATGAGTAACAAAAGTATGAGTCTTTGACCAAGTGGCTGCAGCACAAATATCATCATGGAAGTCCTTGACCAAAAAGCAGATGAAGTAGCCACAGACCAAGTAGAATGAGCTCTACAGGGTTGTGGCAAATCTAGTCCTTTTTGAGAATAAACTAATGAAATGCAATTAGTAATCAATTTGGCTAGTGTACTTTTTGATACTGCCTTATGTAAGCTGTTAGGGGAAAAGGATATAAACAGCTGATCAGCCTTCCTGAACTGCTTAGTCCTGCAAAGATAAAAACTTAATTGTCTGTGCACATCAAGGAGATGAAGCATGCATCCTCCCTTATTCATAACTTTTGGAAAGACCGGTAATTGTATGGACTGGTTAATGTTACTTTCCATTGCCACTTTAGGAAGAAAGGAAGGGTTGGTCCATAGAGACACCCTGTCCTTAAAGAAATAACGTAAGGAGGCTTAGCTGATAGGGCCTAGAACTTAGAACTTCTTTTTGCTGAAGTGATAGTGACTAAGGTCATCATTTTTCAAGAAAGAAACTTCATGTCTTATTTGTCTGTCAGTTCAAAGGGTTTCTGAGTTAATCCCGGAAGGACCATAGTAAGGTCCCAAGGAAGAGAAGGGTCCTTTATTGGGGATCTGAGGAGAAAGATGCTCTTCAAGAAGGCTCTATAGAATCTGGATGAAGCCAGAGACAGATTTGTTTCCAGAATGAAAATTAGAAATAACTGCAAATGAAGCTTAAATGTAGAAAAACTAGTTCCTTCTTTAAAAAGAGTTGTTAGAAAGAGAAGAATGGCCAGAGTTGGTGCTGAGAAAAGGATGATATACTGGTTGAAGGCCCAAATAGAAAATCTTTTCCACTTGCTTATGTAGACTTTCTTGGTAGAGGCATTCTGGGAGGCCAAGATAATTTCACAGACTGGGGAAGCAAGCCTGGACTGTCTAACTGTTACTGGAAGTGGGGAAACCATGCATTTAGCTTGGGGTGTTGAATTCTCAATGGATGAGACAGAAGATCCCGAGTGGGTTCCAGTATCCATGGAGGACATCTCAAGTGAGACCAGAGGAACAGAAACCATACCTGTCAAGGCCAAATGGGGGCAATGAGGATAACTGAGCACTTCTGCCTGCTTTCTTTCTGTAAGAACTTTGGAATCAGAGGAAGAGGAAGGTAGGCATACAGGAAACCCGGAAGCCAATCATGAATCAGAGCATCTCTCAGTGACTCCCCCAGAGGGGAGATCAGAGCAAAGTACTTGCCACATTTGTTGTTGAGGGCTGAAGCAAATAGGTTGCAGCAAGGCTGGCCCCAGCGGCTGAAGATCAAATGCACTACTAATTGATTGACAGACTACTTGTGAGGCATCATAATGGATCTGCTGAGCCTGCTGCTAGTGCACTGGCTTTCCATGGGATGTGCATTGCAATGAGAAAACAGTCTGAAGTGCTCACCCATTCCCAACCCTCATGGCCTCTCTGCACAGTGGATAAAATTTGGTTCCTTCTTGCTTGTTAATGTACCAGACTGCTGACATGTTGTCTGTTTGAATTGCAATAGTTCCTAAATGGACATCTTGAAATGCTTGCAACACTAGAAGTACTGCTTTCATCTCTAGGATGTTGATATGCAACTTGGTCTCCAGAGGAGACCACATGCCTTGGACTATCTTTCTTAAGGAATGGCCACCCACACCGGGTGGGACACGTCCATGGTCATAGTGACAACTAGGGGAGTAGAGGTTAACGGTCTGCTCAGAAATAGCTCATCGGACTGAGTCCACCAATGAATATGATGTTTGCAGATTGTAGTGAGTTTTATGGGAAATGACAGATGCTGATAAAGCATGGACCACTGTATCGCTAAGGTCCATTGAAGAATTCACATAAAGAATCATGCTAGAGGGTCTAGAAATATGGCAGCTGACATCAAACGAACAGCTTGTAGTACTAATCTTGCTGGAGAAGATGGGTGAGATAGTACAGACTGAACCTGATGTCTCAAAGATGTGATGTGATGGAAAGGTGAGGACACCACCTGAGTTGTAGTATCAAAGAGAGACCCTATGAATTCCAGGATCTGTACTGAGACTAAGTTTGGCTTGGCATGGTTTACTGAGATGCCTAAAGTGTTGGAAACCTGCAGCAAGTAGACCCTGGCTTGTAAAAGTTAAGACTTTGATGGGTTGGGGAGGAGCCTATCATTGAGACATGAAAACACCTGGAATCCCTTGAGTCTCAAGTGAGCTGCCACAACTGCCATGCATTTGGTAAACACCCTGGAGGCTGTGGTGAGTCCAAACAGCAATGCTCTGAATTGGTAATGATTGGCTCCCAGCCAAAAGCATAGATGTCTCCTGGATTACCTATTTTTATGTGATAGTATGCATCCTGGAGATCTATAGAGCACATCCAATCGTCCTTGCACATTAGAGGCAGGATGGACTGAACTGTAATCATGCACAACTTCGTCTTCTTTACATACTGGTTCAGCTTGCTTAGATCCAAAACTGGTCTTAGGTCCCCTGTTTTCTTTGGCACTATAAAGAAGCATGAGTAAGTTCTGAATCCTATCTGGTCAGGTAGGACCTCCTGGATGACTCTTTTTTTTGTAGTAGCTTTTATATTTCTTGTGCTGCATCTTTTCTCTGACTGGGTGGAACATCAGGAAGTTTCCTCTTTTGGATAGGAGGAGGAGGAAGGGAAAATGGTATGCAGTAACCTCTGGATATGATTCTTGGCAACCATGAATTTTTTGCAATATTTGTCTAGGCATCTAGGTGCAAAGAGAAGTGACCCCTGACTGCCTCCAGAGTAGTAGAGTTGGGCAGTGCTTCAGCAGCATTGATAGGGTCTATCAGAAAAAGAATCGCTGAAGTTCTGGTTTTGCAGGCCCTCTCTGCCTCTTCAGCAACATCTTCCATTAAAATTTCCTCCTCTGCCTCTGGAGGAATTATCCCTGTGCAAATCGTGGAAAGGTCCCGGAGATTTTTGGAACCACATCTTCTTGCCACCTTGTTGGTTTCTAGAGAATGTCTGTTGAGGGGTACAAAACTTGAGTCTTACTGCAGACAGAATCTTTCCCTCTTGTGCACTGCAGGTAAGCATGACTTTAACTAATGGCCCGGACAAGGAAGTGCCATCAAAGGGGTAGTGACACAGGACATCTTGAAAGGCTCTACAAAATGACATAGCCACATCCATGTCTTCTTATGGCTATGCCTGAACCAGCTGCTCTTGAAGTACCTTCCATTATATGGGAGATCAGTCTCATTGAAGCATTAGAAATGGACAGTAGAGTGGCAAATTGAGAGGAAGTCTTTTTGAAATCTCCACAGGTATGGACTCTGAAAGACTGTCTGATAATTCCTTAGTCAAATCTCACTGTAGCTGAGTGAAGTGTGCTAAGTAGTTTAATGACCTCAGCATGAACATAGCTGCGGTGAACACTCACTTTCCAAATCTGTCTATCGCTCTGGACTCCCTGTTCGGTGGATGGACAGCAGACCTCTGCTCAGCTAGCTCCTTCTTGGTGGCTGCCGCCACCACCTCCATAGCATCAACTGGGACTCCCTTGCTCCAGTGGGATTTATCGGCAATAGAGACCAGAAATGTGTCCTGGTGCTTGGGAAGAGGTTTGACAGTGTCCTGCTCCTTCCAAACTTGATGGAAAACCAAGTCAATCAGTTCATCCCCTGAGGGGAGGGGGTCCACCCAAGACATAGATGGTCCAGAACCAAAAGCCTCCAGATTCACTGATTCATCAAGAGAAGGAGACTGGGAATACTAGCCACCCTTCTGTTTCAGGATATTGAGGATTTCTCCAAAGGAGATGGCGATCTGGGGAATCCTTATTTATCCTCAAAATTGGTGTCTTCTGTGACAGACTCCATGGGTGAGTCTATGTGCCTCCTCTTACATGTCATCTTCCAAGGAACCTCCTGCATGAGGTGTTTGGGAGAGGTATCAGAAGAGGGGGAAATTACTCTAGAGGAACTGTCTAGAGACTTCCTGGAACTGGCTGTCCTTGTAGAATTGGTCTGATGGGCTCCGAGCTCAGAATCAAAGATGGGATATGGGTAGGATCCGAGACAACACAGGACAGTTCTCTGTGTAGACAGAAAGCCCTTTCTACCACCTTGAATGCCAAAGGACCAGGGGACCCCCCACCCCTGGAGCTGAAGCCTCCAAGGAAGGTAGGTCAGGGCTGCCCCTGGATCTAAGCCTCATGGCTAGAATCAGATCTGAGCTGTCCAGGGCTGAGGCTCCAAGAGAAAGGAATGGATCAGACAAATTCAGAGCCAAACCAAACTCCTAAGATCTGGCGTCAACTTCTCGGATCCAAGATACACTCTGATCAGAGAGTATCAGAGTATAACCAGTAAGGGACACCAGTGGAGTCGAAGAAGGTACTTTACTTGGATCCGATGAGAAACCTCTCAAGGATCTTGTATCCTGGGACTCCAAAACCACAGGTCAGATCAGAGAAGATGGGAGAATGGACAGCAGGTGTACTCACAGATCCAGGAAGGGATGGAGCTGGTAGTATCCCCATCTGAATCTCAGCCCTCATCATCCTATTCACATCCACCTCTGACAAATTCCTCAAAGACCTGGAAGATGCTGTGGATGAGTGTCTAGACTATTTGGAGTCTGAAAAAGCTGAGTGAGCAAAGAAGGAGAAACAGGTTTCAGTGCACAGAGTATGATTTCTATGAGTTGAACTGGTTCTCAGATCCAAGGACTTAGGATCTGAAAAAGAAGTAGATGGCAAGAGGTGGTTTGAATGTTTTAAAGGGGGGTTGAGCACCAGAAGAAGCAGGAAGTAACCCTTTTAAAATCAGTTTATTGTGTCTGTCCAAATAACGCTCCGGGATTAAAGGTGTCTCAAATGGGACAAGCTGAATCAAGATGATCAGGTCCTAGGCAATACACACACTTCTTGTGGGCATCTGAGTTTGGGAACTTATGTCCAAAAGAAGTGTACTTTTTGAAGCCAGTTGGTTTCTTCAACATGGCTAACAAGAAAAGCACAGCATAACCAATAAAATTCATAACAAACAAAAAATTAAATAACATTTTTTTACACAATACAGTAAGAAAGGAAAAAAAAGGAAAGGAATGCCAGCTATGGTATATTGGAGAATACCTAAAAAGTTAAGGAAAAGAGACGTAACAAGACTACTCAAACTGAGCAGAAGTTGAGACGAAAGAAGAGATCGTAATGCCAGTGAACATTTTTAGAGGGAGGAAACAGACAGAACAAGCTACAAGTTTTATGAAAAAAAGAAGTTTTAGAAATAAACTGTAATTACTATACGAAAAAGACTGTTTACTATGCTCAAGAGTGTAACCTACATCTAACCATGATGGTGGCAAATGGGATCTGAGGTATTGGGGATAGAACATTATGGTAGAGGGAGGAGCTTGAGAGTTGGATCTGAAGTCTTGTGTATGTGGCCGAGTCAGATTGGAACCCATAGTTGAGGAAGAAGGAAAAAGGACAACATCAGATCAGATTCAAAAAGATATCCCTAAAATAATTGTGGTGACCTCCTTGTGGTGGGGGCAACATTGTTTTTTCCTTCTTATGGAATTAGCGAAGGGCACTTACCACAAGCTTCCTCACAAAGTGGATCAAGTCACACAGTACAAGGGGAGTTTGATACACCCTCAAAAGATCTTATAGTGATTTCTGACAAGTAGCAGTAAAAACAACCAAAAAAAAAGCTACTTTTTTTTTATTTTTTCCTTTCTGTTAAAATGCAGTGTACCACCATGAAAATGCACACCATATGCCAGAGGAAAATAAAGCCATGAACTCATTTCCTGCATGCAACTCTGATTAACTAATGCTGCCACCTGCTGGTCTCTGGTCTCCTATACAACAGGATTAAGCAATACATAAATGCTAAAGAGAAATGAGAATTTACTGCTGTCCTGAAAACAGTCATGAAAGATGAGGTGGCATTGGATACTGCTGTAGCTCTTACAGCAAGGCTGACTTGAAGGTACACCACAGGCATTTAAGAATAAAATGATAGAATATGTATACACATAAACACACAAAGTCAGAGAGAGAGAAAAAAACTGCACACACACACACACACACACACACACACACATATATATATATATATATATATATATATATGCATACACACACACACATGCAGAAATATGCCAACAGTGACTCTTGGGACATAATTCAAGGTGAAATCCAGGCATGGCAGCTTTTTTATCTGGAGTTTTGGGGGTAGTAAGTGATAGTCATTACCTCTCTGCATTTTGCAAGTTGGATCAGAAAGAAGTAAGCAACGGTCTGGCAAACCATCTGAGATCACTGTTTTCATACAGCCACATTGTGGTGATAGCCATTTCAGCCCCAGGTTGATAAAACATGATCCAAATCCCTTAATGAAACATACCCCCAAACAAAATGAGACACCCTCCCAAACAAAATAGAGAGTAGAGGGTAATGATCCCATGGTTGAGCATGCTAGTATACTAGAGGACAATCGGATGCTCAAGTGGTCAGAGGAATAGCAGCATGGTGTGACCAATGCCCAACCAACAGCACTACATACTTCCCCATCTCAGGAGCAGGACTGCTTCCTATCATTTGCTACTTCCCCATCAAAAAGAAAAAAAAAAATTTCTCCTGCCACAGCACTTCTCTTCTCCAGCTGTTTGTCAATCAGTTGAGGAAGCAAACTGACAGCTAATGACAGAGACTGGGGGGGGGGGGGGGGTTACAACACTTGACATGGCAATTCCCAGTGAAGCAGGACCAGCAGTGAGAGGATCTAGCCAGCTACTCACTTAAATAATCCCCACTCTAGAAAGGCAAAACACAATATGCTTCTAAACATCTTTATTGAATCACAACTGACATGGCATAGGTATGCTTACATTAATAGAAAAGAAAACAAACCATAGTGATACTTCTCATGGTTTTCATACAGTACCATGTATGTTTTCTTTTTAACAACCATTAACTCTAACATTACATAAATTGCTCAATTCTGATCATTCCTTAAACCTCACTCTTCATGACCATTATTCAGCATGTAGATTTCCCACAAATTCAATTGTATTCTATAATTTTCCCCAACCCTTTAATGATCCCACCTCCAGTTCTTTTATATATTTTACTATATTCAGTACTTTGCATAGAAATCCACAATAGCATAGAGAATGATTAACATTTTGTGGCATCCTAGGCAACATATATGACAGTGCATTCACTTCAGGTAGTGAGGTAGAATTAACTACTTCATACGTAAGTCAAGAATGACTAGCAGTAAATACACATCCATGCTTCAATTTCACCCTTTAAGATGATGTAGAACATTGTGTTTTAATATGCTCAAAAAGTATGGAAGACACCCCCATCTCTGTTTAGATATTCCTCTTGAAATGTGTTCGGTGTGTCTGACAAATATTTAGGTATGCAGGAGGCAGGCCAACTTATAATCTAAAGTGCTACAATGGATGGAGGTGCAGTCCCATCAGAGTACCTTCTTATTGCCAGTTAAAGTGCACAAATAACTAAATGTACTTGCCTGTGTCAGTATTTCTGCATTTAACATTGATAGTGTTTCTTACTTTTCTACTCTGTTATTTAAGACTCTTGTCATCCAGCATCTCCTATTTTAAAAATAGAGAGCTACTTGATAGGTTCATAGGAGGTTACTAGGCTAATAGCCCTACGGCCTTTACAAGCCTAGCCATGTTATACCCATGTTGCCTAACTGACTTTTGTTAGATGGTCGTTATTCACATTGCGAGTCTATGATCAGCTCCAACTGCCCCTGTCCATGAGAGACTGAGGTGCCACCCCCAGGGTGAATTTATGGTCTCCCATCCAATTTTTCTTGGTTGCACTTGAACTGGGTCATTGATGAGCTCTGCTTCACATAAATTGAGAGTTTATTCCAAAGCAGCGGCAATCTCTGGGAGATATATCTGTCTCTCCAGCATGTTCTGTTAATGTTGCAGGCTAGGTTGGGATCCCTGGAGTGAGTGACTTTTGTCCCATTTGATTTGTGGATGTGCAGCATTTCCATTAGGGCAGGGTCAGACACTGCTCTGTAGGCCAGGCACAAGTCACCTCTCAGAAGCCTGTAGGATACAGAGTACAGTGATAGGGCTTTCAGTCTTTCCATGTAGGTCATGTTTTGGAGGCCCTGAATGTTCTTGGTGAGAAACCTTTGGGGTCTCTTCAGCTACTGCAGGTGTCTGGTGAAGTACATGCAAAATGGAGCATTGTACTCTATCAGTGGTCTGATCAGGGATGAGTACAGAGGAGTTATAACATCCTAAGTCTTGGATGTGATGCCCTTACTTATGAGATGTGCAATGTAGAAGGCTTTCCTTACCACTGTGGACACATGGTGATTGGAGTTTAGATTGCTGTCAACCTGTGCTCCCAAATCTCACACCACTGGATTTGTGATTAGGAAGGATGCCATCAATATTGTAATTTGCAGGAACTTTCTCTTTGCCAGAGGGGATAATAATGCATTTTTGTGTTTAATTTGTGGCTTTGGCATCAATCATTTGTCTGTGTTAGCCCCTTTTGTAATATGTTAACATCTTCGGGGACTCAATAATTGCACCCAGTTTGCAATCATCAGAGAACTTGGTAAGCTACAGGCCATCTACTTTCACCTGGACATCTGAGAAATAGATTCCAAACAGTACAGGGCCCAGCCACTGGTAACTGGTCTTACTGGTAGAGGTGGAATCCCCAACTTTGACAGTATGCGTTCTGTTGGTGAACCAGTTGGCTACCAATCTAATAACATATGGGTTAATCTCCAGCTGGGAAAGTTTCTCAATGATACCTGAGTGGGGACTGTCAAAAGCCTTGGCTAAGTCAAGATAGGCAGGATGTACTGTTTTGCCTTCATCCAGGGCTTTGGTGACATTCTCAAACAAGTCTACCAGGTTTGATAAGCATGATCTACCCTTAATGAAGCCAAACTGGGTTGGGTCAAGAGTCTGAAAGTCACATATGTCCTTGTTGATAAGGTCCATGATGATTCTTTCCATGGCCTTGTAGACAAGGCTGGTTAGGCTTATGGGTCTATAGTTACCAGGGTCAGTTGATAGACCCCCTTTATGCAAGGAGATTACTGCTGCTGTTCTCCACAACACTAGAACAAAGCCAGTGCTCAGACTGAGGTTAAAGAGGCTGCCAAGTGTTCCACTAGGTCTTTTTTTTAGATTAAGTAGGCAGCCTGAGATGTTATCTTGTCCCATAGATGCCATATTTTTGGCCTTGGAGAGTACGGCTATGACCTGCTCTTTGGAGATACTAGGTTGAGGACTGGAGTCAGTTATGCTTTGAGGTATGGTGGTGGGAACAGGGAGTTGAAGTTTGTGTCAAATCTATCAGCTAGCAGTTTGGAAATTTCCTCAAGTTCAGTATGAGAGGTACTGTCCACTATAAGTTCGGCACATAGCTGGGCGTTCCCTTTTAGATTTTGGATGCAGCTAAAGAATACCTTATGATTATCCTTAGATAAGGATACTAATTTAGCTTCATAACTAGCTTTAGAGGACTTTACAAGATATCTGACTTGCTTGTTCAAGCTCAGGAGGGTATTCTTCTACTGCTGATTATGTTCCCTCTTGTTCTTAGACAACTGTTTCTTCCTTTTATTATATAACCCATTTATACTTGAAGTCCACCAGGGTGGCTTGTTTTTTCAGGAGGACCTGGTTTTGATCCGGTCAGGTACAGCTGAGTCTATACAGTTGCTTAGGTGGTTATACAGGGTATTTGTGTACTCCTCTGGATAGGAGTCATTATTGGCTTTTAGAAGGCATTTGAAACTTTTTATACCATTGCCTAGTAGGCTGTAGTTTGCTATGGAAAATTTTTAACTTTTTTTTTTTTTGCTCCTGTGGGGGTGTCAGGTCTGATCATCACTTCAAATGAGAAAGATTTGTCTCACCTTACCAGGAAGGGCAACACACAGGAGGTAGTGCAGTGCCCCAGCCCATGTTGGTGAGTACTAAGTCTAGGACATTTGACTCCTTGTGGGGTGCAGACTAGCTGTTCTGGGGCATTTGTATTGACAAAGTCCAGGAACATCAAGACAAGGATGTTTGTGCTCATGTAGTAGCCCAGTCAATGGAAGGATAGTTAAAATCTCCCATGACAAAAGTTTTTGGCTGAATAGTGAGTGACTCTAGTTGGTCCAGGTAGGCAGTGTGCTTCTCTTGGTTCATGGTAGGGGACCTGTAGCTAGTAATGATGTGGTAAGGTGTTTTATCTATAGTTAGTTGGACATGGAGTAGCTCAAGAGGGTCATACTTTTTAACTAGTCTCATGGTGTATTTGGCTTTAATGAAGATGCATACACCTCCACCTTTGGTTCTTTCACACTCGTTTTGAGGTTTGAACGTGTGGAAGGCATTTTAGCCTTACATAGCCAGGGCGCTCTCTGTGGCCTTGAACCCTGTCTCCATGACTGCAAAGACATCAGCATCTTACAAGGTGAAGAGAAGCCCATTTTAAATACATATTCAAATCATATTACTGTACATATGCCATTATAGGTTTATATGTTTTACTAGGCTAATGACCACAAGGGCCTTTTTAATCCTAATGAAAGTCTATGAAACCCCGCAAGTACGGCAGGTGCAAAGGCTCTAAACAGTGCCAATACCAATCCAAAAAATTGAGCCAGCACCAAATGTGGTAAAAATACATCCGTTTTATGTGTATAAATACACATATACAAAAATATCATATTTGTATAGACAAAAAACATACTAGGTGTGGGGAAACAACCCTCAACCACCTGAACCAAACCGGTTTCAGCCAAATAGCCTTCTTCAGTGAAATGCTATACAAAAATAAGCCTCACAGCACTCTCTTATAAATCCTAGGTAACAGCCCCAAGAAAATCCAATTGGATAATAGTTATGCATTAGTAATGTTCATTCAAGCCTGGGGAGAACAAGCCTCCCAATTTAATTATCCATTTCCTCACCTTCATATTGAGTATAGAATGCCAGCTGAACTTATCCCTACAATCCCCCATGATGCAGTCAATAATAGTAAATCTAAAATTTGCATTAGTATGTTTGGAAGTGTGTTTAAACAATGCATTGGACTGCCTTTTGTTTTTAATGTCACTCATATGTTCCCCTATTTTAAGTCTAAGGGATCATGAAGTCTGCCCTATGTAAAAAGCAGAACATGAGCAAGTGGCCATATAAATAACCCAACACGTACTACAACTGGCAAAAAAAATAATGTTATAAACATTGGGTGTATTCTTACTGGTGAATTCTTTAGTCTTGAAAACCCTGTGACATTGTGAACAATGCCCGCAAGCTATACAGCCCCTCAATATGTCACCCGTAAGCGTCCTTTGAATATAAGACTCCCTGTTGTACATAATTCCTTTGTAATGGACAAAATGTGATCCCAATGTTCGACCCCTTCGAAACAAAAAAGTACATTTGTCCCTCAAACATCCAGAGAGTTTATCCTCACCCATCAAAATATTCCAATGCCTATTTATAATCTGCATAAAGGCCCTAGTGTTTCTACCAAAAGTGGTCACAAATCTGATCTGGGACTTGTTCTCAGAAGATCTCCTATGGTATTCTAATAAGTTGGATCTATCTCGACCCGAAGCCCAATTGCACACCCTAATGATGTCGCCTGCTGGATAACCCCTGTCATGAAACAGAGAGATAAGATTCTGCTTATGTTGAGTATAGATCTGGGTGTCAGAACAGATCCGTCAGACTCAGAGGAATTGAGATTTGGGAATATTACGAATTACATGTTGTGGATAAAAGCTGCTAGCATAAAGGAGGGAGTTATATTGGGGAAACTTCCTATATATTTGGGTGTCCTAAGTATTGTCAGAATTCTGACTGACAAGAACATCCAAAAAGGTGATCTGAGTTTTGTTGAAACTAAGCTTAAACTCAATGCCTCATTTATTTTCATTAAGGTAAGCTACAAACTCCTTCAAATAGGTAGCATTTGACTTCCATACAAGCCAACAATCGTCGAGGTAACGCCTCCAAATGTCAATTTCATTAATATACAGATTGTGGCTAGAATTATAAATCAGTTCCTCCTCCAAATATGCCATAAAGAGATCTGCATATATGGGTGCAAAAGATGCACCCATAGCTGTTCTCTGCGCTTGCCTAAAGCATTGGTCCTGGAAGTAGAACACGTTTGTCATCAACACGTGTTCTGCCAGGCAAACCAAAAAGATAATGAAGCCTGACCTGTATAATTCAGATATATCCAGCCAATGTTGTAAGGCCATCAACCCAGCCCAATGTGGAATATTTGTGTATAGGGATGTAACATCCAGGGTACATAAAAGTCATTCAGCTTCCAACTGCGAATCAGATATTATCCTGAAAAATTGTGTAGTGTCCTGGATGCGTGACCTAACATGGGCCAATAACGGCTTCAAATGATAAGTCAGATATTCTGAAAGGGGTTCGGTAAGGGAGCCCTTCCCTGATACAATGGGTCTGCCCAGTGGATTATCAGGATCCTTATGTATCTTTAGTAAAAGATAAAGGTATTGTTTTTTGGGTTCTTGGACCGTAAATTGTATAAGATCTGACTTGGTGATGATGTCCTCTTCCTTAGCTTCAGCTAGAAAGGCATCAATAGCAAGTTTAAACCCCTTAGTAGGATCCAGTGGCATAGCCATATAGTACCTTCCATCCTTGAGTTGTTTGAGGGCCTCATCCCGATCGGATATCCAATTCTGAACCACAACTGCACCCCCTTTGTCTACATGTAAAATGACATTTCTATTATTACTTAACCTTTCAGTACACTGCATTTCTTCTTGGGTTTAGTTGCTGGAAAAAATTAAATCATTGCAGCTATTATAGCGGAGATCTTTGAGAACATTGATTTGAAAAATAGACACCATTTGTGACATTGGAGGCATAAAGGTAGATCTTTGAAATCTAAAGCCCCTAGATGTATTGGCAGAACTTTCATCAAAAAATAACCTAAGGTTAAGCAATCTACAAAATTCAATGACATCTTTGGCAAATGAATGTTCAGGGATAAAAAAGCCAGGCACAAAGTTTACACCCTTATTCAAGACATTTATTTCGATCTCAGACAGGACCACTGAGGATATATTATGTACATTCATACAACATGCTATTGTTGTGTCATCAACTTGAGTAGTCCCTCCTGACTGCTTACGGGATTTATGTTTCCTCCACCTCTCTGGATCCTGACCCTAAAGGGTGTTCCAGATTACTTCTCTTTGGATCTGGTAACTCGGTTGTGTGATATGCATCCACATTCGTGTTGGAAGAGGATTCTTCCCCGGAGGTGTAGCTAGGGGTATCCCTATTCCTTTTCAGAATGGACTTGGGTCTTTTTCTCTTGGAGGTGGGGGGGGGGGGAGTTTCTTTCAGAAAAATTGAACTTGACATTTTTAGGGTTCTCAAAGGGTTTCCCCCTTTCATAGTCACCAAGATCTCTACTAAATGTTTTCATTTTTTTATCTTTCAGTGTCTGCTCCAGACCAAGAAGTTCACTACTTAATTGGTTTAAGCAAGACTTATAACAAGATAGAGACTCAAAAACTGCTAAATCTGAACAAAGGGACTCCACCACCTGTGTACCCTGTTCAACCATATGTTCATAATATGCTGCTAAAGCATTAACAAAGCCAATGGAGGCTTGTTGTTGTACTTGTACCCATTGTTCAGCTATTAACTCATCTATATTATGTACCAATGGCTGCAATTTGACTCTGAGTCCCCTAGGTGTGATCTGTTTATGTTGGTATGCTTTGAAAAGTTGTAAGTGCCAAACGTTAGTTCTGAGATGTTTCATACATTTTGTAAGTTTTAGAAATGCCACATTATACTGGCTAACCAGATCACTATCAGTGGGACTAAAGCAGGTATGAACACTCACTGATCCCAACTCAAAAACTTCCAAATTGTCCATATCTGATGATAGGCCCTTAATGAGGGAAGCCAAATCCATATTGTCTAAAAATTGTTACCAAAAAGATATCAAAAGGGAACCACCTCTGCCAGCCACCAATGTTTGATGGAAATATATAGAAAACAAACATAATGGTGCGGTTACTGAACTGCAATGCCAACAGCACAACAGTGTTACAATAAAATAGTGATATAATAGGACTACTTGTACAATCCCTATATTTAACACACCCAGGGTCACATATACTAACCCCTATATAATAAAATAACATAAACAGCAAACAACTATGTCAGACAATAGGCCACATCAAGAAATACATATATATTTGCTGATAAGAAATTATTCAGCGAATATATTGTTACTCCAGTATAAGAGTATATAAGTATCTAGAATCGCTGGAATGGGTACTGATACAATAGATAGCCCTTGTGTTCTGCCTCAATGCAATTGAAGAACTCCAAATGCACACAATGCTACGTATCGTACAGCCAACTCAATGATAGTTCAAAGTGTAAATCACAATATACCATTCATACCTAACCCATATGTTGTCCAGTTGGTTGTGATACCATAATAGCTCTTGTGATAAAACATGAGGCAATCCCAAAAAATGTATTTCCAATCCACACAATGCTACGTATCATGTAACCTAAATCCAGCCGATCATAAGGACACAAAAATGATCCAAGATCAAACACCTTCAAATAATCATGGTCCTGTCTAACATAGATTAATGCTGTAATACCATATGTCCACCAATATAAATAAGCACATCAATTTGCCTAATGTACAGTGGCCCTGGATGATGAAGACCTATGGAACCCCACTAGATGAATCCCATCAAATCAGAGATGGCTAGCATACCATAAAATGTAACTGTACATCATATAAAAATGATATAATCCCCATACTAAAATAGCCCTAGTCAAAATAGAAATGGGGGTGCATAGCCAGAAGATAGCCCACAAAATTTGTTGCACCCTCAGATGGATAATTTTATCTAGTAGTACCAATGAATGATTCCTAATGTAAACAGTATAGAAATGGACCTAACACAGTTAACATAAATCCAATTAAATAATAATGATCTTTCCCCACGTTATGAATCAACAAGAGGTCTAAGCATCCTAGAAGTAGCAAGATATATGCATAAAAATGCTCTTATTAGTTGCAACACAAAAAGATATCCTAAACAGAGCATTAAGTTATTAAACCAGATCTAACAGTGCCCAACTTTAACTCATTTATAGTAACTGAGAACCAAAATAAGCATGAACATTGCCCTCTACACATATATCTAAATATGAAATGAAAAACTTTTACTGACCCATATGAGTCAAAATGATATCAGAAAAATGTGAACAATGAAATGAATAATTCACCAAAATAATATATCATGATACATTAATTGGTACCAATAGTAGGTGTATCACAAATTGGTCCAAAATTGTTTAGAAATAACTGACCAGTACCCGGATGTTGCCCACTACTCATTTGTGACATACACCATTATACAAATTCCAAAATGAAATCAAAACCCATAAAAGTCGAGTAGACAATTCAACAAGATGTAGGTATAGGTGCTGTTAATGTTCCAAGCACTAGGCACATCACCAATGTGGCATTAATTCAAAGAAAAAGTCCCAAAATGCCTGATAACTACGAGTAAGCTATAGCACAGTTGTCGCTATCTATTGTACAAAATTCAAAATTGAAGAAACCATATTATTAGGGAATGGCCACAATGAACCATGATAGAAAAACATTGTGCACTGTGCATATCTCTAAATATGCAATAAAAATTGCATCCCAACCTATATAAATCAAAATATGTGAAAAATGAAATGAAAAGTTCACCAAAATGATTTAAAATAGTCCAGTAGTTAGTTCCAACAGTCAACTTATCACAAATGCTTCAAAAGTTATTAGAAATAATCCCGAGGTAGCTGTATAATGCCCGGATGTTGACCACTTGTTGTTTCAAATGTCCTCTGTTAAATAGATATCAAAAAGAAGTCCAAAACCCATAAGAGTAAATAAAAAGGTCCACAAGGTCCATATAGAAATTCTTGTGTTGTTTCTAGCACAGAGCACATAATCAATAGGATGCTGGTTCATAAAAAAGTCACAAAAATAATTAAACGGTTCCCAGATGATGTGCACTATTCGCTATGAATATCCAGTGCTGTAAAAAATGAAAAGAACAGTCCCTCACATAGAGCCAATAATTCAGGACCCTATGAAAAAGTTTGCCAAACACCAAACTGCCGTTCATAATTGAAATGCAATGGTAAATCCTTATATCAGTCCATAGGCCTGTAACTCACTTCCACGTGAACATAGGAATCCCCCTGGTCCAAATTCAGCTACCAAAGGGTAATGTTCAGCCAATCCAGGAGAAAAATCACGTATTATAAATTGAAGAATAAAAATAAGACAAAATCACCAACATTGAACCTAGTGGATGAATACCACACAACTGAGCCAACAGCGGGAACAGAATCCGAATGAAAGTCTATGAATCCCCACATGTACGGCAGGTGCAAAGGCTCTAAACAGTGCAAATACCAATCCACAAAATTGAGCCAGCACCAAATGTGGTAAAAATACATCCATGCAATGTGTATAAATACACATATACAAAAATATCATAATTGTATAGACAAAAACATACTAGGTGTGGGGAAGCAAACCCCAACCACCTGAACCAAACCGGTTTTGGCCAAATAGCCTTCAGTGAAATGCTATAAAAAATAAGCTCCACAGCACTCACTTATAAATTCTAGGTAACAGCCCCAAGAAAATCCAATTGGATAATAGTTCATGCATTAGTAATGTTCAGTCAAGCCTGGGGAGAACAAGCTTCCCAACTTAATTATCCATTTCCTCTCCTTCATACTGAGTATAGAATGCCAGCTGAACTTATCTCTACAATCCCCCATGATGCAGTCTAAGATTTTCTTGGGGCTGTTACAGGAATAATGTGTCTGTGCAAACAAAGCAAATGTAAGTGTTCTCGAATGCAGATGTTTGTATCTACTGTAATTGAAAAATCCTTTTAACTATTAGTTCTTAAGAGCTGTTTTGAGCAACCTACTTTTCTATATTTGTAAGCAAAATGCCAGGTACAGCAGCTGCTTGCGTTTCTGTTTTGCCCATTTAAAGCCATCCCACCATTATCCCTAACTTTGTTTACCATTTTTAATTATTTCAGAATAATATACTTAGACCACTAACCTAAACCTACAACTAAACCCTTTACTGCTGGACCTGGACTGGTCTTGTGGGAATTTCTGCCTTCAGTACTGAATTAAGATTCTTGGTAGCAATTGATACCTACCTTGCTTCATAGACACTGATTGTTTTTTTTTTTCTATAGTTGATGCATGTGAAACAGGTCTCCTGGCCCGGCCAACTCACTTCGCTCGGGCTCACTGTGCTCCCCATACCCTACCCCAATTCCCACCCACCCCATGATCCATTTCCTTATGCTTAACCCTGTTTCCACACCCACTCTGCCCCTCCCCTTCACCCCTCCCCTCCATTTGGTCACCCTCAGTCAAACCTCTCATTTCTATCTCTGCCCACCTAATCACTTACTTAAACCCAGTCATACCTATCACTATCCAGATTCAATTTCCTCTTTCAGACCACCCCCTTCTACTCATTAACCCCTTCAATCCTTTTCCAACTTCTCCTACCAATTACTCATACTAACTAACCCTACTTGCACTATCTTTCTCTTCCCTCTGAGCTAGTAGCATTGCATGGACACTTCCACCATATTCACCATATCAACTCAATCAAAAATATTCTTCTGCTCTCTGGGCTTACTACCTAACATTACTGCTCACTTTCAATCCCACCTCTCTAAAAATTACTAGTTACTTAGTTACTAGTTAGTTATTATTCTATCTGTATTTATCCCAATACCTCTTCACCTTTACTCTGATCTACTTCTACCCCACCTATCCCATTCTCCACCATGCTAACTTACAACCTGTCTCAACCCTAATCCTCTTATATAACCTCTTCTCCTACAATACTCAAAACCCCACCACCCATTACCAACCTCCATCTATCCTTTAGTTACAGAATTCCACAGTTCCTGATAGCCTCATCTAAACCCCACCACCCATTACCAACCTCCATCTATCCATTAGTTACAGAATTCCACAGTTCCTGATAGCCTCATCTACCCCTTTTACAAATCTCGATCTTCCTAGAATAAAAATTCCCTCTTGCTCCTCATTCTCCCCTAAAAGTAAGGTGAAGTTTTATTTCCTTCTCCCCTCTCCTCACAACTCTTTTCCTACTCACTCTATCCTGCTCCTTTCTGGAGACATCCAACCCAACCCTAGACCCAACATTCCCTCATCCTTTGCCCCTAAACCCAAGTACACTACCTCTCCTCAGTCTAACATTCCCACAAAACATCTTTCTCTGTATTCCTTGAACATCAGAAGTACAGTCAACAAAGTCTGTAAATTTCATGCCTGGATGTCCAAACTCTCCTGATATCAATACTCTCTGTGGAACTTGGCTAAAACCCTACATTCCTGACAAAGACTTTCTACCTCCAGGATACAACATCTTATGACTTGATAAAGCCCAGAAAAAAGGTGGAGTAGCAGCTATCATGTTCTCTTACCACCTTAGAGTAACCCCCATAGCTATCTCCACCCATCCACCCCACCAGCCGAACTGCTAATTACTAACTACAAAATCAATGCCCACAAAGTAATTACCATAGCTGAAATTTACATACCCCCTTGGTGACATTATCACTGTACTAGAAAGTATTCTCTCTCAGCTCACTCAACACTTTCTTTATGAAACTATAGTCTTGGGTGACATCAACATTAATTGGCTATACCTCTCCTCTGATACTCCTAGCTCCAGTATTAATTTACATGGTTTCTCCCAATTAATCTCCACTCCTACTACGCTAACAAATCTACTAATTCCACTTCTCTCCTTGACTGGTACTAGTCACACCCTCAATATCACTTCCCACAAACACTGCCTGATGCTCTCAGTGATCACTGTACAAAGTCCTCAAATTCTCACCACATTATACTAGAACACACAAATTCATAACTTGTCGCAAACTGTACAGTTTTGACTCTGATAAGTTTAACAACCATCTCTCAGCCATTAACTGGTCCTTCCTTAGACACCTACCTCTAGATGATGCCATACTAAAATTAATTCCTTAACTCCTTTACCCCCTTGCATACTGTTAGAGTTAAATATATCATATTCCCATGGCTCGCACTCACCACCTGCTCCTTAATGCAAAAAAAGAGACAAGGCTTGGAAGATCTGGTCCAAAACCAAACTCCCCTCCCACCTCCAATACTATGAAGAACTTCACAACCTTACTAAAAATAAAAAAAACATCTATAATGATAAGAAGAACTTCTGCAACAGACCCCCAACTGAACACATAACTAACCCAAAAAAATTCTGGCATGTCATCAACCAAATTCTACATCCTGGTAACCCCTCTTCACCCCAGCCATGCCCTAATAGCACACCCCTTGAAACTGCCGCTAACTTCAATTTTTATTTCATTGACACTATCAGCAAATTAACACTCCAAACCAACTCCAACCCAAATGCTAGCAGCCCCCTTGAACCTCCTTCACCCTCCAACCCCTTTCAGACTTTTCTTTTAAAACTGTATCTACCAACTACATTAAATCTTTGCTTCTAAAGCTTAAACCTTGTTCCCCCCATTATTAATTTACCCACACCCTTTCTCCAAAAAGCTGCTAATTCTCTTGTCCTCTCCATCTCCATACTTATCAACTGTTCCATTACTGAATCTAAACTACCCACAATTTGGAGACAATTCTACACCTTACCCATCCACAAGGAAGGTAACTCCTCAGAACTTGCCAACTTCAGCCCTATTGCAATCCTATCCCCTCTTTCTAAAATCCTTGAGAAATGTGTACCCAAACAAATCCTTCACTTCCTCTTACAAGAGAATCTACTCAAACCCATACATGGCTTTTGCCCTAAACATAAGACCTCCACTGTCTCATTTCTTTTAATACCATATCTCAAGCAAGAGACCAAAACAAACTTGTCTCATGCCTCTTTCTAGATCTCTCAAAGGCATTTGACATAGTCTCCCACCCCCTCCTACTGAACAAACTCTCAGAACTAAACCTATCCACCTCCACCATCTCCTAGTTCGCTAGTTACCTCAGTGACCAATTTCAATCTGTTAAATGGCTTTCTGCCACATCTTTTACTCTTCCTGTCAAGATGGGTGTACATCAAGGATCAATCCTTGGCTCTGTACAGTTTAATATCTTCACCAACCTATTGTCCACGTCTTGCCCACAGTCATCACATGTGCAATATGCAGATGACTCTACAGTTATCACCATAGCTGATTCTTTCTCTGACATAAATATAAAGACACAGAAATCCTTCTTATCCATCAGAAACTGGCTCAGCAAGCACCAACTAATTCAAATCCAAAACAGACTAAACTCCTGCTTTTCATTCCCAAAACTTCCTTCTCAATGTCATTCCTCAATGACACTCCTATTTAGGTGGAATTGTACACTAAATTGCTAGAGGTCATCATCAATGACCATCTCAAATGTGACCTGCACGTTCTCAACATCATTAAGAAAAACCACAAAAAAAATTGGACTGCTTTACAGGAACAAAAAATTCTTGTTCAATTAAGCCAAAATTTCCCTATCCTCTGACTACATTCTCCCTAGCCTATTCTATGTCTCACAAATCCTCACTAACCTTCAAATTTCTCTCTTAACAAAACTTGAATCGACCTACAATAAAAAAACTGCTAGATTTGCTGCTGATTATTCCTACCACTCGCACCACTCTCTTGCTCTTAAAAAGTTAAATTGGCTAGAATTTCCCCATCTGCCTCTCTCTCAGCTCCAAATGATACACTCTATTTTGCACCTTCCCTCCTTCTGTCCAAACATCACCTCAGTTGTCTCGATCTACTCCCAACCAAGGTCCCTACAAAGCTCTGAACAAAACATTCTTCAAATCTACAAGCCTAAAACTAGAACAAAATCATTACAGCTACTCCCCAGCCCAATCCTGGAATTACATTTCTGATATCCAAAGGAAGTTTAATCACCCACATAGTTTCAAAACTTCTACTAAACACTATTAAACAGTACAAGGATCTGTCACTAACTATTCTCCTTGACTGACCACCCCTTACTCTCCATCTCCCTCTCATCTATCTCCCTTTCTCTCCTCTGTCCCTACTCATAAGTTGTACATTGTCGTACTCCCATCTAATGTCAAGCTTAATATTCTACAAGTATGTAGTTAACTGCTGCATGACTTACTGATGTAACTTGGTACTTACTCTCTGAATTGTCCTTGCAGATTATTGATGTTAGAATGAATTTACTCTCTGGGTTTATTAATCATGTGCTCTTATGTTAATTCATTTTTATAATTTACATCTGAGATTTGTTTCAAAAAGCATTGTGTAACTGTGGAGCTTTCCTCCCTGGGCCTCCACTGAAAAAGGGCTTTGGCTCAGTCAGACTAATCCCGGTCAACAAATGTCAAATAAATAAATTCTGGTGCTGTTTGTTTTGTGGATATGCAGGAGGTCCATCAGAGGGTCTATATTAAATCATCAAACGCTTAGAAAAGTGAACGATGATTTATCGACCCCATGTAAGCGAAAGCTTACAAACTCGAATGCTTAGAACAGCGATTTTTTTTCCAAGGGAAAAAAAATCACTGTTACAAAAAAAAAAAAAAAAAAAACACTTAAAACATAACAAAGTGGGGGGCTTTGCCCCGATGTGGGGTGCTGTGCCCACACACCCCCTCTACTTAAATATACCAACTCTGAGATCGCACTACAGTGACAAAAATGGCAAAGTAATGGATGCGGCCAAGCGATTTCTTTCCCAGGGAAAGAATTTGCTTATATGCCACTTCGTCATTTTGCTTTTACGTCTTTTCAAGTTCGACCAAGATGCATTTGAAAGAATGCGTCTTTGGTCATCTAATAGGAACCCTCATCAGAGTGGGGTCTGAGGATTCCTTGTATGACAGTCACAGATCTCCGCTCAATAGCCTGTGGAGACAGAATACATGGATAGGGCCTTGATGCAGTCTGCTTAGAACATAGTGAGGAACGTTTGTGGACATTAAAATTGTTGAATATGCCTGGTTAGGTACATACCAAAGTGGGCATTGTACTCAATAATAGGTTTGATGAATGCAGTAGAACAATGACTTCTTTGGACCTAGATGCCATACCTTTGTTTATAAGTTGCACAACCTAGAATGATTTCCACACTACTGCAGACACGCGATGGTCGAAGACTAAATTACTGTCTGTGTGCGACCCCAAATCCCTGACTACTGGATCAGCTCTTAGGAGTGTGTTGTCAATATAATAGTTACCAGGGGTGGGTGACTTCCTGAAGAATACTGTTAAGCATTTCATGGCATTTTGTTTTTGTCCATGGCTCTGACACAAGTTATTTTTCTGTCAGTCCTTCCTGGAAAACATTTGTGTCAGAGGAGATATTCAATGACCGCTCCTAATTTGCAGTCACACTGACATTGGCCTTGACTTCAGAAAAGCAAATGCCAAAAAGGAGCAGTCCCAAGACAGATCCTTGAGGGACTCTGCTTGTGACTGGCCTCTTTGTAGAGGTGAACTCCCCTATTCTAATTTTCTGGTTCCTGTCTGTAAGCCAGCTGGCTATCCACTGGGTGACATAACAGTTTGTACATAACCTCTTGAGTTTGTCAACAATGCCTGAGTTGGTTACTGTGTCAAATGCCTTTGCCAAGTCAAGATAGGCAGTGTGAACTGTTTTGCCCTCATCCATTGTTTTCGT
Organism: Protopterus annectens; assembly: GCF_019279795.1. Taxonomy (NCBI): domain Eukaryota; kingdom Metazoa; phylum Chordata; order Ceratodontiformes; family Protopteridae; genus Protopterus; species Protopterus annectens. The sequence continues at coordinate 605,618,732 of NC_056750.1, read as the reverse complement.
GACCTTCTCAAAGAATTCTACCAGGTTGAGTAGGCATGATCTGCCCTTGACAAAACCAAATTGGGTTGTGTCAAATATCTGGAGGTTTCCTGTCATTACTAATCATTTCCATGATAACTCTTTCTATGGCTTTGCATATGAGACTAGTGAGACTTATGGGTCTGTAGTTTCTAGAGTCAGTAGATGGCCCACCTTTGTGCAGAGGGATGACTGTTGCTGTTCTAAATTCATGAGGCATGAAGCCTGTTTGGAGGCTACAGTTAAATAGAAATTCCAGAGGGCCTAATAAGTCATATTTCATGCTATTTAGAAGACATCCTGTGATATTGTCTGGGCCCATTGATGCAGTGTTCTAGGCCTTGGAGACAGAGAGAGGGCATTATGAACCTGTTCTCTAGTGATAGCAGGGGAAGTTATATTTGATGGCATTTCCTGAGGCAAGGTTGAGGGGGGAAAAAAGGGTCAAGTTGGAGCTGAACATGCTGGCCAATAGGTTTGCTATATCTTCTGGCTCACTATGGGTAGCTCCATTAACAATGAGCTCTGCACACTGTGTATTGCATTTGAGGTTGCGGACATAGCTAAAGAATGCCTTGAGGTTGACCTTGGGCAGGGAGGCCAAATTTACTTCAAATTTGGCTTTGGTAGACTTTATTTGTCCTCTGAGTTGTTTGTTTAATTTGATGAGACTGCTTTTATCCTGCTGTGTGCTGCACCTCCTAATTTTTGCTATGGTTTTCTTCCTTCTGTTATACAGCCTATTGTTATGACTCCACCAGAGTGGCTTGTTTTTTGAGTTAGTTCTGTACTTCTTTGTGGTGGATACAGCTGCCACTATGCAGCTATTAACATGCTCATTTAGGGTTTCTGTGAACAGTTCCACACAGGCAGCAGTGTTTTCATGGTTTATGGGGGCTTGACATTTTGCCAGGTTATCATTTAATAGTAGGAAGTTAGTCTCAGAGTAGTTGCTGAATATTCCAGGTTTTATTTTTACTTCAAAGTAGATCATTTTGTGGTCTGACCTTACCAGAGAAGACATTACACTACGGGGGTGTGCAGCACTCTCCCATATTAGTGAGGACCAGATCCAGTATGGTTGCACCACTGGTTGGTGTACGGGCAATCTGGTCCCAAGGTGTTTGTGGTTATAAGCTCCAGGAATCCCTGAGACTGTATGTTTGCTGACATATACAATTCCCAGTTAATACTGGGAAAACTTTTGTATCCTGCAGGATTCGAACATACGTTAAGAAACCCCTGTGAATTTTAAGTCTATCGCCTTAACCACTCAGCAACAAGTACTAGGCAAAAAAGACTTTTACTCTTTTCGATAGGTGCCATGGGATTTTTTACATACACCTGAGCTACCAGCAACTCATGTAGATGGGGACACAGTTTAATGCCTCATCTAAAGGATGGCACAGTCAGGAGTGCAGCACTCCCTTGATGGAACATTGCATTGTCAGCAACTGATTTATCAGGTGTTGGAACAGAAATCATAACTTTCTGTACCAAAGGTGGTGTGTGCTCCACCTGTTGCACCACTGACACTATTAACCATTATGCACAACATTTAGCAAGCATTACTGAAGTTTATTCACTAGAATCTCAGCTTTACATTAGACTGACCTGTACAAGAGGGAATGCCTGTTGCAAAACATCTAAGACATACAAAAAAACTCATATTAAATTTCATTTTATAAGTTATGTCACTTAGTTGAAGCTGACCTTGCAAAATCATACTGATATTTGCTACGAAAACATAATGGACTAAAGCAATCAGGAAGTAATCTTCCCATTTCAGTAAAGTCTCACTACAGCTATGACTTCTTTAAATTGGCTCAGGTAACCTTAATTGTGACTACAATAACTGCAAAAGCATGTTATCTGAGAATACTGTAATTGCTATAGCAATGATAACTGTGATGTAATAAATACTACCAAGTGTGACGGGCATGAGAGTAGACATGTCCATCTGGTTGCACTTCTTATCGCAGTTTTACTGTCAAGTGAAATGACAGTTAATAAATACTGTAAAAATCATCAAGTTTTATTTTGTGAAGCCCCAATAATAGAATAGTGATTCACTGGATTACGTCAAACAAAAAAAAATCTTTTGGGGGCAAACCCTTCCACATCTCCCATATGAAGGGTTTTGCCACTACATCTCCTTACTTAATGTAATAAACTCACAACCTTGGGGTAGATTACAATTCACTACTTCTGTACTTTGTTTAGTGAATCAGGCTCATAATATTTTCTTGATGCACCAGGACCAGATAAAATAAATACATACCAGCACTTATGTTTTAATTTGGATCCTCTTATACCTTACTTTAAACATATCTCAGGTTCAGACATAAACTGACACCAAATCTATGACTGGCTAGTGTGTGGAGCCATCACAAAATATGGTAAAATTCTATGGGCTATGACAGGTAAAAATGAAATGGCACAAAAATTTTGTGACAGTATAAATAGTGTAAGAACAATGCCTTAAGGCCAGTAAAGTCATTTTACTACAATTAAGTGTATTTACAAAGTGTGATTTTTATAAGCAGGGAGTCAGTACTGAAAATCTATGCATCAGTGAGTAGTATAGTGTTATTTTTGCAAACTGCCATTTATATAAGGAATTATATAAAAAATTAGTCCAGCATGCAAGCAACTAACAACAAATTGGTGTTTTTGTTAACACAATATAATAAGACAGACCTATTCTTTTATGGAAGCAAAAGCACTCTGCTTTGATGTAAAACGGAACTCTAGGCTGCACACAGCAACATATGCCTTTCCATAAAACTGCCCAGAAACAATATTAGCCATTTAAAATTCTTATTTTTATACAAAGAATGTATACAATCGTTGCATGGGCAAAAGTACTGTTACCAAGATATACAAAACTATCTTATAGTGTAAAACACCATAACTCAAAATCAATCATGGGAAGGCAGACAGCAGCAGAGTTTGTGTGTGTGCGTGTGTCTGTGCACTTGCTGGAAAACCATCTGGTGCTGCCATGGAATGCTGCTTAGCTTGCATCAAAGTAATGGAATTCCCAGCATTTAAAATGAAAGAAAAGTCATTACTTTTTAATGCACTGGATAATAACAGTTTGGAGGGACAGGTATATGATGCAGAGGATACTGCTGCTCTGGAACAAAGTTCATCCCTGCCCATATTCAAGCACAACTGAGATCTACGATTGGGAAAGAGAAAATTCACCCCAGGACTGCCTCCTGTATTACTATAGCTCCTTAATGCTTTATCCCATACATGGGTCCTTTTAAATTAGCTATGGTATGATCCTAGTTATTCTCATGAGGGATAATATATGATTATCACCTATAGAATGGGTAAGGTCAATCTATACCATAATGGGATAGACTATTTCGAGCACAAAAAGGGAAACTGGTTAAGCATAAAATGGCCCAAAAGGGCAGCTAGCCTAGTACTTACCCATGAACCTATACACATGTACAGCTGTTCACCTTCTTAGTACTAATTAAGCAAACATCAAAACCATTCCAGAATATTATAAATGTCTCAAATCTTTTGAGTCCAAGGCCAATAGTTAACTGTTGAAACAAATCAAATTCCAAAAGAGAAATCAGTTCTAAAGGGAGACCATCTTGATAACAAAATACCACAGACTTGCTTTTACTTTATTGATGCTATAATAGATCAGACTGAAACAACTTTGGTGACTTTAATACAACAAGATGAATCCCTTGAATTATAAAATAATTTAAGCTTTGGGCAAGAAGGTATATTAGAGTTGCAGATATTGACAACTATTATCTGTTTCAAAAGAAGTGACCTCAAGCAAAGTATGCAAATATAGAAGGTGGCAATCCAGTAGTTTCAACAAGTGATTCCAAAAACAAAATCTGAGAAGTGCAGCACCTTTATAAAACATAAATAAAAAAATGGAAGATAGCACTGAAGCAGCCACTCCGTGATAGACTCCTCCCTAATATACACAAAAAATGCTACCTTTCCTGCAGTATTTGCCCTGAAGGTGGATATGTTGATAGATGAGGAGGTGGAGCTGTATCATAGCCTGTAGCAAGGAGGCAACTGGCCAGGTACTGGCAGTGACTCCTGTTAAACCAACTGCTAGTAAAACAAATTATGACTTGCATTAGATTCATGCACTGTGATAACCTGCATATGCTGGACTAAAAGTAAACTGAGCATGGGTCATATAAAAGTAAATTGAGCATGGGTCATACTGATGGAGTGTTTGCTGGTATCTGCTGACACAGAATACAACTGACAGATAGATTCAGAGGAATGTCAAAGAGCAGATGAAAGGATCAGACATGAAAATGAAGAGGTATAAAACAGAGCAGAAGTACAGGAAGAGAGGACCATCAAATCAACAGCTGACTGAGGAAGATGTAGTGAAAACAAAAATGCAAAAACTAGCTTTTCAAGCAAGTTACCGCACAGCCAGTGTGTTACATCCCCAATTCAGGAGGAGAATGTAAAAAACACTTTCCCAATAAAGACCAACTAGGGAGCGCACAGAAGGTAACATAGCAGTACAAGAAAAATGGAAAAACACATACGTGATTATATGCCAAGTACAAGTTAGACTGTTAGCAGTGTTAGGCAGATATGTGGTTGATGGATTCTTTCTGCAATAAAGACTGAAAATAAAACACTATACTGATCTGTGTCCATACTGCCAGTTGCTCATCAGTCTGTACTAGCACAACACTTAGAGATAACTGTGGTAAATGTGATGCCAAAATTGATAGATATGGATGGGAATGTGGTTTTGTGCAGGGGAAGCAAACATCTGACAATATTAACAGATCATCGATGATCCAGAGGGAAGCAGAATGTAAGAAAATACCACTGTTGTTGGTGGGTCTTGATGTAGAGAAAGCATTTGACATAGCAAGCTGGGACTTTATGAGCTGGTCAATAGAAGCATTTGCATTCTGATAAAATTATAAGGTTGATTAGAAGGATATATGAGGGATCAAAGGTGAAAATTAAAGTGGGTGTGTTCCTCTCTGATAATTTCTGTTTGAGCGGAGGAGCCAGGCAGAGGTCTCCTCTTTCCCTTCTGTTATTTGCATTATATTTGGAACTACTGGCAAAAAAAATAAGAGACTCAGAAATTCATGGATATAATTGGTATGGTAGTCAAGAGAAAGGAAATTCTGCCAATAGAGATGACTGCAATTAGGGATACAGACAACAGGCAAGAGAGGGCTGGAATTTATTGGAGAAAACTGGTAAAGGAACCAAGGTATTGGGAGCAAATAACTGGAGAGGGAAAGGTAACAGAATAGGAAGATGCCAAGAATTTATTTGGACTGCAGGTTAAAGATTGCCTTCACTATCGAGGACTGATATCAGAGTATAGGCACAGAAAAAGAAATAGGGGTCCTAACCAAAAGACCATCACTGGTAGAGTTTTTAGAAGAATCTAGAACAGAAGCTGCCATTAAAAAAGGAATAATGAATAGTGGATATAAAATATTGCATGATAACTGTAAGAAGTAATCAGAGGAGGTTAGAAAGGATTGGGAAGAGAAACTGGATAAGCAATTCACAAGGAAACAATGGGAGTACACACACACACACACACACATATATATATATATATACATATATATATATATATATATATATATATATATGTGTGTGTGTGTGTGTGTGTGTGTGTGTGTCTCCCCAGTATGCAACACAATCTAGAAGATTTAGGATTTTTGCTTGGAAATGTTTACATGGATATTTTTATACTCCACGTAGACTCCAGAGATTTTTTTCTCAGGTATACAGCAAATATTGAAGGTGTGATGTGGAAGGAAGAAGTAATTGGCAAATATATTTTCTGGGAGTGTAATGAGTTGGCATACTTTAAAGATTCCCTGTGGAATACTCTTATCAGAGATAATGGGTGAGCAAACTGATGCAACTATCTGAGCTATGATACAAAATCGGAATTGCCTAGACATAGTAAGGACTTGCTGAGTCTAATTATGGAGGTTGCCAAAACAGCAATTAATAGAAAATGGGAATTAAAGTCAAAACCAACTGTGCTAGAAGTAGTAAATATAGTGAGAGAGATAAAACAACTGGAACTGAGATCTTTAGAAAAGGGTAGGAGCAAATTACATAGGAAAATGGGAATTGTGGGAACAATACATACAGGACAGGAATGAGGTTTTAACAAAGGCAGGATTTGAATGAGCTATGTAATGTTTGACTGACAATGATTGGGTAGATTATAAGTGAAGTATAATGTTTGCAACTGGAATTGTGTCAATATGGTTTGTGATATAAAATGCTTACAGCTAGGATTATGTCAATATGGTTTATTTTCATTTATATACATGTATGAATGCATGATTGCCCATGCCATAAGTGATAGTTTAATAAAATTGTTTCTTGTTTAAAAAAAAAAAAACAGAGAACTGTAGTTGATGAATTCACATACAGCACATTTCTGCTGATTTAAAAAGTTACACTGCTTTCACAAGTACCTTTATTAGTCACTGGTAAGCAAAATAAAGTGTTTTACAGAATGCATGTGAGGAAACAGCATATTGCATTTTAATCTTAATTTAAAAAATGGCATTGCTTTAACAAGTTATGATGATCACGGAGGACAAAATATTTGTTGCTGCTTATTAAAATATTTACATTGCTTTCATAAATGCTGTTTGTGTGTCAGCATCATATACAATGCAGGCAGAGGAGCCAATACATAAGTAATCACTTGCTGAAGAACAAGAAGTGCTCTTTCCTTTGAGACATCATATACTTTTTTTCATTTCAGTTAGTGACATCAGACCATTGTTAAACAGAACAATATTTTCTAGTTGCCAGTTAATATTTTTTGCATGTCATATTTTCTAGAGTGTTTTGATTGAGCTTTTTACCATTAAGAAAAAAAAAATAGCAGTTAGCACAAAGGACTAAAGCCCCAACTTGTTATTCACCTGCTTCTTGTGCCAAGGGTACAGGGTTTGAATCTTTCTACTTTTGTTTGTGTACTGTGTGACCCTGAGTGAGTCACTTAACCAGAAAGTGGTTTGGGGCAATTGCGAATTTGGACTAAGCTCCTTAATGGCTTTCTAGACTGTATGCCTAGTAACTATATATAAATCTGTAAGTAACTTGGCATGAACTGTAGCCACTCTTACTGGTGTGGTGATATTGAATAATGTCTATTTATTTCATTCCATTCTTCATTGATTACATAACTCTCTTTCTGTCCTCTCAAACAAAAACTTTTATTGATGTACTAAAACAAAACCTATTGTTTTAGTACATCAATAAAATTTTTTGTGTTCCTGTTTGAGCCGTGTTCAAGTTTGTGGAACTATCTGTGAGCAACATTTTCTTTTGGACATTATTTGTCTCTTTCTGTCCTGACAATGATTATTAGATTCATTATGTTCCCAAGGACCCGCTATATTTAAATTAGTTTCAACTTTGTTTGTGGAATGTTAGGTATGTAGCTTGCACAATGGGGAAGAGTATTATTACTAGTAATGACAAATGGTTGATCACTTGCAGCTTGATAATTAGTGCTTTTATTTGGAGTACTACACAACTTAATCACGTATTTATATGTTTTACATGGGGGGCTCTAACCTTAATTTTGTTATGGTGCATGTCTGTTAGATGTTCATCTATTTCAGGAATGTTCAGAACATTGCTACATGGGTTATTACAAAGCTTACTTTTTATTTCAAGTGTGTGTGTATCTCTCTCTCTCTCTGTATATATATATATATATATATATATATATATATATATATATATATATATACACACACACACACACACACACATATAGCATATGACAATCTTTTACAGTGTTTTTTAAATGTCCAGTAGGATGAGGTTTGTCACTGTGATTACAGCCCATTCAGTATATTAGTACTTACTCTCCTCAGTTATTACTACTGCATTGAGAGCATTAATTTACTCATAAAGTTCTATTTGCAGGATGATCCATCTAAGTCTTGTAAGATTCCTTTAGTTAATATACTATATCTGATTATACTACATGTACTGCAAGTGTCACAGTGTTTTAGTTTTAAACCAGTTATGTTGCAAGAAATTTCTTTCTTTAACAGGGAGTCAAAAGAAATTCAAAAGCATCTTATTCCATTTGGTAAATCATTTAACACAGATTCACGACTTGTCTGCATCATATATGTAAACTGAAACAGAATGACCCTATTAATAACAGTTAATTTTTGTTCAAGAGAATTACAACTGTTGCTTCAGTCACCATTTGGTTGTTGCACTTCAGTCATTACACATTGTGCATTGCACTGTGTCATTATAGGTAGTTGCTACATACCTGAACTCTCAGATATTTAATATTACAATTGTTTCTTAGTATATCTACAGACTGTTCATAGTTAAGTAAAAACAATTATTGATTTCTCACAAATTTCCGATCCACCAAGTGTTCTAAAGGCAGAGGGAAGGGGGGAGGGATTGTCAAGGATTAATGATGATCAACAACACAGATGGAACATTATAGTAAGACATACCTTCTGTATCTGATGATGTCAGTCTTCACATTATCTTTGACTGTGGGACAGAGTCCCTAGCCACCTGTATGTTGGAAAGTCTCATGGAAGAATATTCCTGAGTGCTATCGAGCCAAATGATGCATGTCCCCTACAAACCAGGTCCAGTTTGCAATACATGATCAAGGTACGAGGAGATGCCCATGTTGCTGCTGCACAAATATCATCCGAAGAAGCTCCATTATGAAAAACTGCAGATGTTGATACTGCGCTGGTTGAATGGGCTTTTACAAGTCCTGGTGGGTGAAGTCCATTTCCATTGTAAACAAAGGTGGTACAGTCTCTAAGCCATTTAGCCAGAGTAACTTTAGATAATGGACTCCCTAAAGTGACTGAAGAAAAGGAAATGAACAGCTGGTCAGATTTTCTGATTACCTTTGGTTTGTGAAGGTAGAAATGTAATTGCCTGTGTACATCTAGTAAATGCAGACAGTACTCCCCTTTATTGGAAAAGCTGGGAAAAAAGACTGGGAGTTGTATAGTCTGATTGATATCTGGCTCAGAAAAAAATCTGTGGTAGAAAGGAGGGATTTGTCTGAAGGGAGACCCTGTCCTTATGAAAGATTAATTAGAGAAGTTTGCAGAATAAGGCTTGTATTTCAGATATTCTCCTGGCAGAAGTGATAGCTATTAAAAATAAGGTTTTCCAGGACAACAACTTTAAGTCACAACTTGCTGAAGGCTCAAAAGGTGGGGGTATATGAGATTGCAGTACCAGATTCAAATCCCGTGTTGCAGAGGGTTTCTTATATGGAGGTGTGAGCAATAAGGTTCCCTTCAAAAAGGCTTTGCAAAATTTATGTGACATAAGGGATAAACCACTGAAACCAATATGGAAGTTAGATATTGCAGCCAGATGCACTAGAATAGTAGAGGCTAATGCATCTGCTTCAAAGAGTAAAGCCAAGTAGTCTAAAACTTTAACAATGAGCTCTGAATATGGGTCAAGATTACAGTCTAGCGACCATTTAGTAAACTTTTCCCACTTGTTATGGTACAATTTTCTAGTTGAAGGTTTGTGGTGGGCTAGAATGATACATTAGACCAGGGAGGTGAGGGAGGGATGCCTAGCAATCACAGGAACTGGGGTAGCCATACAATGAGCTTGAGATGTTCCAGATTCAGATAAACCAGTCCCTCCGGATGGGAAAATAGGTCTGGAGCTGGGTCCAGTATCTAGGGTTTCCAAAGTAGATGAGGCCATAGGAAGGGAAATCAAACTAGCCAAGGCCAGAACGGGGTGATGTGGATTATTCTGTTCTTTGACCTGTTGGCTTTTTTTAAAAACTGACATATTAGGGGAATCAGAGAAAAGGAGTACAACAGACCGGGGGGCAAGTCAAGAAGGAGAGCGTCTCTGGGTGACCCCCCCCCCAGTGGGGCAAAGTAACTACTGCACTTGTTGCTCAGAGGGGAGGCAAAGAGGTCACAGCAAGGATGGCCGGAAAGGCGGAATATCTTTTCCTCCACCACTGGATTGAGAGACCACTCCTGAGGCATGAGGATGGATCTGCTCAGTGTGTCCACAATCACATTGGAGCTCCCGAGAATGTGCTTGCCATTAGAAAGAGGAAATTGCCCATTGCCATATTCTGAGTGCTTCTCAACAAAGAGTGTGTCGCTTTTGTGTTGTTACATGAATAAACGAGTCTTTGTGGGTTCTGTTTAAACAGCTTTATTCTATACAAACACATCACTATAAAGGCTTACTGACTAAGGCTTTAGTAACTTGTATACAAACTAACAACTGTGATCATACATGCTCACTCTCTGGCTGCTTCTACAAAATGGCACCAGGGTTTGCACGTGTCTGGAATTTATATGTGCATGCACGGCCTTGCATGCTTCTTAAAGATATAGCACACACACATTACACTCTGATCTACATCCTCCCTCTTTGAGAAATAGATTATTTAGCATGCAGAAATCACAGGTAATCTATTGACATTGACATACATTATAAAATACTAAGTATGCATATATATATATATATATATATATATATATATATATATATATATATATATATATACATACACACACACACACACACAAAATCAAATCCATGTTGCTGGTTATGTCACACTAGGCTTAGAAACTCATTCATATTGTGTGACAGAAAACTGGGAATTAGATTTAGCAAATGGGACAGTCTCTACAAAATGGTTGACCTGTGGAATGTTCAAATCACTTTCTGGAACAGAATCAGACTTTGGAACACATTCACAAAGCCTGACTCAGTCACTGATTTAGGGTTTGCATCACAGATACAATGCTGTGATTGCAAAGATGATGATTCTGGTACAGGAAGATGTCTGCAATTCCTCCTACACTCCACACCCTTGGAACTTACCAAATAGGATCTGGGCTCAGCACAGATGCCTGTAATCTGCCCTACTTGATCAAAACCTTTTGTTGCCTGAATTCATACCATCTCTCCTGCTCGATCTGTTGTAACTAGATTTCTGGATATTATGCTTCTTCAACAATTGCACCTTGATGGTTTTATTGTTCTTAGGTTTAGGCTGCAACAAACTTGATGAAATAGGTAGCGTAGTTCTAGTTTGTCTGGAAAGCAGTCCTTGAGCAGGTGAGCCAAGAATATCATCACGAGGTATGTTTCTGAGATTATGCAAATTCAAGAATATATCGGTATTGTTACGCTTTGACTTTTCAAGTAATTGCTTTGCACTCTGTACTGGTCATTCAGCTAGACCATTGGACTGAGGATATTCAGGACTACTAGTGACATATACAAAGTCCCATTCTTTTGCAAATTTCTGAAACAACTGCCTAGTGAATTGAGTACCATTGCCAGAAAATGACTACCATGAATTGAGAAATGATGTTTCAACTCAGTAATAACAGCTGCCAAAGTTAAGTTTGGTAGCAGATCAATCTCAAACCAATTTGAGTAAGAGTCTATGAAAACCAAATAGTGTTGATTGTTCCATTCAAAGATATCAGTTGCTACTGTAGACTAAGATATTTCAGGATCTGGACTTCGCTGAAGCGTCTCTCTTTGCAAATGTGCTCTGGTACTATTACATACCGAATAAGAAGAAAGAATGCTATCAATGCCTTTTGATAATGAAGGCCAAAATACTAATTCTCTTGCCCATCTCTTAGTAGATGATAAACCTGAGTGACCACGATGCAAAATCTGAATATATTCTTGCTGTACGGAAGCAGGAACAACAATTTTAGGACCCTTGAAAATAATGCCATCTTCCATCAACAATTCATCTCTGTAAGGAAAATATGCATGCACCTCCGGTGATACACTAGGCCATCTGACACTGATGTAGTGATTAAGCTTTTGTGAAATGGATCAGTCATAGTGTGATCCCACAACTCAAGTCTAGTGGTGGAAAAATTACACACTGACATTGCATTAAAGTCAAAATTATCTGCATCAAGCTGTTATGTTGCATTTCTAGGTGATCTGCATAAGGTATCAGCCAGATAGAGCAATTTACCTTTAGTGTAGACCATTTTGCAATTGTACTTTTGCAACTTGAGCATCATTCTTTTTAATCTCACTGGAGCAGAAGGCAAAGGCTTCCTTAGAATAGTAACTGGAGGCTGATGATCAGTTTCAATCTGGATATCTCGACTAGAAATACAATCATGACACTTGGAACATGCAAATACTATCGCCAAAAGCTCTTTCTCAATTTGAGCATAATGCATCTCAGTTTGAGTTATTGTCCTAGATGCATAGGCTATTGGTCTGCCTGCTTGAAGAATAACTGTGCCAAGACCAAATTTTGAAGTATCACAGGAAAGAACAACTGGTTTATTCACATCATAGTATCTTAACGTAGATGGGGTGGCAATTTTCTGCTTAAGGTCATCAAATGCCTTCTGATGATGATCCAACCATGACCATACAATGTTTTTGCACATTAGCTCTCTCAAAGGTGCTGTCAACTCACTGAAGTCTGGTATAAATCTGCCTAAATATTTGACCATGCCCAGAAAACACTGTAAACTTTGCATATTGTCTGGTGCTGACATCTCTAGGATAGCTGTTTGTTTGGTCGGGTCAGGTCTCAAGCCTGTATTTTAAAACAAATGACCTACACATGTAACTTCTGGAAGTCTGAATTTGCACTTCAGAGGAGTGAGCTTTACGTTTACTTCACATGCTCTGTCTAGAACTTTCTTTAGGTTTCTGTCATGCTCTGCTTCAATTGCCTCCAACTAATAGATCATCTACTATTATGGCACAAGGATAACATGAAAAAAATTGTTCTATTGCACGCTGAAAGACTTCACTTGCAGAATTTATTCCAAATGGCATCCTCAGGAATCTGTATCTGCCAAATGGAGTACCAAAAGTAGTTAGAAATGAGGATTTGCAGTCAAGCATCACTTGCCAAAATGAACTCTCTGCATCCAAAACAAAAAAAAACAGTGGTATTCAGTATTAGAGCTGCAACTTCTTCAGCTGTGCACATTGGATGGTATGGTCTTTTTAATGTTTTGTTCAAATCTCTCTGATCAAAGCAAATTTTGATTTTGTCTGAGCCTTTTTTGTGAGCTGCTACCATAGACGACACCCATTCTATTGGTTCTGTGACAGGACAAATCACACCTTGCTGCACCATCTTATCCAAATGAGCTTTAACTTTATTTTGCATTGCTATCGGAACTCTTCTTGCTGGTCTAACTACTGGAGTGATCACAGCGTCTAACTTCATGGAATACACAACTGGAAGTTTGCCCAATTTGTCATCGAAAACATCAGCATACTCTGGCAGAATGGCTTTGGAAAAGTTGGAACACAGAACTGCACTCATATGATGAGCTTCTTTAGTAAAAGTAAGCAGATTCATTCTCAAATTATCTTTGAGACCCAGTAAACACTACACTGGTCATCAGATCATGCAGAATCACAAGTTGTAACAGTTCTTGGCTAAATTACATGAAAGTATTGCTGAACCTTCGGTCTGAGTTTCTTTAGCTCCATAAGCAACAAGCCTCACACTGCTGGTTACATTGAGTTCACTGATTCTCACTTTTGTAAATGTGTCTGCTGATATAACATTACACTTTGACCCATTGTCTACTTTGAGCTCTGTGGATCTTCCATTAATCCGAACCATACAAAACATTTCACTCCTTGTTAATAAGTTTACTGCCTCAACTCTTTCTCCAAGCACTGATACACCAGCTACATAGAAAGTTGACTGTTTTGACTCTACTTGACCAAATTGTTTTTTTGTGCAACCTTTCTTTACAACTACGTGAGGCTTACTTGATTTGCAAAACTTTTGGAAATGGTTCCATTTTTTGAACTTGTGACATCGCTGACTATATGTTAAACACTTTTCTCTTTTAGACTCATGATTTGCACCACAAATGCTACAGTTAACAATAAAGCTACATTTGTGTTCTCCTGATTCACATTTGTGTTGCACTGAACTGGCAGTGGACCTTGTACTTTTTCTAGAACTTTCTGGAAAGTTTCATACCTTCTTTGGAAACCCTGTGGCTTTCCAGTGCTTAGGCCTGTTCCTGTTTGCCACATGTTGCATATGCTTTTGTCACTTGCAAGCAAATTCGTATGTCTTTCTGTCACCTCATGGATCTGACAAATCTCTGTTGCTTTGCTTAATGTCAAATCACTGTCATAAAGCAAAATCTTCCTCACTATACCACTATTAATACCACACACAAGTCTGTCTTTTATCAGCTCATCTTTTAAATCACCAAACTGACACTTTTTAGCTCTGTTCCTTAAGTCAGTTATATAAGCTGCAAATGCTTCCCCTGGTATCTGATCTCTTGTGTAAAACAAATGCCTCTCAAACGTAACATTCCTCTGGGGGTTGCACATTTCTCTGAATCTACACTTCAAACACTTGGGATCTTCCCTTGATTCAGCTTGCACAACAATATGGATGTCTGAACATACACTGCTGATGCATATACAAATGAATGCTCTCTTTCTATGGCCTCATATCCTGCTAGATTTAACAAATGAATGCCCTGGCATGTGCATCTACATAAGCTGCTTGTATGAAAATATCATATTTTTGCTCACATATTCTCCAGTTCTCAGCAATATTCTGATCAAACACAAGTGGTTGCAGTTTTCAAAATCCATCTGCCATATTAACAAATACAAGTGAAGGGTCTTGCAAATAAGTACAAATATACACACAGAAACATGTACATAGGTAACTGGCATAAACACAATTTGCTTAACGCTTTTCTGCTCTGAACCTATACTTTCTCTCTTTGAACTTAGAATTATGTGAATGAACAAACAGTACTTTCAAATAACTGGACTTTGTGAAATAAACTTCTCGATACTTTATTGCACTTTGTGAAATAACTTTTCAGATTTTTCAATGCTTTATTGTGTTTTACGAAATAACTTTCTTGGGCTTTCAATGCTTTATGGAACTTTGCAGAATAGCCTTTTCAAACTTTTTGATGCTTTACTGAGCTTTGTGGAATACTTTCTTGGACTTTTCGATGTTTTACAGAATCTTTGATTGGTGAAGGCAGAAATGCTAAAGTCATTTATCACCAATCGCTAAACTTTCAGAATTGGTAAAGGCAGAAATGCTAAAGTCATTTATCATCACTCGCTAAACGTTCGGAATTGGTAAAGGCAGAAATGCTAAAGTAATTGCTTGAAATTTCTTATCGATAAAGGCAAGAATGCTACAGTCATGCACCATCACTTGTTGCAGTCATTACTTTAAGAACGTTCGAGAACTTTACGACGTAACTGAGTAATTCACAAGCACTATAATACTCTTGTAATCTTTTGTAAGAAACACTTTTTTATCAATGCAAGAAATATATCAAGCAACTGTACAATGTGAATAAATCAAACTTCCGTTGTCCAAAATTCAATAGCTTTGAAGTATTTGCACTTTGCAAATGACTGCATACAGCACACTGAAATGTCCCCAAAATGGCAGTACCTTGCTAGGCAACTCTTTGCAGTACAGGAAGCACTCTGTAATGGCGGCACTTTGCAAATAAAGAACTTTTAAAAATAGCTATGGTTTGACTGGATTGCACAAAATAGTTGCACTTTGCACACAATAAACTCCTTGAAATACATGCACAGTAATAAGCACACAATGTAATCACTTTTACACATTATGAGATACTTCAAATAACTTCAGTTACTCCCTGGTTACCATACAAAGTCATAGTTATGCCCAAATACAAGCAGTCACCTTGCTTTATTTTTGGTTATTGTGCCCTTTTCTCTTTCATTACTATATTTGTTTTGCTCATTTAAGCCCTTTTTATGCCCAACATACTTTGCTTGTTTTACTCTAAACATGCCCAATTATGTCTTAAACACACTCCTTTTGCATTAAACATGCTTGTTTTGTGCTTTACTGTCAATTGTCTTGTCAAATATTTTTATCTTAAACATTTTCTTTAGTTAACAAACTTTTCTTGTACTTTCTGCTTACCTGATAATGGGGTTTGTACACTTGTAATAACCCTTTTGCCTTCTCTTGCATTGAGTAAACAATTCATACTATTTCTCATTACCTTTGATTCTTTCTGGTTATGTCTGTACTCTTTTCTCTCGGTTTTACCTTTGCTGTCATCTTTACAGCTCATTGCTCAGAATGTTTTTCTCTCTTCCATCCTGGTTCTGACACTATGTTGCTTTCGTGTTGGTACACAAATAAACAAGTCTTCATGGGTTCTGTTTAAACAGCTTTATTCTATACAAACACATCACTATAGAGGCTTACTAAGACTTAAGTGACTTGTATACAAACTAACAAATGTGATCATACATGCTCACTCTGGCTGCTTCTACAAAAAAGGCACTCGGGATTGCAGGCATCTGGAATTTATACGTGCACGTACAGCCTCGTATGCTTCTTAAAGATATACCACACACACATTACACTCTGATCTACAGAAGGCAAAATTTGGTTCCCCCTTGCTTGTTGATGTACTAGACTACTGGCATACTGTCTGTTTGAATTGCAATTGTTCCCAAGGGAAGGGCAACTTGAAATGCCTGCAATGCTAAGGGCACTGCCCTCATCTCTAGAACATTGATATGCAAATTGGCCTCCAGCTGGGAC
Organism: Protopterus annectens; assembly: GCF_019279795.1. Classification (NCBI taxonomy): domain Eukaryota; kingdom Metazoa; phylum Chordata; order Ceratodontiformes; family Protopteridae; genus Protopterus; species Protopterus annectens. Next base: position 605,602,066 of record NC_056750.1, on the reverse strand, counting down.
CAAGTGCTTTGGACTGTCTTTCCTAGATAGTGCCCCCCCCACCCTATCTGGGACACGCCCATGGTCACTATGGCTTGGGGTCAAGGAAGAGTAAAGGGATGACCCAACAAAATTTGTTTGGAGTGGAGCCACCAATTCAGGTCTTCTTTGTATTGATTGATCATAATCAGATAGGACATTGGCTGATTTGATAAGGACCACTGGGAGGCCAGAAGCCATTGAAGAATTTGGATGTGATATCTGGCTAGCTGAACTAAAGTGATAGAGGTTGCCATTGATCCTAGAGCTTGTAGAATGAGTCTTGACGTCACTTTCTTGCTGCGAATGATCTGGCTGGCTTTTGATCTGATCCTTTGGAGCCTTTCTAGGGGAGGAGCACAATGTTGGTGACTGTGTCTAGCATAGCTCTAATGAATTCCAGCTGTTCGGATGGTGCTAAATGAGATTTTTCATAGTTTATAGTGATTCCTAAGGTAGAACAAAAAGGAAGAGTACAATCTTGTGCCTTTACAAGTTGAAGCCTGATGGGAGCAGCAAGGAGCCAGTCATCTACATATGGAAACACTCAGAATCCTAGCAGTCTGAGGTGAGCTGTTACTACTGCTATGTATTTGGTAAACACCCTGAGGGCTGTGGTGAGAACAAAAGGTAGGGCCCTGAACTGATAGTGACCATCTTCCAGCCAGAAGTGCAGAAATCTCCTGGACTGTTTGTCCATTTTTATATGGTAATAATATGCATCCTGAAGATCAATTGAGCACATGCAATCATCTTTTTTGAAGAACGGAAGTAGTACAGACTGAACTGAGACCATCTGGAATTTGGTTTGCTGAACTGATTTGTTCAACTGACTGAGATCCAAAAATTGGTCTCCAGTCCCCTTTTTTTGTTTGGCACTAAAATGAATCTTGAGTAAATCCCAGATCCTCTCTGGTCTGGTGGGACTGCTTGTATGACTCTTTTGTTGAGTAGGTTTAGAATTTCTAAGCCTGCTGCATCCCTGTGACTGGGTGGAACATCCAGGATTTTTCTTAGTCCTTTTGGTTCTTCTAAAACTGGGATGTTGTAACCTCCGGTAATAATTCTCTGCACCCATCTGTACATTGTTATCCTTAGCTAGGCAGATTGGTGTAGGGGTAATTGTCCCCCAACTGCCCTGGGGGAAGAGACTCGAGGAAGCTCCGGTTGAGGGGAAGGACAAGCTGTTTGGTCCAACCCAACAGGGAAGGCAGCTGTTTGGTCCAACCCAACAGGGAAGGCATAGACTGTTTGCCCACAATGGACAAGGATCTCTCCAGGGCTTAGAAGGCAGGCCTACTCATAGAAGGATGGGAGCCCGGAACCAAATAGACTCCTTTAGAACCGTGGTCCTGCCCTGCACCGAGGAGGCCACCTCCAAAGCCGAAGCCAGTGTTGCACTTACATTTGCCGAAGTACCAAGAGGCATACAAGGCTCTGACTGTATTGAAGTCGGAACTGGCAATGAAGCATCAACTCCAAGAGGTCTCCAGGTCTGACAAACCCAAAGAACTCAGGGTAGCTATCGATGCTGGAGAAGGATCTCTGACTGGCACAGAAACAGTCGAAGCCGGGAGGGTTGGTACCAGGAGCTCTGAAAACTCAGCTGGAGTCGAAGGAGGAATAAGCAACGGTGTGGAAGAAAGTAATGTTCCAGAGCTAACAATGTTAGAAATTGTGGAAGGAGGTAATCCCTTCACTATAAGGAGCTGATCCACCAGTCTCATAATATCAGATTCGGACAAACTCTTGGTGGATCAAACTGAGGAAGCTGATGGAGACTTTGGTGGACATTTCGCCAAAAAGGGAATGGGAGTATGATCCACAAAGGGTTCTACTGAGGGGGAATATGTTGTACATGATAAATATATAATTGAAGGTTCCTTCGGTTCTGTAGGCTTGGTTGGTACAGAAGGGAAAGTGTCTTTAACTGACATTGGTACTTAATTGGTCTACACCAAATCAGGTACTGAAGACATTGGTACCAAAGAAGTCGGTGCAGAAACAGGCACCATTGGCACAGAGGAATGAATAGTGTGGCCAATCTGTTCTGAGGAGGCTGTTGGCACCATGGGAGTGTTGGCAGTTTAGCTTGGCAGTTCCAATGAGCGTGTCGGCACCAAATGACTTTGTTTCTTTGATTTGGAAGAGGAGGAGGAAGAAGAAGAACTGGTTTCAATTTTCAGACCAGATAAGGTCTAGTCAAAGTCAGACTTAAGAAAACCTTTCCAAATTAGTTTGTTTTTATGGTCAGAGTTCTGTGACTGAAACTGTGACAAACTGCACAGTCCTCTTGTAGATGGACCACACCAAGGCAAGAGACACAAAGAGTGTGCCCATCTGAATCTGGCATCTTCCTATCACATTTCTGGAACTTCTTGAAACCAGAAGTGCCTTTGGAGGGTTTGTCAGTCATTACCAAAAAAAAAACAAAGGCCATAATACACACACACACACACACACACACACACACACACACACACACATACAAAACCAGTCATACTAAGAAACAAAAAGAAAGGGCTTTTTTTTTAACTAAGGAAAAAAAGGGGCAGGAAGAATGGGAAATACCAGCAATGGTATTTAAGAATACCCAAAGGTAAAGGGGGAAAGTACCAACAATGGTACTTAAGAAAGCTACCAAATGGTAAAATCAGAGAAAAAACACATGCACACATAAACTAAACTAAACTACCAAAAGGAGGAGAGAGTAGTACAGATACAGGGATAATAGACAGAGTAAGAAAATAGGAAAATCTAACTCACAGTTCTTGACAATAAGCTATCACTCAAGAGATCAGAGAGAACATGTCTGGCACTATGATGCAGCAAACAAGATCTGAGATAATTTGGTGAGGAACATTGTTGGTAGAGCTTAGCTCGAGTTTTGGAAGTCGGGATCTGGAATAATGGCCGAGTCGGTTCCAAGGTTTGGAACCAAGCACACAGTCAAGGATTACGTGAAGCTTGACAACAAAATATGTAGATTTGTCCTGTCCTCCCACTTCCAGTTTGACAGTCTGTGCCACAGGCTCCATAGTTAATGCAAGTATCTTTGGAAAAACTGAAGAGCAATACTGCATTCACTTTGGAATATTGGATTGTTTACAAATACATGAACCTAAACATGGCTCAATGGCATAGAGAGAAAAAGCCCTGACTAGTGACCTAGATGAGCAAAGTTCGAGCAGCACTTCAGGTGCTCAAAGAGCTGGTCAGTGAGATGGAAATAAGCCAATGACTGTGGTTCACCTATCTTGAAGAAAGCCAGAGAAAGCTTGACCCAATTAGCTTCTTGCCAGCATGCAAGCAGAGGCTTACTATTGCATGAAAATAGCCAGAACCAATGATGTTGGCTTGGTACTTCAAAAACAGTGATGGTAGTTATCACTGGAGTATGTGTGGCAGCACTACACCATTGGAAAGGTGTAGAGTGCTTCTGAAGTGGTGCAGATACTTGCATCAGTCACCTGGGAGTTGGGATAGAGCTTAATAGAAATATCCAGCTGGTAGAATTAGTGGGGACCCCTTGTAGGCCCACTCAGAAGAATGGTAGCAGTGAGGCAGTGTCACGCTTACCTCTCAAACTCTTAGTGCAAGAAATCTGGACAACGCCTAAAATAGTAGTGGGATAAAGGCTCAAAAATACAAGTTTTAAATATTGCCCTTACAAAGGTAGAACGTTGCTAGAATAGCAGGTATGTGTTAGCATGCATTTTCTGAAGGATATGAAATCTGAAACTCTAACATACGTCATTATTTAGTGACTTCAAACCACAGTGATATGCCAGAAAATCACAAATTTAATAAGAACCAAACCAAAAATATGAGACAAAAATCTGGACATTCTGCAAAAATTTGGAAAGTTGGCAGGTATGGTGTCAAGCCATTCAATGGGCCTTAAGGATACCTGATCAACTATCTTCTGTGGGTCTCAGACTACAGAAGATAACTACAAGTTGGAATGATCTGTGGAGTGGAATAACAAGTCATCAATCAGCATGGATGGTTGGTGGTCTACAGATGGCCACATAAAACAGGCTTTATACCTGCCAAGATGACTGCTCCCTCTGGTAAGCTCTCTCTTCAGTCAGTGTCCACAGTGTCACTCACAGAGGAAAAATAGGTACAACTAACTTGAGTTAGGCAGATAGTGAGAATGTGGGGAGGAAAAAGGCATTTAGAACATAAATATGACCCTATTTCAACTGTGGAATAGGATTATGAATATCATGATAACAGAATATCAATAAATAAGAAGGAAATAAAAGACAGTGTTAAATTAAAATGTATCCAGCTAATTTTGCCAGATATATTTTCTAAATCAAACCTCACTGGTAGTGTTGATTCATTATTATTATTGGTTTCCAGTTCAAATATTGTTTTTACATTAATTCTTGGATTTTCATCTTAAAATACATCCTTGGTAGTTATAACTTATTACATTCACACAAGGCTTTAACTGGTTTGCCAAAATACTCAAACATTTTACAAATAACATTTATTACATATGTAGATCAGTAAGATAAGCATGTGGGTTTTTAACTGGGCTCCTTTTGTTAATTTTTTTTAAATTTATTTATCCCATGTTGATCGGGTTAGTCCTACTAGGATGATGACATCTATTAAAGGTAACTGCAAAGTAGTATTTATACTACAAGGGTAATTTGGCCTAAGCATCAGGGAACTGCCCCTATTTGTCATTGTTGCCAGTGGGACAAATTTTAGAGGAGCACTTCCTGTTTCTGTTCCAGGTACAGAGGTGGCCCAGAGAAACAGACAGGCAGATGGAGAGAAAAGGAGATGATGGAGTAGAGAAACAAAACAAGAAAACAGCAAATATCAAGACAGGAGAATGTGTGCAGAATTCTGATGAAATGTTTCAAAGAAACCTGTTTGGTAGAGATGAGACAGCAAATGGTGGATGCATAATGACAACCCTCCAGTTTGGAGAGTTGTAAGATGATTTACTTAAATAAATGGTGGTGCACAGTGAGCCACAAAATGAAGGAGATGTTTCCTGGGGGATATTATGAAGAAAATACAAAAGGAGGATGCTAAGACAATCCTGAAGAATAGTGGTGAGATGGAAAAGAAAATAATATGTGGAGAAAGTAAAAGAAGGTAAAAGCAGAGTAGCAAAAAAGAAGGCAGAACAAAATGAAAAACAAACATACATGATAAGGATTCAAAGTAAAGAAGGCAAAGAAATGGACAAGTATGAAGTGTGGGATAATTTAATATCTCCTTTGGGTGTAAAAGCACATGAGGTAAGAGCAGTTATTCTTATTAAACAAACAGACATTTTGTGATATTATATTTGAGACTTTCTTCAATGGAAAATGTTCTTAGAGAATATGAAAAAAGAAAGACTGCAACCCATGGAATCTTTATCTGATAAAAGCATTTAACAGGGACACAAGAAGATTCATGTACAATTTTGAACAGAGGTAGAAAAGACTGAAAATACATTTGAAAGCTTTATTTAAAGAAGTAATTACAAAAAAAAATATGACAAAAGGGGTTTATGGGCGGGTGGCTGGGATAGTAACATTGTGTTGAAAACAGAGAAAAAAGTATAAATATACCAGCTAAGACAAATATGAAGGGGGATACGGGTGTTGCAAAATACTGGGAACAACCCAAAACATTTTTTGTGAAAAAGTAAAGAAAAAGTATTTGTGGGGAACTAGGACATGAAGCTAAACAATGTGAATTGAAACATTACAAATAAAACAAAATTGGACAAAGAAGAAATTTTAGAAGTAGTAGAAATAGAAGAAAAATAAGATGAGGAAAAATAAAGAGGACATAGTAGGAGGTTCCGAAATAAGTGATGAGACATAAATTGAAAGGTATTAAAAGGACAAAAAAAGCTATTGGTAAAAGACATGAAAAGAAAATTTAAAGGGATAAGTACAAAAGAAATAAGTAAGAAAATGGATGAAAAAGAATACATACATCTAAAGATTGGGGCTTGGTAAAATGGTTTAAGTGTTTGACTCACAGACACACAGTACAATGTTTGATTCTATTCTTTGGGAAGGAAAATGGTTGGCCTATTAAGAAAGCTAGCCTAGTAATTAGCTATGAATGTATGAAACCATGAATCTAAGGAAAAGAGAAAATAAACATTTTAAAGAGCTCTCTGTAAATGTAAACAGTTTTAAGAATATAGTAAGAAGAATGGGAATTTTGGTGTGTGTAATACATGTGAAGCAAATATAATTATACTAAAGACACATTATTTTTAACAAATTTAGAAAGATTAAAAACACAGAAACTAGGGGGAGAAAGGTAATCTGGAAAGAGGTTCTGTAATAGCCATATTCAGTAAAGATAATTGATGTTACTTTAGTAAAAATAGGAAGATTAACCACTGTATATTTAAAATGGAAAGAACAAGTATTTAGAATTATAACACTCTATGCTTATGCTAATCACAAAGAAAGGGATAGCTTATTTCATCAGATTTTAGACTATGTAGTGATTTTGTTTGTGTCTTTTGGCATTTCCTGGTTAGGGGCCGCCACAGCGGAACTCCAGTCCTCTAATGATTGGTACTGGATTTTTACGTACCAGGTTACCAGCCCTGATGCACAACCTTCAACGAAGGCACGCCCCATTCACGTATGCCTCCACACAGAAGACACTCTAGCTGAGAAGCGAATGGGACAACATCTTGCTATGAGGCGACAACGCTACCGCAGCACCACCACCGCAGTTACATGACTATGTAGTGATAAATATGGATATTATAATAATGGGAGATTTTGTGATTTAAGAAACATGCGTAAAAAGAAAGGGAATGATATAATAAAATGTTAGATGTTAAAAGATGTAAGTTAAAACTTTGGGATAAAAATTCATGGACTTATAAAAGAGGAATAAGAGTATTGAAAGTAGTTATTTTATAGTTAGTAATAGAAGTGAAGGTAGCTGTAACAGGATTTTCTGAACTTGTAATATAAAGCTAGCAAAGAAAAAAAAAAAAAAAAAAAAATAAAAAAAAAAGGATAAAAGGAGGAATGAAGCATGGAAGAAGAAGAAGGAAAGAAGATAGTAATAATATAGTTATATTATATTATTATTTTTTTTTATTTAACATTTGTTTACCAGAAACCAGGAAAGTGGAACTTCAATTTTTCAGCAGAGGCCTGGGAGGAAAACCCCTTGCTCATTCATGCGTTGCACAAAGGAAACCAAAAAAGTACCTGAAAAAACACAACAAACACAAGGACCGACCGACGATCAAGACACTCCAGCCTCAGCCGAGAATCAAACTGGAGAACCTCTTGCTGTGAAGCAACAACACTACCATTGTAAAAGTTGGCTTAAATGGTGGATGATTTTTAAGGACAAGTATAAAAAAATGCTTTTTTACATTGGCAATATAATGTGACAGAAAAAGAAAAATATAAAAGAACATATAACAATGCATTCAATTATTTAGAATATAATGACAGAAAGTACTCTGACAAAGAGAAAGAATTATATGAAAGAAAAGAAAAATACAAGAAATGTTATATCAGCAAAGATATTTTAAATGGAAAAAAATATGTACTGAGTTACTTAAGCAAATTAGTAAAGGAAGATGGTGATGGTGGTGTAATGAAAGAAATAAAAAAAATGTAAAAGGAGAAACAAAGAACTCAGAAAAAGATTATGAATACTGTTGTACAATATGTACAAGAAATATTTAAGAAAAAAGGTAGTGAAAAAAAGAAGGAAATTAACGAGTTAAAAATATTTCTTTAAGTAAAAGCTAGATAAAGTATTAGGACAAATAAATACAGATTTGGCTGCAGGACCACATGAAATAGGATATGAAATGTATAAAAATTTAACAGATTAGGAAAAATTATTTTTTAAATATTTTGAATGAATGGCTAAATGAAGGTTTTATATATAAAGAATTGTGTTGTAGAATACTTAAATTCATATGGAAGGAAGTTACAAGATAATTAAAAACTGTAGATCAATACTGCTGAATGATAATGATTACAAGACCTTTATGAAAATGACACAAAATAGGTTTCAAAGTAAAATGGAAAATATTACAGAAGACAGCATATATAGTATAAAGGGGAAGGGTTCTCAATAATTATTAACAATGGAGAAACTGTGGATCATATTATGAACAGAAAAGAAGTACAAATCCTAAAAGGAGAGCTTAAGCCCTCTTACACAAATGGACGTGAAATCTTATGGGTAACAATGATGAAAGAATACAAGTGAGAAAGTTAGTAAATTATACTTGTCAGCATATATAATAATAAAGTAAAAATACTTTTAGATGGCTGGTTAAGCCA